>NC_133165.1:117792236-118104251 GCF_040802235.1 Manis javanica
CCCTGGGGGAGCCCCCACCAGCCCCGGGTGGGTCTGCTGAGCATCACACCTCCACGCAGGAGTCAGGGGCTCGCCGCACTTTGACATGCAGTCTTTCTATTATCCATTAGTTATGGATCCTTCTACATTGTCGTATTACTTTTTTTTAATCCAGCAGCTATTTAGCAATAGTGCTTCTAAATATATGGGTCATTTTTAGTTTATCTTTTTGTTTTTAAATTTTATCCTGATTGCATGGTGCTCAGCTATCTTGCTCTGCGTTTTATATCTGTATCAATGTCTATGTATTTGTATATTGAGGCCCTTGTCGTGGCCAAATGCACAGTTGATTTTTGTAATTTTTCTACCTGTCCTTGGAAATAAATATGTATTCTTTACATGTTGGTTGCCTGACTCTAATTTTATCTTTGTTGGGATTTCTCAGCCTGGCCTACGTAAAGCGTGTGCTGACATATCCCACTAGAATGATGGATTGTTGTATTTTTTCCCTTGGATGTCTATTAATTTCTTTCTCTATATATTTGGAAGCTCTCTTAGTAATGGTATGTATAATAAATATTGCTACATCTCATCATTAAATTAAAACCTTAATCTCTATGTGGTAACTATCTCTACTATAAATTATATTTTTGTTTTCAGGTTTATTTTATGTTATTGATTTAGTTAAACCAGTTTTCTTTTGGTTAACACTTTTCTGATATAACTCTTTCTTTATCCTTTTTCTTTCAACCTTTACAGGTACATACGTTTGAGACATGATTTGCAAACAGCACACAAGTGAACATACACTTTTTAATTCTAGTTTGTCTGGTTCCACCAAAAATCTTACTAGAAATTTGATGAAAATGGCATTGACTTTATGGAGCAATGTGAGAAAACTGACATTTTTGAGGTATTGAGACTTTACATAAATGACACAACAGGTTTCTCCATTATTTTCTCCTTAACACACTCTAACACGCTTTAAGCTTTTATTCCTTTTTATACAAAGCAACTTTGGGAAACCTTTATTAATTTGAATAACATGTCTGTTGATACAATAAAATTGTCTGGCAACAATGTCAGTCTTTTTCTTTTTAATCTTTATATCTTTTATTTATTGCTCTTGTCTTACTCCACTAGATTGGAGTATCCTTAACTTGTCCCAGATTTTAAAGAGAGTGTATGTAGCAGTTTTATCCTGAATTATGTTGCTGTCGATGCTCAGAGGTAACCTACATCAAGTTAAGGGAGTGATCTCCTATTCAGAATGATCACAATGGGGCTACATTTTTTTAAATGTACTTTTCTGCATCCATCCCAACAATTGTATGGTCTTCATTTGGTGAATTATAGCATGTGGTGCGCATGCGCCCTTTTACTCCTAAGAAAACCCAGTTTGGCTGTAAGTGATTTTTAATGGATAACTGCATTTGAATTGTTAATATTTTGATTGATTTTTAAAAATCTATGATCCTAAATTGTATTGACCCCAATTTTCTTTTCTTACACTGTCCTTGCCTGGCTTGGGATCAAGATTATACTCACCTCATAAAATGAGTTCTTTCACTTTTTATTGTCTGGAAAATTCTTTATGAAAGTGGAATAGTCTGATTATTCACTGGTAGAAGTCATCCATAAAACCATTGTGCTCCTTTTTGAACTGAAAATATAGTTTGCATAGACTCGAAAATATGTATCCTGTTTCTATAATGGTTACAGATCTCTTTAGGCTTGCTCTCTCTTTGGGGATCATTTTTCGGGAAATTACTCTTTTCCCGGATTTTTCCAGGTTACTTAAGTTTGTACATTCATGAGTATACACTTGCTTATAAAGTTCTTTGATCTTTAATGTCTTCACTATGAAATTCATCATGCATTCAGCATTGTACATGAACAGTTTGAAACAGCAATAATGAAGCATCTCCCTCCCCACAGGCCCTTCAAAGCCCTGTGCACCCCCACCTTGCTTTCTGACATCCTCTCCCCAAGATACCATCACCCTGATTTTGTGCAAGTCATTTCCTCACATTTCTTTATAGCGTTATGGTCTAAGCACACCTGTGAACATAACGGTTGGCTCAAAACATGAGTGTAGGAGACAAGCTGGTTTTATAAGCAGAGTCATACGGCTGCTGTGTCAGTGAAGGTGCCCAGGGAGACCAAGCTAAGAGGGTTGGTGGGTGCAAACCTGGCATCACTCCACCGGAGCTCCGTAAACAGGTCATGCCTGAGGCCGGGACCCAGGGGCTCACCAGGGCTGGGCACCTGCAAGGGTGGAGGTTCAGACCAGGAGCCGCCATTCGGGGCGAGCGTGGTCAGGATGATGCGCTGTCAGTTGGCCAATCTTCTTCAGCTCCCAGGTTTACATCAAAGCAGATACATGTGGGGTGGAAGGGCTGGAATCTGGGGATGGAGGGGACAGCATCCCACCAGGGTGAGCCCCAGAGGAGTGCCTTGACCTGGCACCCCAGGCATCCGGTGCTTGGGTTAAAGAGGTGGCGCCAGGTGGTGAGGTTCTGGCCAGACCTAAGATGCCAGTCTGTGGGCAGGTCCTGCATCTGGGGCAGCTGTGTACACAGGCATTCCCTCACCAGGCTCCAGGGGACGGTGGCCCCTCCTGCATGGACCCCCACGTCACCCTCTGTGGGCTGGCACTCTCGCCTTTGGGCCCAGCCCCGGGAACTTCTTGAGGAATTCACGGGAAGCAATGTTTGCAGACCCCACCCATGCATGTGTGTCCTGAGTTTTATTATTGACTATGAAAACATATTCAAGATAAAAAATGGGTAAAGGATTCTTGGCTGGAAACCATTTCCTTGTGAACTGGGAAGGTGACACCTCCTGCCTCCCTGGCTCCTGTGTCACTTTGACCCCCCAAAGCCTTTTCATCCCCCATCCTTGGACCCCGATGGAAGCATGGTCTTCGTATCCTGCCCTGAACCTTCACAGCGGAGAGCCTTGGGCAGCCCTGTTTCATTCGTGGGCTAGAGACGTACTGAACCTTTCTGATCTGGGCTCATGTCCTTTATTTCTGAGAACTGAACTTTACTTTTTGACAATTTACTCTCTTCTGTAACTTCTCCTATTTGGGTGTTGGGCCTTCTGGACTGGTCTTCAAATGTAATTTTTTAAATCTCTGCCAACTTTTTATAAGATCCTCGCAACTTTATCTTGCAGCTTCCAAAGAGTTTTTTCCCTCATTTTGGCTGCCATGTCTTTGATTTCCAGGACCTGGGTCGTCATGGTTCTCTGAGCTGCCTCTCGCTTTGTGATAGTTCTCTCTCCTTTATTTTCGCAGTATTTTCTCATTTCCCTAAGGTGTTGAGTGATGTTTAAGGAGAAGTTTCTGCACCCCGAGAAGCCCTCCTTCCAGCCAAGTGGTGGGGCTCTGCTTGCTGTGGCCTCCATCGTCCGTGTGGGGACTGTCCGCATTCCTGAGGCTCCTGTGAGGACGGCTCAGGGCCGTGTGGGGGTTGGTGGGCTCGTTGTAGGTGAACGAAATCAGGACTTTGACATTTGCTCCGAAAATCCCACCTTGTGTCAGTTTTGGTGCCTCCTTTTCCGTTGACGCCATTCCCCCAAAATGGTCTCACTTCATGTCTGAAGGGAGGGTTTGCCTGCCAGGGTTTTTGTTTCAGTGTTTGTCTTGCTAGGTTGTTTGTATAGTACCCACACCTCAGTTTGGCCGTATGTGGAAACTGCAATCGGCTGGGGCAGGGGTATCGGGAAGGAAAGGGCAGGAGTGCGACCCCATCTGCGTCCACCAGGCCCCCTGCTGCAGCCCCGACTCTCCCAGGTCAGGGCTGCAGGGCCGGGCGTCCCCACTCCCCCCTAGCAGCTCCCAGAGGAAGCCAGTTTGGTCCTCAGCATTCCTGGCCACCGCCTGGGGCTCAGATTTGCCAGGGTCGCTCCATTAGTCACTGCTCACTGGTCTGTTCTCTGCTTCAAAGCCTGGGTTGCTTTTCTTCCTGTCCGTCTAGATTTTCTGAAAAGATTTTCAGATGAAGCAGATAATTGTACTAGCGGAGTTTTGGGGGAAGTTGCAAAAACAGATGGGATGTATCCATCATCTTATTCTGGAAATTGCCTTCTCTAGAAAGACACAGTAGGACCATGCAAGACTACGGTGACAATCCTCTTGTACAGTCCCAATTTTCATGTCTTTGTCCTGGAAATGTAAAGGACTGTTAATTTTTTGAGAGTTTTTTTTTTTTTTTTTTGGTAGGGGGTGAATTTCTTGAGCTTGTTGGTTTTAATCATTTTTTTCTCAAAATCTAATTTTAGCTTTGAATTTCCTCACTGATTTTAGTTTGGTTTTGACTTTGAGTTTATTTAATGTGTACACTTTTTTTATTGCCTTCATTCTAATTCTTTGATACTCACAGTTCTTTGTTTTTGTTATGTTTCCTAACTTCTTAAATTAACTGCGTAGCCCTTGATTTATGCTTCTTCCTACATATTAAGTCTTTAACGCTAAAATCTTGCGTCTCATTTTGCCTCAGCTGCACTCAAAATGTTTGGCTCCGTAGCATTTTTCTTATTATTTAGGTATAAGTACTGTACTGTTTCCAGTAATATCTATTCTTTAAACCACAAGTACTTTTAAGGTGTGTTTAAAAATTGTTAGTATACTGGAGCTTTAATCGAGGTTTTTTTATGGAGATCATTGGAGATTCTCATGCAGTTGTAAGAAATAACACAGAGCAGTCCTGCCAACATGTTATCCTGTTTTCCCCATGAAAGCGTCGTGTAAAACTATAGGATTATTATCACAACCGAGTGATACAAGCTACTGAAGGGATTCAGATTCCCCGTTTTTGCTTGTAGTTGTGTGTGTGCATGTGTGCTTGTGCACTAAGTTTCGGACAATGTTAACTCCTTCGTAGGCTGGGGTGCCAACAATACAGTCAGGATACCACGTGGCTCCCACGCGGGTCACCCTTAACCACACCCACCTCCCTTCCACCTGCCTCCCCGTCCAACCCCTGGCAGACACCAATGCGCCCTTCATTTCTACAACTTTGTCATCTAGAAATGGTGTTACATGGACTCCACAGTACAAGACCCAGATGGGCTTTTGCCCCACGTACTTCCCTGCAAGTCCCCGCGAGTCGCTGCCCGCACGGATCACTTGTTCCCTCCCACGGTGAGGAATGGACCGCTGTTTGTTTACCCATTCTGAACGTTTGGGTTTTGAAGTTCTCTTGTCACTGGTGTGCAACATAATTTCGTTCACAGAGTATATTCTGTTTCATGGTAAATGTTGTCAGTTTTGGAACGCGTCGAGATTTGACTTACAGCCTGATACAGATCAACCTCTCTAAGTGTTCTGTGAAGGCGTGAAAAGAAAAGATGTCCTGCAATTTTGAGGCACAAAGTTCTATGGTCTACATTTTCATTTGATCAATTTGTCAATCGTGTTATTTTCATCTTTCATATACTTATAAATAAGCACTTTTGCTTCTCTGTTTACTGTGAAGCTCTGTGGAAATCTTGCAGTGCGGGGGTGGGTCTGTGTCTTTCTCCTGCGGTTCTGCTAACGTGGGCATCATAGACTTTGGAGGCATGTTACATGCATACATAGTTGGACTTTCTAATGTTCCCCTGATGGGATTTCGCTTTTTCACTGTAGTCGCCCTCCGCATCTCGTGACTTTTATTCCGTCTTTAATACGGCCCCTCGGGATAGCTTTGGTTCCGTTAGATCCCAAGGCCTCGTCCTTCTCAGCTTTAAAAGCTTGTCTCCTCGCGTTGTAGGTATGTCTGGCGTATTCATGACATGATTATTTTTCTTAATCACTGCCTCGTTGTAATTAGTCATACTGAATATTTTCCATGTACACACAACTGTGTGCTCTCTTTCTGGCTTATCTGAGTTTCTTTCCTTTTTTCCTCTTTTTTCTTTCTCTTGAGAGCAAGCTTTGTGTGTACGTGTGTATGAATTTCATGTGAGAAGAGGCAGCCATAAGCCCTGAGGCTCCAAGAAAGGAGCAGCTCACTGGAACCCGGAAGGAATCAGTGCTGGCTAATGGGGGGGCTGGGGAGTCACCCCCTGAGCTCCGTCCTCCACGTCTCTGGCCATCTGTCGTGTCTCCTAGTGGCCAAGTTCACTGCAAGAATATGGGCTCGAGCCTGAGATCCAACCACAGACCCCCGGCACTGCTGGCTGCACGGTCATGCACACTTTTTCTAGCAGTCTTCATCATACACTTTAATAACACAATCATACTTCTGTTATTTGATTTATAGACTTTAAACAATATCTCCTGATCTCCTGAAGTAAGAATGATAATGAGATGAATAAATCATTGTTTATTCAATCTCTATCTTGCCTTTCCCATCCACCCACTGTTGAGTTAGTTATGTCATCATTTTTACACTGTTACAGCTGACAATGTTTATTGCCCCCACCATAACCATCATATCTGCAGTTGTCTCAGCTTTAGTATTAAATTGATAAGGTTTCTAAGAAGCTCACCACCGGCTCCCGTGTCAGAGCTTCCTTACCAAGCTCCCAGCCGGCTGTCTTCAGGAGAGCTGATGGGAAAAGGTCCATCTCCTCACTTCACACTCACATCACAGTTAGCTGGGTATGAAATTGTTAAGTGACATTACCCTTCACTGGAATCTTTATGGACATTGCTCCACACTCTTCTGACATAGAAAAGAAAAAGTCCCAAGACAGCTCAACATCCCTCCAAATATTTGAGCACATTTGGGGGAGGGGTAGAGTCCCACAGTATTATTTCTTTATCTTTCAAGTCCAGAAATTTCACTCCCTACTCTTCCAAGCTAATGACCGCATGCGTGCTGGAAATCTCACTTGTCTTATATAATTATCATTTTCTTTCTTACATTTGGAAATTTAAGCAAATTGAATTCATTTTATTCATGTTTTTCATGCTCCCTCCCCCCCCTGGCTATGGCTGTTTGTTGTTCTGATGCTTCAAATATGGACTTTTCCATGACAGCTTTGTTGCCCTGTCATTCCTCGCCAAAATCTAGCGATTCATTTTTACCTCTTTTTCTGTTTCATTATCACTTTCATGGATTTTTTTGTGTCTAGGCTTTAAGCTTTTCATTCATTACAAGCTATTTTTTTTTTTTTGATCAGGGTCTTTAAATCCAAGAGGTATGTCTCCTCCTGATGGTATTTGTCATTATTTGCCTCCTGGCCAAATTTTTCTGTTGTGCATTTCCAGCTTCCTTCTTTACATCATTCTTAATTTTCCTTGTTATTTTCATTTGAACAAGCAGGTGTCCGTGGAGGGACTGTGTGGGAAAGGGGCCCCCATAATGCACCTGGCTAGTCGCTCGTCTCCTTTCTCCGACTCACAGTTAAGCCCTGAGCGACACGTGTGCATGTGTGTGTGCGCACAGTCCAGGCATGCATGTGACGTCTGTGACGCTGGGCCACACCTGCCTTCCTCTCGTGGTATCAGTTGTTTCAGAGCCACTTCTCACTCACTGTGTTCTTTCCTCTGCCACACGTCGGACTGACTGCCTCCTGCAGATGGTGAGTTTCTTTGTTCACCCAAAGCTTTTATGACCCTTTACAGTGTCAGGAGTTCTAGGGAAACCGGTGTCACCAGTCCAGGTACCTCTTCATAGTTTCATGTGTTCAGCTGTCAGGGACGCCCTCAGAGTGTGCCAGCCACGTTGGGAAGTGCGTGTGCCCCAGGGTTCCCCTGAGGCCTGCAGGAACGGTGGGCCCGGCGCTCTTATCCCCGTCGAACTCCTGCCCCCTCACTGCAGGAGGCTCTGTCCTTGCTCTTCTCTGCTCTTGTTCTCATTTGCATAAGGAGAGGTGGGCCGGCTGCTCCGGGGACCCTCAGAGTGTGATGCTCATGGTATGCTTTGAAGGTGTCTTAGGCAGGTGAAGCCGTCTGAGCGGGTCTCACAGAACTCAGTGTTAGAGGAGAGGGACTCTGGGGCTGCCCTGTTCACCCCTGTCCTGGGCACAGACATCCTGAGGCCCATATTGTTGTTTGATGCGGAAATAGGACTGACAAGGTGGTGGGGGCTCAACCGTGAATAGGATCAGGAAGGGCCTCTGGGAGGTCCGGGCACTTACTCAAAGGCCTGAGGGTGTGAGGGAGGAGACGGGGGTAACCGGGGTTAGGGGCTCCAGGTAGGTGCCAGCACAGATGCAAAGGCACAGGGGGAGGGAGCCCTCCGTGCTCTGGGTACAGCCAGATGGGTGGATGGAGGGGTCTGAGAGAGGGTGGGAGGGGCTGAGGCCAGAGGACGGGTGGGAGATGCTCCTGGTGGCCTGGGACCACTGCGTGCATGTGGGCAGCCAGGGGAGGCCCTACTAGGGAAGCACCCTGCGCCAGCTTAGGACTCGGGCCCCCTGGCTGCTGTGGGTCATCGGGCCTGGGGAAGACCCAGCAGGCGCCAGCTCAGGGTGGTGGTGTCCTGGCTGGGGCAGCACAGAGGCAGGGGGCAGGGGCCAGTGCACGCTTGAGGAACGGCCAGGAACCCCCTCAGCAGGACCGTGCCCTCCCTGCCCAGTGCCAGGGACAGCAGCTTCCCGAGGGATGCAAGGCCCATGGAAAGCCAAGGACGGCAAGCTGCGGCTGTGCCAGGATGTGGGAAGAGCAATCCACCCATTTCCGCAGCGAGGCACCCATTTGCCACGCCACAGTGGCTGATGTAAAATCATGAAATGGGCCATTTGCCTTTATTTTCCTGTAACCTTGTACTTTGCAAAACTCTCTGAACATCTTACTTGAAATTTCACTGGACACAGTGGAGTGTCTGGCTCAGCAGTGCTCACTGGCCCCACACCCTGCCTTCTCTCCTCCTACTGGGTCACGGGGGCCAGGGCACCCCCACCGCCACCCTGGGGCTGGACCAGGGCACCTGCGGGCTGCCCTCTGGCTCCCAGGACTCCAGAGGTGGGCTGGTCTGGGTGCAGAGAGAGCGTTGAGAAGGAGAGAAGTGCTCTGGGGCCGGACTCCACACTCACTTTGTTTAATTTGTGCAACCACCTCTGGCTGGCACCATGGGGCCCCTGTGTACAGAGGGAAAAAATGGGTTTAGAGAAATAGATGGATGCCCGCAAGGCCAAGCACCCGGCCCGGGGCACCGCTGGTTGTCACCCAGTCAGTCGGATTGCAGAGACCCACTGCGCTTTTCCACGGGGAGTGGTGTGGGGCATCCAGGCCTTCATCCGAGGGACTGGGGGCCCCTGGCAACACAGTCACGGTACTGGCCAGGGTTCTCCAGAGACCAGAACCAGGCAGAGGCTTGCAGGTCTATATGAAAGGAGATTATTATAGCAATTGGCTCACGCAGCTACGCAGCCCTCGAAGTCTCAAAGTCTGCCAGCTGGACACCTCGGGGGCTGGCAGCATGGTTGCACCCCGTGCAAAGGCCTGAGTCCCCATCTGAATCTGGAAGCCCATGCGTGACCCAGGAGCACCCCAGTCCTGGGAGACAGGAAGAGGGGCAGCTGGGCCAGAGCAGAGGGAGGGGCTCAGCTCTTTTCTCTTCGGGCCCTGGAGGGATCGGTGAGGACCCCACAGATGAGCCCCAGCCCCTCGGTCAGTGTTCAGGGGCTGGTCCCTCGCAGACACACCCCAGGGTGTCCGGCCACCAGGGCATCCCATGACCCTTCACGGTGACACGTAAAACCATCATAATGACGAGGTGGCCCTGGGGACCCACTTGCGGAGGAAAAGAACGGAACAGAAGAAAATGGAAGATTCGGCCATTTCTGCACCCAAAGCAGAAGCAGTTTGCCGAGAACCAGACTGAGCTTGAAAGGGGAGATGGTGCGGATGAGGCAGCTCGTCGAGCCCAGCAGGCGGCTTGCAGCGCTTCCTGTGCCCACGGTCTGCAGGCTGGAGCTCCGGGCTCCTCCCGAGGCCTCGCTCCTGGGCGTGTGGACGCTGTCCTCCCGCTTCCTCCCGTGGTCGCCCTCTGTGTGGCCGTGGCCTCATCTCCTCTTCCTGTGAGGACCCCAGTCGCATGGGTCAGGCCAGCCCAGTGACCCCATTTACCTCAGTCACCTCTGTAAAGACCCCATCTCCAAACACACCCCACTATTAGGTCTTGGGGAGAGGACCTCACCTGTGAATTTTGGGGGATGGCTCTCAGCCCCTGTAGCAGGTCAGGCTAAAGGTCAGGCACTTGTGTGGACATTGCTGCCTGGAGGTATGAGGGGGACCCGGAGGCACAGCCGCCCCTTCAGACCCTGGGCGCGCTGCAGACTCCCTCTGGGAAAGGGGAACCATTCCAGAAGCCGGCCAGCCGAGGGGCGGGGGCCCCGTTCCCACGCTGCCACCCCAGCCGGCATCGTCTTCCTTTCAATCTTTGCCAAAATTTGCCAAACACAAAAAGGTATCCACCCGTCTGTGGTCTGGGTCTGCCTGTCTTTGATTGCTGCTGAGTTTGAACATCTTTTCATGTCTATTGGCCATTTAGGTAAATAAGTCCTTGACAGTTTTGAAGCCATTTAAAATGCCAGGCTGCCTCCTGTATCAGGGGCAGTAAAACGGGAGGCCCGGGCAGGAGGAAGAGTGTCCCGCCCGGGACGGAGGCCAGGCCTGCACTCTGGACCCCACCCGGGCAGCCAGCCCCCTCCACGCCCCCTCAGGGCTCTGCCCCTGCTCCCGGCCTGACCCCACCCCTACAGGATCCCTGTGGTCCTGCAGGTGGAGGGCCGCGTCTTGGCAGGGCCTCGGCTCCGAGAGATTTGCATGCTGATGGGGACCTGCTCTCCTGGCTGCAGAACCGAACCACAGACCCCAGCCCAACCCCGCGAGCTCAGTTCTGGAGCCTTTAGGGGCTACATCCACAATCAGTAAACGTGGGGTGGCTGACAGCTTGGTTGGTGCTTCCCGTATGCCACTGAGCACCCCCTCTCGTGGGTGTCTGTCTGGGGTGGAGGCTGGAGGCTCACTGCCCCACGTTGGAACTCAGTGTGGGGCTTGGCAGCCACGCAGCCAGCAGACTACCCATACATGGGCTGTCCCCAGCCACGGCTCAACCCCTGTGACCCCAAGGGGTGCTGGGTGCAGAGGCCGGGGCCCAGCCCTGACCAGCAGAGCCTCCGGCGCCTTCCACATCACCCCCGCCTCTCTGGAGCCTCCCCCACACAGACCCTCCACCCTCGACCCTCTGCAAGGTCAGCCGCACCCCCTTGGCCAGTGGACCTTAGAAGCCGGATTCACACTAGCTCAGCTCCACCCTCCATTCTACCAGCTCAGTCATTCCTCTTTGTAAGTTTTATTTTCTGATTAATCACATAGGCCTCATTAAATGGAAGATAGAGTTTTTCATAAAATATGTAGAGGAATCTTGGATTATTAATTCCAAAATTAAAAAAACAATAATCTTGGCAATGAAATACATTGTTCATAAAACTCATCAAGGGTCAGGACGGTGGGTTTACAACCTCAGGGTCCCCGAGGACAGGGTCCCTCTCTGGCCCTGCCCTCCCAGGTCCTGCTAGGCCTCCAGGCCATCCTGGGGGACTTGCCTCTGAGCAACTGCAGTGACCATGCTTAGTGACCTGTGGTGTGGACCAAGCTCCTGTGAGGGGACTTCCAGATTCCGGGAGGCTGTCCACTCCCACCTCGTCCAGTACGCCTGGGGCCCCAACTGCGGCGGATCTGAAGTGCCCCGGTCAGACTATCACCCCCAGCTGTAGACCAGTCTGGCCAAGGGGGGGTTCTTACGCCACCAGGGGTTCTGATGACATGCAGATCCCCAGGCCCTCGCCCAGAAACCCCACTTCCCGGGCCTGCTGGGGCTGGGAGCTCTGCATCTGCAGCAGGGGCCTGGGCCCACGTCGGGCTGGTGACCTTGTTTACTGTAACCTAATGTTCTACTGTTGCAGAAACACCCAGAAAGCGAAGAATCAGAGCAGACCCCAGCAGTAGGGGCACATGCACGGGGCCAGCACGGGGCCAGCACAGGGCCAGCACGGGGCACATGCACGGGGCCAGCACGGGGCCAGCATGGGGCACATGCACGGGGCCAGCACGGGGCCAGCACGGGGCACATGCATGGGGCCAGCACAAGGCCAGGGCTTCTAGGCTCCTCTGGTGGTATCATGCCACCTGGGTGAGGGCTGCAGGTCAGACAAGGGCTTCTGGGCACGTGTTCAGGTCGGCCCCAAGTCTCTAACTGTGTTGTGGTTACAGAAGAAACTCCCTGATCTCAGGAAATGCATGAAGGATGTATGGGCAGGGGGCCACTGAGCTCCCATGGCCCAGGAAACAGTGGGTGCCTGTGTGTACGCGTGCCTGTACATGTGCACGCCTGTGCCTGTGTGTGCGTGTGCCTGTACATGTGCACGCCTGTGTGCCTGTGTGTACGCGTGCCTGTACATGTGCACGCCTGTGCCTGTGTGTGCGCGTGCCTGTACATGTGCACGCCTGTGCCTGTGTGTGCGTGTGCCTGTACATGTGCACGCCTGTGCCTGTGTGTGCGTGTGTCTGTACATGTGCACGCCTGTGCCTGTGTGTGCGCGTGCTTGTACATGTGCACGCCTGTGCCTGTGTGTGCGCACATGTGCGAGAGCATCCTCGCCCCTGTGGGGATGCCCTGCACTTCCTTCTGCCACCTGTGCAAGTCTTTCATGAGCTTGAAATCATGTCACATGAAACGTCAGCCGTTGAAATCAAGCTGTCAGGACGCATTTGGTGCCGGGAAGGTGTGGGGGGCGTGGCTGCCATCCCTGTGACTTGACACGGGGGCCCTGGGGCGGGGCTGGCAGGGACCCTCCCCACCTCCTCGGTCTGGCTGGCACCTGGTCTGCATCCAGTCTCGTGGCCCCCTCATGTCTGCAGCCGCCGCTTCCTCTGCCCTCCAGCCTGTTACCCCACAGTCACATCCCCCCAAGCTCGCACGCTGGAGCCCTGGCCGCGTGAGGTGTATGTGGAGGTGGGGCCTCTAGGGGGTAATTGCAGTTAGGGGGTAATTGCGGTTAAACGCTGTCGGGGGCCCTGACCCTGTAGATGGCGTCCCCGTTAGAGCAGGGAGGGCTCCCTGTCCTAGGGCGCGAGCTCACAGAGGAGGCGGCCACAGGCCGGGAAGAGCTCAGCAGGAGCCGGCCGCCGACCCCTGGCCTCAGGCGGCCTCCTGTGCAAGCCTGTGGCACCTTCGCGGCAGCCGGAGCTGACCAGGACGGAGGCCTGGGCCCCAGCTTCTGTCCTGGCCCCCTTCCGTCCCACTTTGCACCAGGACCTCCCACCCTGTGGACATGGACAGCCAGAGTGTAGATTGCCTTTGGGGGTCAGGGATCCCCCTGAAAGTGTTCCAAGAACCAGGGTGTGGGGCCTAGGGCATTCATCCCAGTCCTCAGGCAGCCACTGCAAGTGAGCCAGGGGTCCCCTGTACGCCTCCTGGGCGGCCCTCCAGCACCCTGCCTGGAGGATGTCCCCCGGATCGGCCACGCGTCCTGGCCCCTGTGAGCCCCAAACCAAGCTCAGTACCTCCCCCAAACCTGTCCTGCCCTCTGAAGGTCTCATTCTGTGAATGATGTCCATTCACCCAGGAGCCCAGGCCAGGCTGTGGGTCACCCTGAGCTTCTGAACAGGAGGTGTCTGCCTCCCGGAAAGTGTCCTCAGAGATGCACACATGCCTGCTTCTTCCTCCCACTTGTGCGGAAGGGGCCCCGGTAACTCCCGGGAGGATAGGAGTCCTGCTGGGCGGGGGGCTGAGGGCCAGGGGGCAGCAGCAGCCTGGGGCAAGGCGGCCCCTGGCCGTGTGACAGAGGGCGCCATCTGGACCCTCACTGAAGCGGTTCCATTTCACAAACACACAGTTGTCCTGAAACAGTGGCTGTCGCCACAAACACATGCGTGGGCTTGACAGTGAAGCCTCAGTTTACCCCCATGGCACTCACCCCTTGGGGTTCACACAGAAGGCAAACAGGGCCCCCTAGCCCCACCTCTGGGCAGCCTCATTGGGGTTCAGCCAGGGTAGGGTCAGCCCGGAATGTGCCCCTGTCCCTTCCCATCAGACGCTCCTGGAGGCAGGGCCGGGCCTGTGCCCCCCTCAGCTTGACCCTCCCTGCATGCCAGGGACTCACGAGGCCTTTGGTGCCCTGTGACTTGAACCCTGAAGACAAGTGGTTAATTAGGAAGCTCTGCAGAGCAAGGGGTATCCCCCAAACCTCCAGCAGCCCTGTGGCATCAGCACCACCCAGAGGCAGGAGGGCGTTGCTGGGGAGCCTGGGCCACCAGCTTGGCGAATTCTATTGGGAGGCTGCTCTGGGCACTTACTTACAAGCATGGGAGATGCTCCCTTGCAGAATAAAAACGCCAGGAATGGATTTCAGGTAATTCCAAGTGGGCGGGCCTTGCCCCCTGTGCAGAGCTGCAGGTGAGCCATCCACAGACAGGTGGCCTGCTGACCCGTGGGAGAGCAGAGGATCCTCCCCAGGGGGTGTCTCCTGCGCCCTGAGGTCCATTTCACATCCTGAAGGAGGTGGAAATTAGCTGTGCTGAATGGCTTCCCACCAGATGGGAAGGCCTGGCAGGAAGGATGGTGGGAATGTGGAGGGGGTGCAGGCTGCCTGCAGGCCTGGGACAGAGTCACTCCAAAGCTCAGGCAGGGACAGAGAGGGGGAAGCTGCAGGCCCCCTCAGCCAGGTGGGCAAGCTCACGTGGCAGGAGGCTCGCAGCCTCCATCCGCCTCTGGGGCTGGTGACCTAAGGGGAGCAGTCCAGGGTGGGTCCAGGCACACAGGTGGACCTGCAGAGAAAGGTGCCCTGCCGCCTGGTGAAGCAGGGGTCCTGCACCCCCTCGGCAGAGTGCAGGGCACATCCCCCGGGCTGTTCCCTCCATGGCCTCTGCGGCCTCAGGGGGTCCGTGACACCCCAAGGGCAGGTGTCACACAGGTGCCGACCTGCCCTGAGCGCTGTTCCTGAAGAGAGAGTCTGGGGACATGTTCAAGAGCGTCTGTCGTGCGTCGGGTGGGGGACCCAGAAGCTCAGGGTGCCAGCCTACGGGCCCAGGCGCTGAGCCCTGGAGAGCTTCCCAGGCTGAGGCAGAGGCGTGTCAAGGGGGGGCAGGGTCTGGGGAGCAGAGGCCCCGGGTGTCAGGGTGGAGGACCAGGCAGGAGGTGGGGTGCTGGTGGAGGGCCCCGGGCCACCCCACGAGCACAGGCTGAGTGAGGGGCCCCTGCAGCACCCAGGAAGAGTGCTTCCTGCCCAGAGAGGAAGCCTGAAATGGAGCCAGGTGGCAGTTAGGAGAAATGCCCAGTCTGGCAGCCGGGTGGGACTGGGGAGTCACACAAACTCCGCCCTTGTGTCCACAGACCCAGGGACCAGGGCCACAGGGGTGGTGTTCCCACAGCAACCACTGGGCCCTGCGGGGGCATCTGCACCCTCCTCCCACCCCCTTGCCCGCTCCTTGGCCCTGCAGGAAGCATGGACCCCAGCCAACTCCCGCCCCAGAGCGTGTTGCAGACCTAGGGCGGCCCTCTTGCCACCCGCCTGACAGCCCTGAATGGGGGTCAGATCTCACACCGGGTGATGGAAAAGAAACAAAGTGCCCATCTCCGGGCGGCCAGACTCTGCTCTCTTGGCTGACACGTGACACGGGGCCTGGTCTCCGCTTCCAGGCTCCCCCACTGTAGGACCCAAGTGTCAGGTGATCCTGGGCTCCCGGCCTCGGGCACCTGCGGGGCTTGGCTGAGCCATGAGGGGCCCGAGAAGCAGCCCTCTGGGGGCCAAGTGCCCCTGGGGGCGCTCCTATTCCCTGCAGCTGTGTCCCCACGCTGCCTCTTCCCCCAGGCCCACAGAGAGCCCATCAGCACCCCGACCTCCACGAGACCCCTCCTGTGTCTCAGCGCCACACCCCCACAACATCAGGCAGGAGCTGGCCC
Source organism: Manis javanica (assembly GCF_040802235.1). NCBI lineage: Eukaryota > Metazoa > Chordata > Mammalia > Pholidota > Manidae > Manis > Manis javanica. The sequence goes on from NC_133165.1 coordinate 117,808,064, forward strand.
CTTTCTTCTGCCGTCCCTTATTTTCAGCAGCTCAGACATCGGTGAGGCCGGAGCGTGTTGCATGGCTGCATGGAGGGGACCGGCATGCGCACCACTGCCTGGGTCAACTTACGCTCTGCACTTGGAAGGCGTGGGTTTTCTGCCATTACCACCACCGGCCCACAGGCCCCCCATTCTGTGTGCCCTGGGCACAGGCCGTGTGCCAACTGCGTCCTGAGATGGGGAGAAGGGAGCTTCGACTCGTGCGCAGCTCAAGGGGCAGTCGAGGTCTCTGCTTGGTCCTCGGAGACGTGTGGTGGCCGGATGCTCTGGAGTATTTGGGGCGACTGGCCTTTTGGGCAGGGGTGCTGCTGGGACCTAGTAGTTGAGCACAAAGAGAGAAGGTCCAGAATGGGGGGCCTGGAGTCTGGTGAGCTTGTGGCAGCCATGCATGAACCCTGTGAAACCACCCTGGGTGGAGCTGGGATATTCTGGGGACCACGGACGGGCGTTCCAGGAAAGGGGGATCCAGGCGGTAGAAGGATCTGTGCAGGTGAGGAGGGGTGAGGAGGCAGCCAGGCCCTGGCCTGTGGAGCTCACCCAGGGCCCAGGGCTGGCACTGCAGGCTCCTTACAGAGGTGTACCAGGTGGACCCTGAGCGGGCAGGACTTTCTGAAGGCAGACCCTGGAGTCACGTAGGGTGCCATGACTGGGTGGAGAGCAGCCCAGAAGGGGGAAGACGCGAGGCCAGGAGGCGGGGACCAGGGCCTGGGCTTGACGGGGCTGACACGGGGGAGGATTCTACTGACAGGGGTTGTTGAGGTGAGATTGGAACTCTGATTTTCAAAATAGACTGCATTTTTAGAAGTTTTAGATTTACAGAAAAATTGTGAAGGTAGTGCAGAGGCCCCCCAAAGCCCTGTCCCTGTGTCCCCATTCACATCTCATGTTAATGTCACACATTTGTGATAACAGACCGAAAGTGAATCATCACTATCAGCTCAGGCCCCTCCTTCATTCCGGGTTCCTTGATTCTTACCTCCCGCCCCTTCCCCGGCCAGCACCCTGTCCCGACACCACGTGACATCAGTCCTCCATCTCCTTGGGCGCCTCCCGGCCGGGACAGCCTCTCCTACCCCTTGATGTGGGTCACCTTGGCTGGCTGGTACTCTGTAGGATGCCCCTCTGTTAGAATTTGTCTGGCATTTTCCATACATTGTGGTTATTTTGGAGGGAGGTTGTGCCAAGGGTACGTGCTGTCAACGTGATTGATGCCCGTGATGCTGACCTTGAGCCCCGGCTGACGTGTGTCCGTCAGCCCCTCCACTGAAAGCCCCCTTTTCCCACCCACCCTGTCCTGTTTGGAAGGAAGTCGGTGCGTGCGGCCCACAGGCAGGCCTGGAGGGTGCCATCTACGTGATTCACCTTTAGTGGTTTTGCACCAGAGGTGTGTCCCCTCTCTTTATTTACTGGCATAGCCCAACATGTGTTTACCAGCATGAGCTCACAGACGTTCATTTCAGTTTGGGGTTAATCCTGTATTACTTTATTGCATCACTCAGACTGTCGTAGCCTCGGCCTCTGCCCCCACCCCCACCTCCCGGCTCCGTGTCCTGCGCCATCCCTGGAACGGGCTTTCATACTCATTCTGCTCAGAATGCAAAGAGCAGCGTGAGTCCATCACGTGGTCCTGCAGCTCTCCTCACCCCTACCGTGCAAGTGGCCTTTATATCTTCCAGTATTGCCTCCGTCGTCACTGTCCACCGCCTAGGACCTCCATGACACATGTACCAGGCCTCTTCGCCGCACCCCAGGTCTCCCGTATTCTTTTCTGAGCTTACACCATTGTAGTTTTCTGAGATTTCATTTAGACGCCATGTGCTGACCCATCTGCCCTTCGGCGCCTCCTCTCTTCCCTTGTAGCTGGTCTGCTATAAAACTCATCTACTGAATCCTAAAGTTTAGTTATTTCTCTTTTTCACTCTAGACTTTCCATTGGATTCTTACTGATAGTTTCCGGTTCTCTGGAAAGTTTTTCAGTGTTTTTCTCATGCGCATTGGCCATGGGTACTGATCTGAGAGGCTGACCACTCAGGAGTCTGCTTTCCTCCCTGTGTCTGTCCATGTGGTCCTGTTTCCTGGAATACGTGGCAGTTGTGTGAACAGTCATCGTGGCCGTGGACGATCCCCTCCTCCTGCAAGGGCTGAATTCCCCCCCAGGGCAGGTGAGCAGGTAACTCTGAAGCAACTGTAGCTGCACGCTGTGTCTGGGACACGTCTTTGTCTCGCTCCGGGCAAGACCTTCTGTGAAGGCCTGGTTGCTAGTGGCTGTTCCTCCGGGGGAGCCTGGGGACTCTAGTTTATGTGTCCCAAGCATTGTGAGGTCACGAAATCACCCCTGAACTTGCTGGATTTCTCAGCTGTCGTGTTCCTGTCTCGCCAACCTCTCACCTGGACACACGAAACTTGGAAACGGGAAGTGCCTTGATGGGCGTCGTGCACAGAATCCCAGGCTCCTGCCTGGCCGTCCCCCCTCACAGCGTGGTTGGGCCCTCAGGTCCTGGCGTCTTGGCAGCTCCGAATTCCAGTTTCTCTTCTGTGCCCGCAGAGCCTGGCAGGGTCTTGATCCATTTGTGACCTGCTCCCTGCCGCACGTGCGGGCACGTCAGCTGCCCGAAGGAAGAAGAGAAGCCACTGCAGGGCTCACGCCAGGCTGTTTGCCTGAGCCCCTCAAACCCGGGCTTAGGGGAGGGAGGGGTGCTGTGGGCATCACCGGACAAAAGCCTCCAGGATTCTGACCATCGGCCCAACTGGCTGGTGGAGTTTGCATATCCTGAGAACTGGCCATCAGGTCATTGTATTTTACTTACTTTGTCAATTTTAATTACCTATGTTATCTAATTCTATTTATCTCACATCCATTTACCTGTTTATTACTTAGATATTTGTCCATATTACCTATCTACCTATCTCTCACCTATTTGATCACCCATTTAGTGGGTCCACCTGAAGGCCTGCCCCCGGTTTAGATCTTTGCTACTGCGGCTGCTGGAATGGGGACAAATGGGGTGGCCGAGTCCCAGCGCAGGTGGTGGTTCTGGGCTCCAGAAACTCTTGGCCAGAGCCTGGAGGAGGGACGCCCAGGGCTCTGGAAGGAATAGGTACTCTGCCCTGGAGGGCTGGGCGCCCGCACATCAACCCGGTCCCCCTGGGAGCTGAGCACCTGCATGTCCTCTGCCACCTGGGGAGAAATGTGGCCTGTTTCCTCTGGTGTGTAGCAAAGCCACACAGCCACTCAGGCAGCAGAACCTGTGGTCTCACGTCTGGGGGCCAGAAGCCGGAGATAAAGGCCTGGGCAGGGCCCTGCCTCTCAGAGAACCTGCTCCAGGCCCCTCTGCACGTCAGGTCCTCTGCTACGGTCTTCGGTGCCCTGCGGCTTGTGGACGCGTCCCTCTGGGCCCTGCCTCCAAGTTCTAGGGGTGTCCCTGTGTGTGTCAGTGTCCACATGTCCCCTCTTCATAAGGACACCGGTCCTATTGGATTAGAGCCCATACCACTGCAGTAAAACCACATCGTAACTGAACTGATTACATCCGCAAGGACCCTGTTTCCCAGTGAGGCCACATTCTGAGGTCCTGTGGCCTGTCCCTGTCTGAGGGGTCCCTACCCATGGCTGGTAACCTAGTCAGCTGTCCACTTGCATCCCAGGAGTGCCCTCAGGGACCACAGACCAGAACAGCCAGGAGCAGATGGGGCTCCACGTTGTCCTGATTCAGGAAAGGGTGACCGCCAGTCATGCCACATTGCTCCAGGGAGAACGGCCTGGGCAGAGCCCGGAGGCGCACCTCCAGGAGGCCCATGGTTGACGGCAAGCTGAGCAGACCTGAATGGACTCCTTCCCCTGGTGACACAGCCTCGGCCGAGCCCCTAGACCAGCCTGCACACAGTACGCTGGCTCTCGTCCGACCCAAACAGGCCCCAACAGTCAGGCAGGTGAATAAGCGGCCCTCACATGACAGACAGGCTCGTGGAGATGGATGGCCTGGCCACCACCGTGCAGTGCCTCCCAGGCAGGGGTCACGCACATTCAGAGCTCAAGACCACTGCACATGGGCCTCTCAGGGATGGGGGGCTCCGGGGAAGAGGGAGCAGCCTGGGCTGGGGCTCTGTCCCTGCCACCCGTGCACATGGCTGCTCGTGACCAGGGCAAGGTGCACCTGGTGGCAATACGGCAGGCCACAAAATGGAGTCTCTGGGACAAGGTGACATGTCCAAGGTCATCAGCAAGTCCACTTTTCTCAGACTAAAGTTCAGCTCAGCTGGACTCCCCAAACCCGGGTCTGCATCTGGCTCCACCAGCCCCAGCGTGCAGCCCCCCGCCGTGCTCCTGGCTACTCATCTGTGAAGCTTCACCACCACCCAAGCCAGGAGCCCCTCATGAGTGGCCATCAGGTCTGGGCACCCTGCTCTCTGCGGGCCTCCCACTGTAGATGGGTGTCTGCCCCCACCTTCAATACCTGCCCAGTGAACAGACACAGCCAGACCCTCTTGGAATATATCCAGGACCCCCAGTTCCCTGGGGCACCTGCCTGGGGAGGTCGTGGTCCTGGGCGCACCCCTCCAGCCTCCTCTGGGAAGCGTCCTGGCCCAGACCCGTCAACTCACGCTGCTCACTGGTCCACCGGCCATGGCCCGGGGGTGTGCAGCCCTGCTCTGGTCTGAGCTCCAGCTTCCCAGGAGTTAGGGGTGATAGAGGCCCCAGCACCTGGGCTGTGGCCCCATGGTGGGCTAAGGGTGTGAGTGAGGGGCCCAGAGAGTGTGAGCACAGGCCTGCCTCCCGTCTGCTCTGGCAAGGCCAGGCCTGTGCCCCCCAGGACCCCGAGAGCTGCCCAGGCTGCTGGTCCACCACCCCTGAGCCCAGCTGGCCTGCTCCTCTTCTACGAAGAGTGGGATTCAGGCCTGCCGGGCCTCCCCCCTGAGCCCATCACCAAACCGGTGAACCAGACGTTCTGGATGGGGGATAGGCAGGGATGGACTCTCAGGCATATTCATGAGGGTGGTTTTAACTGGTGCCCCGGAGAACGTGAAAGATTGTCTTCTCCTCGACCCTTCCCTCCCTCAACGCTCTCAGCCGCAGCCTTGATCCAGGAAGCAGGGCCTTGTGGAATCAGAGCAGGAAAATAAAGGCTCAGACTCCACAGGCTGCTGAGGCCCTTACGGGGCTTTGGGAGCAGAGCCGCACGGCCCTGAAATCGGCCGGCACAGAGCCCACGTTCGGCTCATCCTTGTCTGCCCCGTGCCTGCTCCGTGCTGACCTTGAGCACACTCCAGCGTGGCCCGGCAGTTGGCCGACCTGTCCCTCACCCAGGGTGGGAAGGGTCGGTCCCACCAGGTGTAGGAGGCCTTCTCATGGGCCCCACGGTCCTGCGTGGCCACCTGTTCATGTGGACGGGGAGTGGACGCCAGGCTCTGGGTTCTGCAGATCCCCCAGCCATCTGGCCTGCTCGATGGTGCCAGTCTTCTCTGGGGGCATCTGTAGTCTTTGTGTCCCCCACTGTACCCCCTACCATCCCCTTCCCCTCCCTGAGGGGCCTGTGTGGTTCCCCTGCCCACCACCGTGTCCTGAGGTGACAGGGAAGCCTGGCTAAGCATCTTGGGTTCCGTAGTCCGTGGATTTGCCTGTAGCTGTGCTGATGGAATCCTGGTCGCTCGCTGGCTTCCGTGGTGATCTGGGAGAGGAGCCGACGGCACCAGCCCAGGTCCTGCCCGAGCAGGGCACATCTCCTCTGCGCCTGCGGCTGTGTCCCGCCCAGGGTCTCCGGGCTCTGCTCTGGGAGATGTTCCAGGTGTTCCTATTTTCGCAAGTGCATGAAGATGGGGGGCCTTTTTCATCGGATCTTGTTTGCTGGCTTCCTGCTGTGTTCACAGATCCTGTCCTCTTTGCGCCTCCTCCTGAGGACGCTGCTTGGAAAAGTCACATACACGTGGGACCCCCGTCCACCTGCTGAGCTGTGTCGGCAGTGCCACCTCTCAGCTGGGCAACTGGGCAGCTTACGCAGATTTTCTGGGTTTGGCCTCCCTTGTGTAAAGATGGACAGATGAGGGTCCATTTCTCCTGGGGGGATCCCCAGGGTAGAGCAAGTAATTCCCTAAACAGTGGGGTTGCGGGCACGCGGGAAGTGCTCAGCCAGTGCCAGCTGTTTTTTGTCCTGAAATCCACAGACGTCCTGAGGTTTTCTCCTGGTTGCTCTGGTGAATTCCATTCTGAGCCCTTGTGCACATCTACCTTCTGTAGATCTAGTAACTTTTCACTAACCAGAGTTCATTGTTTTTCCTTTTGTGAGGTCAAAGGGGAGCCTTCTGTGCAGGCCAAAGCCCGGCCTGTGAGCAGGTGGAGACACGCATCAGGTTACAGAGGGAGGGCGGCCCGGCTGACCTGCGTGGCTGTGCAGTGGGGGGCGTCCGCCACACACGGTCATCCCAGATCCGGGGCGTCAGTGTGCGAGCTGACCGAGCCCAGCGTCCTCCAGACAAACTCTCCTCCACTGGCCGGCCCCTCCCTCCGCTCCTCCTGGGAGCCCCACGGCCCCGATGGCTGGAGTGGTGGCCAAGGGACGGTGGCCCAGAGACCACAGATGTGGATTTCACGATCACATAAGTCAGGTTCGAATCCCAGCACCGCATCATGGCAGTGGGTCCCTTAAAGTCATGTCTCCTTAGGGAAACGCGGGCCTGAAGTCCCCTTGGCTCAGTGGGAAGCACCAGGCCGGCAGCCAGACCCAGGACTCTGCATCCAGATGGGCCTGTGCTGGCTGCCATGCAGGCTGTGGGCGCAGGGGCCTGTCCTGGGAGCCTCGGTGAGAGGGTGTGCCAGCTGTCAGGGGCCTCTCTGCAGACGCCCCCAAAGCTCCCTCAAGCCAATCATCTTGTGCTGATGGACAAAATTAATCTCCGAGTTCTAATGAGATGGCATGGGCAGGAGACAGACAGCTAGTTTGAAGATTAAATGAGAAAAATCGCCACTTTGGCTCCTTCCTTCAGAGACTCATTTGCATTCTGTCAGCTCCCATTAGGCAGGAGCCGCAGACGTGGAGGGGTCTGCGGATGGGGGCCCGGCCTGGCTGGGGGTGTGAGTGCCGACGGGGCAGGCTCCCCGAGGCCCCAGGACCCCTCCCTGCTGTCCTCTCCTACCCCAAGTGCAGCTGGGAGTGTGAGGCAGGGTCCTGGCCCCCCTCCTCTCTGTCCTGGGGGAGAAGTCCAGGGACCAGAGTCCTCGCCGCGTAAGGTAGCCCCGTGCACCTGCAGGAATGGGGGCAGAAGGGGGGAAGGCGCAGGCCTGGGCATGGTTCTCATGCTTTTACTGTGGCTGGGGACTAACCACCCACCAACTTAGGGGCGTAAATGGCGGCTGCCACTTCTCACCACCCTGGGGGAGTAAGGTCTGCCAGTGGTCTGGCCTCATGGGACCCACTCCCCCGCAGCCAGGCTGCCCGTGCACACCAGCTCGGTGGGGGCAGTGGCTCTCCTCCAGGTGGCCTGTCTCCAGGAGGGCCGGACAGGCTTCCTCAGAGCATCGGGCGTGGCTTCCAAGAGGCCCTGGGTCTCTTGCTTGCTTCTGACAGTCTCAGTGGAGATGGATGTGGCCTCCTTCCTGCAACGTCCCACTGGCCAGAGAAAGTCACAAGGCCAGTCCAGGAAAAAGGAGCACAGCCCAGAGGTGAGGAGCCTCTCTCACCTCTCCAAGTAACAGGTGGCACATGATCTTCACCCAAGACCCCAGAGCCTCATCCCGTTACAGGGTCAGCTTCAAGTCCAGTAGTGTGGACTCCTCGGGCTTAGCAGCCTTCGCAGCAACAGCGTGCGGGGCTTTAAATAGACTTTGCTTCTGATGGTCCTTCATGAGGGCAGCGATAGCCAGCTCATCAGGGCTCAGCCCAGGATGGAATGAAAGTCCTCGGGGGGTGGCCTAACGGGGAAACCAGGATGAAGCCCTGGCATGGCCCAGAGGTGAGGTGGAGCCCACGGCAACACCTGCGTCACCAGGGAGCCTGCTCTGGGGGTGAAGGGGAGCCCAGAGCCACCTGGGGGCAGGGCTGCTGCCCCAGAGCAGGAAGGTAATGAGCCGTAGAGGACAGAGTGACCGGCAGAGTGGGCAGGGGCACTCTGAGCTCACCCGCATGCACTGGTCTTGCCACAAAGGCCCCCGCGTCAGATGCGCGTCCTCCGGTGTGTGGGGGTCTAAAATCGTCTCACTTGAGGCAGAGCCTCTGTCTGCTCGGGCGGCTCTCCCGGGAACTGCGCTTCGAGGTGTATCATGGGCAGATCTTCACTTCAGTTAGGGAAGCTAAGGGCTGACACTGGCACTAATTATAATCAAAAATTAGCATAGAAATGTGCTTTTAGGAGATTAAAATTATCTGTAGGTCCCGACCCGTATCCATCACCTTAAGTGATGGACGACAAATAAGCTCAGCATTAAATAAAACACATCTAATGGGCCTTTGAGAGGGAAAGATGCAAGTTCATTGATTCCCCTCTTCCTTGATTTATGAATCATCCTCTGCGTAGATAAACCCCCCGCGGCCTCTGCCCCCTCAGGCCTGTGGGGCAGTGTCTTCATCAATGTCCATACAGGTCGCTGACCCCTAATAATAGCTTTGCACCATAAGCACTTTCTATACCTGTAAATTGCATTACATGTTAGAAATATTATCTCCATGCAGAAAACTATCAGCTCATGATTAGTTAGTGGGTAAAATGCATGTCAGAGAGAAGATTCAGACTCGCAGGGCCGGACGGCTCAGCACCACCCGCACGCTGGCGCCGAGTTCACGCTGCTGCTCCAGGACTGCTGTTGGCAGAGCGACCCGGAGACAGACCTGTCCCGAGGGGCAGGAGGCAGCCTCAGGCTGCGGGACCCTCGCCAGCCTCCACCCAGGCTGCTCCGCTTCCCAGACTGCAGGGTGCCGGGCCGCGGGACAGGCGTTTCGGCCCCGCCAGCCGTGCGGCCGCACACATATGGAGCTGTGCCTGGCTCTGGTTTGCAGGCACGATGCAATGAGATGGAGCCCCCAGGGTGGCCCTGGCAGCCGTGGGCATGCTCAGTTCCCATGTCCAAGACCATAGCGGCATGCAGGAGGGCTCCAGGGAGCTCCACCGGCTCCTGGGCATACAGGGCAGAGCGGGAAGCCGGGAGCCAGTGAGGGAATGGACAAATGAGGAACAGGATGGGGCCGGGGGCTGGAAGGAACCGGCAGGGCAGGGGCCTGGCCAGGCAGACGGGCTGGCTTAGACACTGCAGTCCCGGCAGGCTTCTCTGAGGAGGGGGTGGTTGACCAAAGTCTCAGAGGAGATGCAAGGCACGTGACTGGTGGGAGGGGGACTCCAGGACACAGGGGTGCAGGCGCTCAGAAGGCTGGAGCAGCTGGAGGGGAGGGGCTCAGGCAGGTCCTGGGGGTGCCCAGTAGGGGTGATTGGTTTCCTCTGTGAGTTACAGCTCTGCAGGGGCCTGAGCCCTGGGCACCGTCTGCCCCGAGCTTTGTAAAGGTGGCGGGTCTGGCTTCTGTGCAGACAGTAGGCAGGGGACCTGCACCAACTGTGGGGGATGCCACAGCTTGTAGGACAGAGTTCTGATGAGGGTGAGGGTGAGGGGGTGGGGGTACAGATAGGGTTAGGATAAGCTTTAGCTTTAGGTTTAGGGTGAGCATACAGTTATGGTTAGAGTTAGGATTCCAGTTTAATGTTAGAGATAGTGCAAGATTTAGCTTTAGGGTTAGGGTGAGGTGTGGGTGACGATGAGGGTGAGGGTGAGGGGGTAGGGTGCAGGTAGGGCTAGGGTTAGGGGTAGGGGTAGGTGTGGGTGACAGTGAGGGTGAGGGGTTAGGGTGCAGGCAGGGTTATGGTGAGGTGTGGGTGACGATGAGGGTGAGGGGTTAGGGTGCAGGCAGGGTTATGGTGAGGTGTGGGTGATGATGAGGGTGAGGGGTTAGGGTGCAGGCAGGTTTATGGTGAGGTGTGGGTGATGATGAGGGTGAGGGTGAGGGGGTAGGGTTCAGGTAGGGTTAGGAGTAGGGGTAGGTGTGGGTGACGATGAGGGTGAGGGTGAGGGGTTAGGGTGGGGGTAGGGGTAGGTGTGGGTGATGGTGAGGGTCAGGGTGAGGGGGTGGGGAGGACGTAGGGTTAGGGGTAGTGGTAGGTATAGGGTTTCTTGTAGGATGAAGTTATGGTGTGGGTTAGAGTTAGGATTTGGGTTTAGGCTGAGGGTTAGCTTGAGAGTTAGGTTAACAGTTTCAGTTACGTGTGGGTTAGGGTGAGGGTTAGGACCTAGGCTAATGGTTAGGGTTAGGGTTGTGGTAAGCGTTAGGTGTAGGCTGAGGGTATGGTTAGGGTGAGGGTCAGGTTTAAGGTTCAGTGCTAGGGTTTGAGTCAGGTTTTGGCTTTAGATACGGTTAGGTGTGGGTGAAGGTGACAGCGAGGGTGAGGTGTGACCCAAGCTTTGTAAAGCTGGCCAGTCCGGCTTCTGTGCAGACAGTAGGCAGGGGACGTGCACCAACTGTGGGGGACGCCACAGCATGTAGGAAAGAGCTCTGTGGGTGGGGTTCACACACCGGGAAGGGCATCCGAGTGGGCAGGAGCTTGCCAGCTGGTAGACGGGGATCTGCAGCTGCAGGAGAGAGGCACCTCAGAGACGGTGCCTGGCTTTGGCCCAGCAGCACGTGTGGGACAGGTTGGGTGCAGGGCGACAGCAGACGTGGGAGCGACAGGCTGGCCTGCAGGAGGACTGTGCAGAGTCCTTCACTCCTGATGCCAGTTAGATGTCCAGGCGGGTGGGTGAGGGCCACAGAGGGGGAGAGGATGGGGCGGATGTGGTGTGGGCGGTTGTGGACGGGGTGCTGTCTGACCCAGGTCCCCCCCTCACTCATGGATTGCTCTTCCCAGCCGAGGGCTGTGCCCTGTCAGGCCCGAGGACGGTGCTCCTGCCCACCTGATGCCCGAGCCTGGTGAGGAGTGACCTCTGCCCCATGTGGCCACTCCCCTGGGCTTTATACCTGTCCCCTGGGCCTCCACCACCACCACCCTCCACCCCATCCTCAGGGTCCCCCTCCCTGAGCTCATGCACTGGCATCCCCAGGCCCACCACTCATCCCAGGTCCCCGCATCCTCTGCCTGTCTCTTCCCGATTCCCCCAGGCCGGAAGAACCTGCCCGCCGCTCCCCAGCCCCCACAGCCTGGAGCAGGGCCCATGATGGGCTGGCTGGGCCTGGCCGGGGTGGACTATCTCTAGGCTGGGGCAGCCGTTTCCTCTGGCAAGAAAAGGAGTGCAGGCCCCGCCGGGCCCAGGACCCTGTGGGCTGGGAGAGGGGGGCAGTGTGGAGTGGCCCAGCTTCCCTGCGGGGCACTGGAGCACACACCCTGGGCGTCAGGCCCCTTGGCCCTGTCTTCTGAGTGGCCCGCACCTGCTCTTCCCACCCAGAGAACCAGGCTGGCTCCCGGCGAGTATGGACAGAGCATTCGTACCCCTGGACTTGGGTCCCAGAAACAAAGAAAGGGATGGGTCTGGGGTCCCCTGAGGACACTGCACAGGCAGCTTTATTAACCCCCTGTGACCCCAGACTGGCTCCCACTGGGCCCGCCGGCTGGTGTCTGTGGGAGGCGGGCAGCCCGTCCTGCGCAGAACGAAGAGCCAGGACCCAGGCTCCCGCTGCAGCGAGTCCACACGTTCACCGACTGATGTGTTTGCTGTCGGTGAATCATTTAATGCGGAGGGAACACCTGCCCTCTGAGCGCCTTTAAGAACACAGAGGAATTAGGGAGTAGCTTCGTTTTCTGTAATATCTGTCTCTGTCTTTGGTGGGGGTGTCCTGGGAGAGTGGAGCTCCCAGCTCCACGCAGGGGGGTGCTGGCTCACCTCCCCCACCCTGCTCCTCCCCAGGTGGACTGCTTGTGGGGGGACAGATGCCCCACCTGCTATCCAGACTCTGCATCCCCAACTGGCCCCCATCCCTAGGCCTGTACATTTTCACCCCGCTGCCGAAAGCCCCACATTCTCTGCTGCCCAGCTTTCCCTGCCCAGGCTTCCTGCTGACCTCCAAGCAGGGAGGGGGCACACACCTAGCAACTCTGCCCAGTCAGGGTCACCACCCTGAGACCCTGGCGCCCTTTTACGGGAGGTGTTCCGCCAGAGGGGTGCCCAGCAGGAGCGCAGGGTAAGGAGTCGGGAGCAAGGGCACCACCCGGCCCCAGGCCTTGGGGTGCAGGTGACCTGCAGAGTCCTGGCACACCACCGGCACAGAGGAGAAAGGGTGCCAGCCAGCCAGGCGAGGCCAACACAGGGCTGGGGGTGCTGCCCCGTGGTGAGCCTCCATTCAGATGGACGTCACGGAGGAAGGCGACCCCACTGGAGCCCCCAGTGGGCTTATATGTCACGTTGTGGGTCCCTCGGGGACTCCAGAGATACCGGGTGGGACTCGCGCACTCAGAGGGAGGAGGGGCCTGCCTCTGCCTCAGCCCCTCCGCCCAGCCAGGCCCGGGGCACCCGCAGCCTTCCTCCCCCGCCTGCCAGGCCCAGGCCCCTGGCCTGCACCCCACAGGGCCCAGCACATGCCTTTCCCAGGTGGGGTGCCTGCCTGGGGAGCCACAGGTAGCCCAGGCCCTGGTGGGGGCGGGCTCTCACTGTGCGTGGGGGATGCCCTGGGGCCCTGGGCCCGTTGGCCCCTACACCTGGACTCCGTCAGGCCGAAGCCCTGTGCACACAGGAGGCGGGAGCTGCTGGTGGCTGGGAGCCGGGGGCGGAGCGCACCTGCCCCCAGGGCCTCCCTGAGGAACCCATCTCCTCGCTGACCCACTAGGTCTCTTGCTCACCAAGTCGGACTGGAGGGCAGCTGGGCTGCTCCAACTCTGTGCTTCCTCACCACGGGCTGTGGTGGTGTGGGCCGTGGGCTTTGGGCTGTGGGCTGTGGGCCATGGGGTGTGGGCACCCCTTCCGTGTGTACCAGTTTCTCTTGGGATTGCAGGATCCGCCCTCCCAGTGGGTGTGAGGAGGCGTGTTTCTCCTGTGAGCTGATCTTGGAGGTCCCAGAGCCCCAAGCCAGTAGACCTGGGTGAGGGGAGCCCAGAGCCCAGGCCGGTGGCAGGACATGAGCCCCGTTTGAGCACAGGTGTGGGGGACATGGGGACATGGGGTCACGGTGCATGCCTTTGGAGTATTGCTTGATACAGTTTCAACAATGATGCACATTTTAAGAGAAAGTTTGCTTTGTCCTTGTCTTATTTATACCAACACTTTCCTGGTTCTTTAGATTAAAAATTAAGAATAAAATTGATTCTAGCAATTAGTCATCTCAGGGGGCAAGATTTAAATGTGGGGAGAAGCCTCATTCATCATATTATGGAGATACATTTAAAACATAAGTTTTTATACTAATTATTGAAATGAATAATACATTCATATGATTTTAGTCTAATATTGCTAATAATAATTATAATGATAACTCAGTCTAGAAGAAATTTTAGCCCTTAAAGCCCATTGGCACCTGGATGTCAAACATACCCACTCACACACCTGTCTGTTCATATTATGATAAGGAATTAAAATAGGACTAACACAAGCCTTGGAAGCATAAAATACATTATATTGGGTCACAGTTTTATGGAGGACCAAAATGGAAATGTGACAGTAGGGTAAAAAATAAGGGCTTTCACTTCAGTTTCAACTGTACTGAATTCTTAAAAAAATAATACCTGGTATCCACTGGTGTATGTTTTGATTATTGCTTTATGTTTAGATTATAATAACATTATAGATAGTAATGGTGTCATAATTTTGTTTTAATATCTGAAGTTCAATGAAAATCACTTTTTTGCAACTAGTTATGATGACACATTTTAGATGTCACCATTTTTAAGCATCCTAATGTGAAGAATAATATGCAAGATACACACAATGTGCCTCTAATTAAATTCCATCCAGTAAGCTCTTGGGTAATAAATGCCAGGTTTGCATACAACCTGTGCAGGCACTGAAACCCTTCAGACGCCCCTCACCAATCCCAGGGACCGCCCCCCAACCTCGCCTTAACTCTTGTCCTGACAGTAACCACACCCTGAATCACTTGGGGTAGGTGCCAAAGATCACAGTGGTTGGGTCATACGGTGAGTGTATTGAGTTTTGTAAGAAACCGCCAGACCGTCTTCCACATGGCAGTGCCATCTGCATGCCCCTGCAGGGGGGAGCATTCCTGCTGCCCCACATCCTCAGCAGTAGTTGTCAGTGCTCAGAGTTCGGCGACTATAATAGGATCCATGTCTGGCTTTTTATTCTACCGCGCTGACCATCTCTTTGTGTGTCCCTCCACCACACCACAGCACCGTACTGACTGAAGCTTTGCAGTAATTCTGGAAGTCCGGTAGTGCCAGTTCTCAGACTTTGTTGTTCTCCTGCAGTGCTGTGTCAGCGCTTCTGGGTTTTGTGCCTCTTTATATAAATTTTAGGGTCAGTTTGTTGATACCTACAAAATAACATGTTTGGCTATTTATTAAGATTGCATTGAATCTATAGATCCCAGTTCGGAAGAACTGACATCTTGACAATGTTGACTCTGTCTGTCCATGACCATGGGCTATCCTTCATTTCTTAGTTCTTGAATATCTTTCATCAGAGCTTTGTAGTTTTCCTCCTATAGATTTTGTCATGTGTTGCTAGATTTGTTCATAAGCATTTCACTTTTTGGGGTGCTGATGTAAATGGCATTATGTTTTTAATTCCAAATCCCCCTTGTACATTGCAGGTCTATAGGAAAGTGATTGACTTCTGTTATTAACTTTGCATCCTGCAGCCTTGCTATAATCACTTATTAGTTCCAGAAGTTTTGTTTTTCTTGTTGTTTTGATTTTTTTAGATTTTCCGCCTAGATGATCATGTCATCTCTGAACAAAGACACTTTTATTTCTTCTTTCCCAATACAGATTGGGATAAGTATACCACTTACTTACTTTTCTGGTCTTACAGTTTAAAAAACAAACTAAAGTATTATGTTAATAATTTGTTGTCATCAAGAAAGACTGGCCACTGATAGTTTTCAGTAAACGCCTTAATAGGACATTGTATCACAAATATACAAACACTATAAAAACTGTATTATCGCCGTTTTGGTTCTAAACAAATAGGCAGAAGGTCCCAATTACACTTTTCAATAATGAATGTTGTTTACAATTTTAAAACATAAGCAACCTCTTTAAGACATGTCCATATATTAGCTCTTTCCTCATCCAATGTACAGCTAGAAATGGATGACTGTATTGAAATGTGTTAAATGAAGTAGGACATTTGCTAGGAACTCCCCATACGACGTTGACAAGCAGCTGTGCAAGGGGACATCCCAGCCTTGCTCCTGAAACGAGCGAGGAAGCTTTGAGCTTCTCGCCTTCAAGAGTGATGCCGGCCATAGGGATTTTGTAGATGTTCATAATCAAGTTGAGAAAGTTCTCTCTGTTCCTAATTTGCTGAAATCTTTTGTCATGGATGACTGTTGGATTTTGTCACATGCTTTTTATGTATTGATATGATTATATGATTCTTCTTTAATCTCCTGATGTGATGAAATACATTTATCGATTTTTGAGTGTTGAGTCAGCCTTGCACACCTGAGCTAGTTCACTTGATTATGTTGTATAGTTCTTTTTACATATTGTTGGATTTGACTTTTTATTATTTCATTGAGGATTTTTCTATGTTCATAAGAGATATTGGTCTCTTATAGATTGTTTTTTCTTTTAATGTCTTTGTCTGGTTTTAGTACTATAGTAATTCTGGCCTCATAATGATGTAAGAAGTATTTCCCTCTGTACCTACTGAAAGAGATTGAAGAGAATTGGTATCATTTTTTATTTAAATGTTTGGTAGAATTCACCTTTGAACCCATCTAGGCCTGGTGCTGGTGCTTTCTGTTTTGGAAGGCTATTAATTATTGAAGCTTTTAATAGATATAGGATTGTTCAGATTGTCTATTTCTTGTGTGAATTTTGGTATATTGTGTCTTTCAAGAAATTGATCCATTTCACGTAAGAGGATTGAATTTGTCAGCATGAAGCCCCTCATAGTATTCCTGTATTATCCCTTTCATGTCTGTGGGATCTATAGTGATGTATCCCCCTTCGTTTCAGTATTAGTATTTAATATCCTTTCTCTCTTCATTAGCCTTGCTAGAGGCTTATTGACTTTATTGGTCTTTGCAAAGAACTAGACCTTTGTTTTGTTGATTTTTTTGGTTTGTGTTTTTTTTTCCTCTATTTTTTCTATTGATACAGAAGTTAGATAAAAAGAGCCTTTACTTGGAGAGCAGATGGAAGAGCTTGGAGCTGATTGTAGATTCACATGCAGTTGTATGAAAAAATACAGAGACCCCATGTACCCAGTTTCCCCCAGTGGTGACATCTTGCAGAACAGTAGTATATCACACCTGTGTGTGGACATGGATACAGTCCAGATATGGACCATCCATCACCATGGGGGTCTCTCCTGTCATCCTTTCACAGTCACGCCCACCTCTGTCCATCTCCATCCCACCCTTAACCCCTGCAGTCACCATGTGTTGTCTACTTCTACACTGTTTTCTTTCAAGAATGTTATATACATGGAATCATACAGGAGGTCACCTCTGGGGGCTGACTTTTTTTTGTTTTGGTATCATTAATGTACAATTACATGAGCTATATTATGGTTACTAGACTCCCCCCATTATCAAGTCCCCCCCACATACCCCATTACAGTCACTGTCCATCCGCGTAGTAAGATGCTATAGAGTCACTACTTGACTTCTCTGTGTTGTACTGCCCTCCCCGTGCCCCCCCCCCACATTATGTGTGCTTATCGTAATGCCCCTTTTCCCCCTTATCCCTCCCTTCCCACCCATCTGTCAATCCATTCTTGGGTTCTGTGAGTCTGCTGCTGTTTTGTTCCTTTAGTTTTTTCTTTGTTCTTATGCTCCACATATGAGTGAAATCATTTGATACTTGTCTTTTTCTGCTTGGCTTATTTCACTGAGCATAATACCCTCTAGCTCCATCCATGTTGTTCCAAATGGTAGGATTTGTTTTCTTCTTATGGCTGAATAGTATTCCATTGTGTATATGTACCACATCTTCTTTATCCATTCATCTACTGATGGACACTTAGGCTGCTTCCATATCTTGGCTATTGTAAATAGTGCTGCAATAAACATAGGGGTGCGTATGTCTTTTTCAAACTGGGCTGCTGCATTCTTAGGGTAATTCCTAGGAGTGGAATTCCTGGGTCAAATGGTATTTCTATTTTGAGTTTTTAGAGGAACCTCCGTACTGCTTTCCACAATGATTGAACTAGTTTACATTCCCACCAGCAGTGTAGGAGGGTTCCCCTTTCTCCACAACCTCGCCAACATTTGTTGTTGTTTGTCTTTTGGATGTTGGCCATCCTACTGGTGTGAGGTGATATCTCATTGTGGTTTTAATTTGCATTTCTCTGATGATTAGTGATGTGGAGCATCTTTTCATGTGTCTGTTGGCCATCTGAATTTCTTCTTTGGAGAAGTGTCTGTTCAGATCCTCTGCCCATTTTTTAATTGGATTATTTGCTTTTTGTTTGTTGAAGTGCATGAGCTCTTATATATTTTGGATGGCAACCCTTTATCGGATCTGTCACTTATGAATATATTCTCCCACACTGTAGGATGCCTTTTTGTTTTGTTGATGGTGTGGGGACTGACTTTTTCACTGGGCATGATTCCCTGGAGATTCTGCCAAGTTTCTGTGTGTGTCACTACTTTATTCCATTTCATTGCCGGTGTCCTGTGGAGTGGATGGACTGGGGTTATTTCCACTATGCACCTGTTGGAGGATATCTGGGTAATTACCAGTTATAGGCAGTTACAAATAAAGCTACTATGCACATTCATGTACAGATTTTTGTGTGTATTTAAGTTTTAATTTCTCAAGGATGAATGACCAGGTTTGTGATTGCTAGATCACCTGTAGTTACATGTTCAGTTTTACAGGCAACTGCCAGACTGTATCCCAGAGTAGCTGCGCTGTTTTGCATCCCCACTAGCATATAGGAATATTCTAGTTGTTCTCCATCCTCTCTAGGATTTTATATCACTTTTTTGGATTTTATTCATTCTCATACATGTATAGTGGTTTTAACTTGTGTCTCCCTCATGGCTAATGATGCCAAGTGTTTTCTCATGTGCTTGTTTTCCATCTGTCTTTTTACCCATTTTATGAATGCACTGTTTCCTTAGTTTTTAACTGGTTGAGTTTGGGAGTTCATTATATGTTCTAGATACTAATCCTGTGTCAGAAATGTAGTTTGAAAACATTTTCTCCCAGTTTTAGCTTGATTTTTTTTGTCCTTTTAACTGTCACAGAGCAAAAGTTTTACATTTGGATGAGGTCCAATTTATCAACATTTCCTTTAATGGCTCATACTTTGGCGACAGGTCTAAGAGCGCTTTGCCTAGCCCTACATCCGAAATTGTCTCCTATGTTTCTAATGTATTTGTAAATAACAAAGCCAGGCTAAATCAGTTACAAAAATAATAATGTTGACATTAATATAATTTTAATACTAAAATGTCATCCAGGATTGTAAAATCCCTGTGTTATTGTGCTGTCAATGACATGTGGACTATAGCAAGATGCACATTGAAGACTCTAGTGAGTGACTTTCCATCCTGTTTAGTGGTGAGGGGGGGAAGGCGCAGTCTCCCTTAGAGACAAAATCAGAAACCAGGGTGAGATCTGCCCTTCGAACATGTGTCTAGGCTCCTCCTGTAGGCTCTGAGGAGTGGCAGAGCTCTGGACAAGCTGTCCCCCTTACACATCTTAGGAATACTCAGAGGTGAGGGAAACTTCCTGAGAATCTGAAAGTTCTATCCGAAGCTCAGGTGTAGGGCGCCCATCACCTGTGCATGTGTGGGCTTCCCAACAGAGCTGCCTTGATGGATCCCAGCGTCCCTGTGAGCGGGGCCAGCATTGTGATAATTTACAGAAGTAGGAAGCAGGCACCAGGGTGGGAGATGGCACAGGGGCCCTGATGTAGGCCCCTCGCCCCAATCAAAATTGCATCAGGGTAGGTTGTGCACTGGGTGGAGGATGAATCAACCCACCCAACCTAGAACATACTACAATGTCCCCAGAAGATGTACAGGGTGTCTGGGCCTTCAGGGGTTGGAAGTAGAAACATGCCTGGCAGGTAGAGGTGGCCAAGCCGGGATGGGCAGGGCAGGTCCTTCCTATGCCTCCAGGGAAGGCAAGTGTTCCTACAGGTGGCAACCCGAAGCCAGCTCTGACCTGGCTTGACAATGTACATGCCATGGTTTTGGAGGTGCTGCCCCGGTCCGTCTGTGCCTACCTGGGGTCCCACGTCCTTATTGCCCTGTGGGCAGATGGCATCCATGTTGCTTTCACCAGCCACTCCCAGCCTTGGTCCACGGGAGTCCTGTGTGTCCAGGCAGAATCCTGGGATCTGCCTACCCATACATCACCAGCACCGTGGCCTGCGTTGCTAATTCTTTAATGAAAGAGTGCATTTATGAAACCTGACAACATGAAGGGAGATTTTTAAACACTGTACATTGGGCCTTTCATGGGGAACGGTTAATGACAGGCGAGCTCAGTGGGACAGAGATTTCATCTAATATCAGTTTCGGGAAAGTCAATTGCAGGGTTAGTTCTGCAGATTAAATTAACTCTATTTGGAGGTCACCTCCTGTGGCTAGATTAAGAGAGACAGATACACAATAGCAAATGCAATTGATGAGATATTAATCCAATTCCCACAAACAAGGATATTACATCCCCCTGATTCTTTAAGAGGCTTTTCCTTATCAAATCCTCCCCCATCTTCATATGCTGAAGGACAAATGAATTGGCCAATTATCAGAAACGTGCACATCCATTCCAAGAACTCATTGAGATACAGAAAATGTAGCAAGGAAAGTGACTTTCTCTGCTCCAGCCCTGTTTCCTCAATGGACCTTCAGGGACAGACACCGGCAGGAGGAGGGGCGGGAGACTGAAAGTTGTGGTGGGGCTGGAGCCTGGGCAGGGGCAGGGGTCCCACCAGGACAGGTTCGTGGCCAAGGGGCCTGAGGTCCCCCCAGCGGAGGTCACTGGCTCACAAGCCTGGCCGGGCTCTGCCTGCCAGAGACACCGCCAATGTGGGGCTCCTGCATTGCCGGGAAGACCACGGCCCAGACTGCTCCTCTCTGCTAGCTCCCTTGCTTCTGAGATTTATTTTTTCTTCACTTATTTCTTGTTTTCAGTGAACCAGAATGCGATTGGTTTTAGGGAGTGCATGTATGAAGTGTTCAGGGTGACGCCAGGCTTCCCCTTGTCATAGAGCCGGCAGGGTGGCTCTTGAGATGAGGGTGAGGGGTGCCCAGCCCTGGCCCAGCAGTGGGGCTCACCAAGCCCTTGCCACAAGGCCTGAGTGAGCCCTGTGATGATGTGGGGCTGCAGGAAGGGACAAGATGCTGCCACTGTGCCTGTGAAGGAACCAGGGAGGTAAACAATTCTGCACATGGCCCTTCCCAGTCCCCATGGGAATCCTGCGTTGTTTGCCCAGAATGCTCAGAGGGCAGTGTGTTTTGCCAGGTCTTGTGGCTCAAAGAAGGCCCTGGTGGATGGAGCTGGGGAGGATTGGCCTTGGCCTAGGGCTCCACCTGGGAGCCCTTGAACCTCGTGCTGACCCCATTCCTTCCCTGGAGTGACCTTCCTCAGCTCCCTTGACCACAGGCAGTGGGACCCAGCCCTTCCCTGGAGCAGTAAGTCCTCCATCAGTGGCCAGGGAGTTGTCCAGGCACCTGCCTCGGCCTTCCTTCCCCCTAAAAATGCCATTCACACGGCCACCTTGCCAGAGAGCCCCTAAGTCAGCACCCTGTGGTCTATCCCGGAGTTCATCTTTTGGCCAAAATAGCATGTCCTGTGGGGAGCTCGCTTCTGATCCCGTGAGGACCACTGCCCAGTGGTCTGCCTGTCGCACCCACTGGCTCAGTGCAGCAGCAAGCTCCATTTTACTTATAAGGAGAGTTGGCATGGGGGGTAGAGGGACCCTGCTGTGGGCCTCATGATCCTCACAGGGCCTGGCACCTTCTCTGCTTGGTGGCTGCCCAGGGGCTTGCACACATGTTGCCTCCGCACTACACCTTCCTGAAGGTGCCTGACCCTTCGTAGGACCAGGCACGTGGCTGGGGTGTAACACTAGGTGAGCTCATTGGATTAGTGCATCCTTCCCTCCACTCCCGAGGGTGCAGCACAGCCCCGACCCTGTTCCTCCTCCCACCTGTGCCCCCACCTGGCCTGCTGGTCCCTGATTCCCGAGGCCCACCTCCTCGCAGGCTCCCCTCTGGCTGACAGAGAACCCAGGCCACACCCGGGCTGTCCGCCCCAGCCCAGTCCCCTGCGTCTCTCTGGGAAGCCATCCCCACCCAGCATATTGGGCTCTGCAGTTACACCTGGCTCCAGAGAGGCACCATGCCCTGCTGACCAGGCCCTGTGATGGGACCGTGTGTGGAAAAGTCTTTTGCAAACACAGTTAAGAGTCTCGAGGCCACACTGGATTTGGGTGGACCCTGAATCCAAGGGCGGGGTCCTTCCAGGAGACAGTGAGACAGGAGAGGCCATGTGAGGGTGGAGGCAGGCGCGGGGGGACCTGGGCACTGGGCCAGGGTCATCAGAGCCCCTGAGGTGGGAAGGGATGGAAGGGTCTCCCCTGGAGCCTCAGTGGGGGCCTCCTCACCAAGCTCTCAGCAGCGACCTGGTGGCTCCTGCGTGCCACCCGCAGCCACGGAGCATCCAGCCCCTGTGGACGGAGGCCTCTGCCTGCCAGCACTTCTCATGGACTGTCAGCACCACAGAGACGCACGTGTCAGTCCTGGGGCACTGGGAAGAGGCGCACAGTGTATACCACAGGCTGTGCAGGTTAAGCCGTGGTAGGACCAAACTGGGGTCTGGCATTTTTTCCCAGAATTTCACAGACTTGGAGCCTGTGGAGAATTAACCCATGGGCACAGCCATCCACACGGCTGTCCAGCCAGTACAGGTATGTGAGGTTTGACCAGGCCAGGTCCCAAGGCCCCGTCAGCAACACGGGCAAAAGTCAAGCCCTTAGCTGAGCACAGCCTCACACTGTCCATCACGGACTGCCCAGCCTGTCAGGGCATCCCCAGCTCCTGGGCAGTCCCCCTGGGGCTCTGCTGCATGATGGGGAGACTGAGCTCTTGTGGATGACATGGCACCTGCTTGGGGCCACAGGCACCGCCAGCAGTGGGGCTGCCCTGTGGCCACTCCACTGCCTTCCTGAGTTCTCTGTGCCAGGACTCCCTGGCCGCCCTGTAACACCGTTCCCTCTGCAGAGTGTCAGTGGAGTGCCATGCAGTGGGGCATGGGTGGCAGGCAGGGGGCTGCACGGAGCAGGGACTGTGACTGGCAGGGGCTGTGGGGGCAGAAGGGGCTGCTGTGGGCGGGGCACTGTGATGGGCACAGGCTTCCTTGAGCACCTCCTTCTGGGTGGGGACCTGTGACTTGCAGGAGTTTGAGAGGAAATCCTGTTCTTGGAGGAAAACAGCAGCTCCCAGGGCCCCTTCCCTGGAGCCTGGGGGCAGCCTGGGGCACGTGCACGCGCACACAGGGCCCTGCGCAGCCGGGGGACCCTCAGGGCCTCTCTTGTCGGGACCATCCTGATGCTGCCCCGCGTGGACACACTCGGCTGCCCCAGGTGTGAGTGGGTGTCCCGCCTCCTCCTTTGTTCTGTGTGTCACCAGCTCTCCAGGTGCCCAGCCCACCTTGGAGTCTTCACGGAGCCCCCGATATCTCCAGCCTCCCCATTTCTTTCCTGGCTACTTCCTGCCTTTGTTTTCCCATGTGAAGTTCATGTCACCTTGACTCCCCCCAGAAGCAGCAGCTGTGTATCTTTACTGTGATGGAGCTAAATTCATGTATTAACTCAGAACCGACGTCCTGTGGTTCTGTATTCCCGACCATGAGAATTTCCATTGGCTCAGATTTCTTTGTCCCTGCTCGTGAATGTCTTGAAGTTGCCCTCACACGGGTCTCGTGCGTTTCCTGTTAGGTTTAGTCGTCGTATTTCACCCCTTTTTCTGGTAAGTGGGGCCTTGCCACCATTGTCCCTGCACGCTGGCCAGTGCGCAGTATCGCGTCTCCTCTGTGGCCTGCGTGTGTGCGTGTGCCTTGTTCCAGCTTCAAGGCAAGGATTTCTTTAAAAGCCTCCTTGTCTTCGAGTCCTCCTGGGGTCTCACGGAAAGCCTGGCCCTTGACAGGGGAGGGTGCTTCTGGGAGTGGGTGCGGCTGGAGAGGAGCCGTCCCTCGAGCTGGTTCAAATCAGCTGGTTCTCCCTTTCCTGGTGTGTGAGCTCAGATTATACCACCCAACAGGGCTGACTGTTTGCACATGGTGCACACCTGGGGCCCGTGCTGGGGGCCCACAGCACATCAGCCATGGCGCTGGGCCTGGGGCCCAGTAGGGGAGGGATCGGCCAAGAGGCACAGGCACCGAGGCAGGGCCTACAGCAGAGGCAGGTGCTGGGCTGTGGGAAGCGGGCCCTCGCCTGCATGTTGTGGAGAAACTTGGGGCTCCCATGGGCAGGATCCTCACCGGACACTAAATTGCTTTATGATGTAACTGGCCTGCTGCTGGGCTCCTGCCGCCACACCCGTGGGCAATGAGCCATCACTGACTGAGTGACTAATACACAGCTCTGCCCGGTGCTCTGGGCAGAGGCGGATGCAGGCCTGCAGACTGCTGGGTGCAGACGTGATTCTAGTGCTCGACCTACTGCTGGGAGAACAAGCCAGGTAAGAAGCCCTTTCACCCCAAGAACGTTCCATTGTCATTCCTCGGTCTCACTGAATCCATAGTGAACTTGTCCGGGGCTGAAACCCACTGGCAAGACATATGTGCACATCTGAGCCTCAGCTCCTGTGTGTGCATGTGTGTGCGTGAGTTCTGTGTCTGCACACATACAGGTGTGTGAGCTTCTCGGCCTCCCGGCCTACCCTACCCCAGGGACAGGGGGGCCTGTCTGCATCGCTCACCAACCCTCTCCCTAAGCCATCCCCCTTTGCTCGTCTGCAGGTCAGGCACCGTGAGGTGGGTGCAGAGGGCAGGAAGGTCCTCCTGGGCCTCAAGGAGTAGGGCCTGCTGGGTGCAAGCCAAGGGCTACGGTGTTGGTAACACTGCAAGAACCTCTGCCCACCACCCACATGCGTCGCTGTGAAGCTGTGTCCCTGGGGGCGTTGGCAATGGGATGTCAGCTCTCCAGTGGCCTCTGGGGCCCTGAGCTTCCTGCAGATTGTTCTGCCACTCAGGAACAAGCTGAGACAGAGCCCTGGGCCCCAGAAACATTGCCTCCCTTCCCTGTGAGGACCCGGATCTGGACACATGACACACGGCCTGGGGTCTCCGTGCTTACCCCACCAGGAAATGGTTCGCCTTGAGGGGATGGGCTCCACAGTCAGTGTGGCGGGGAAGATGCCTCCCCTGTCTTCCCAGGGGGATTCGCACCATGTTCCCATCTGCCTCAAATGTGTGCCAGTGGTGTAGGAAGGCCAGTTACTTAGGTCACAGCCCGCAGTGCGCCCTGCTTCCTGGGAGACGGTGGGATTCCCCCGAGCACCACCACAGCCCATGGCATGGGGCTTGGCTTTGCCGTCCCCTGGGGACTTGGAGAAGCAGGGGTAGGAGAAGGGGCTGGATAACCTGGGGGACCACAGAAGGTGGTGCTAGGTGGCTTCCCACTGCCCCCATCAAAGCCTTAGCGCTGCCACATCACCCTGAAGTCATCGGGTTTGGGTGATACAACCTCTTTTGGGTAAATTCTTGGGCTTTTGGATGCGCTTCCCTCCGCCCTCCTCCTCATGATGTGATGGGTGCTGGGGACACCCCACACTGTGCTGTGACCTGTGGGGTCCTGTGCTCCTAGGGCCTGGCCACGCGCTGGCCTCTTTGGGGAGGCAAGTCCCGTGGTTTGGTGGGTGGTGCCATGGATGGACCCTCTCCGACCTGCTAACCCTGCCCCTACCCTGTCCCAGCCCCAGACTGCAGTGCATGGGGGTCCCTGCCCTCTGCACCCTCCCAGGGGAGAGAGCCACACCAGGCCCGTATCCAGAACTTTCCTCCACGGGACCTCAGCGGCTCCTCCCCCTGCTCACCAGGATGCAGGACACCCCTGAGGAGCTTCTGTCGGGAGATGCCTGGGCACGCATGTCCTGAACGACCCCGCGACCTCCCAGCTAGCGCTGCCGTCGCCCCCGGGGCGGGCAGGGAGCTGGGGGCTGGCCCACCGGTCCTGGCCCCCCAGCGCCTGCCCCTGGCCGAGGCCCCCACCCCTCCTTGCTGGTCCGTGGCTCCACATCACCCGGCTTCCTCGTAGGTCCCACCCCTGCTGCCTGGGCTCCCGCTTTCTGTCCTCCAGGGGCCGTGAGCCTGTCCCTGGCCCCCTGACTGCCTTTCTCTGCTCTCGCATGCCCTTGTGGCTGTCGTGGCTGCCCCGGTTAGACCTCCTCACCTTTGACCCCAACCTGGTGTCCACCCCTGGCTGTCCCCTTGCTGTGCGGCCCCCACTGCCCCAGGAACTCACACCAGAGCCCAGGCTCCACCCCAGGGCGTGCCCACCTGGCTGCTCATTCCGCCCCACAGTGGCAGTGACCTGGGCTTCGCAGCACGTGCTGGCCTCCCTGTGACAGTTGAATGTGTCACCCTGGCCGGGCCTCAGGCGCCAGGTGTTCGATCATTATTCTGGGCGTGCCTGTTGGTGTTTCTGGATGACACCAGCATTGGAATCAGTGGGCAGAGAAGGCAGAGGCCTCCCCAGTGGGGCCTCATCCGGTCTGCCCCGGGCCTCAACAGGACCAGAAGGCCGGGGAAGGGAGAGGCCGCTCTCTGCCTCCCTGTCTGTCTCTCTGTCTGTCTCTGTCTCTCTGTGTCTCTCTCTCCCTCTCTTTCTCTTCCAGGCCTCTTGTCTTTCTGCACAAGGTAGGGTGAACTCCAGATCGATGGGAGGAAGGTATTAGGCTGGCAAGTCCAATTTTAAAAGAGGAATTAGGGGTCAGTCTGGCAGACACTGAAGGGACCTGTGGAAGGTGATCCGGGAGCAATCACGGAGCACGCGAAGGGCAGGCTGGCTCAGCGGCCACGCCGGGGGCGGGTGTGGGCTCCCGCGTTGTGAGTGGTCACGTGGCAGCTCACAGACCAAGCTCATTTCAAATGATCCGGAAGCCCCTCCACATTCCTCCCAGGCCCGGTGTTCTCATGCATCCTATTCCCAGGACAGGTTGGACTGGGGACAAGTGGGTTTGAAAGAGAAGATGCATCAGTATCTAACTGGACATCAGTACGCTCTACGCAAATCATTTCTGGAACAGAGTGAAGTGTAAATAGATGCACAGCAAACTAAACATTGAAACGGAGCAGCATCTGGGTGGGGTGGGAATGCTGGGGAACGGGCGCCCCACCACACCCAAGGAGGACAAAAGGATGGAGGGCCTGCCAACGCTGGGGAGGCGCTTCCCCTGCAGGGACAGGGCAGGGGGCAGAGGGCAGGGCTGGGGCATTGGCAGAGGGCAGGCCTCGGGCATCCTGGGGGTCTCTGCAGGGGCGGGTGGTCACTTTTAGGGACCCAGAGAGGACCTGGCCTGGGGAACTCAGGCCCATGGGACTGGCCCCCTGGCCTTTGTGCTCTGTGTGTGTTTTCTGAATCATAAGACCCCGCGTCGTGCCGGCCTCACCTTGCACAGGGACCCTCGGCACCCGTCCTGTCCTTAAGCCCTGGAAACAGCCACCCATCGGGCTTTACAGGCCACCAGCCCAGAGGCCCTCCACTATCTAAACTGCTCAGTGTCTGAGCACAGGCCCAGAGGCGCCCTCGGGGCTGGGGGTGGCTCCTGCACCATGGCTATCATGCCTGGCCCTGGGGGCTCCAGGATGGACAGGCAGCTACCAGAGAGCTGCCCGGGGCACCCAGCTGGCCACCTGGCATGGCCTTGCTGCCCTTTGGTGTGGGGTCTTGGGGCCTGCTATCTCCAGGCTGGCCCATGGGTGCACTTCCCGGGGTCCTGACTCAGAGGCCCAGCCAGGGCCCAGGACTCTGCATTTAAAGTCAGCACAACAGGCCTGCTGCCTCTGCCACTGGGCAGACATCACTACAGACCCTGGGCCCCAGGCTGCAGGGGCACCCTCATCCAGAGCCCGGCAAGGACTCATCCTGGGTGCCCCTCGCCCCACCCTGGGGCTCCCAGGGTCCCTGGATGGGACCCTGGATGGGGCTTATGCCGTGTGGTGGCTGGAACACAGCAAAGCCAGTGTCCCTGGAGACCCGTCACCCCTGCCAGCACTCACCCTCTCTCTGGGGGCTACCTGGCTCCAGGGCTGTACAGTACAGGGTGGGCTCTGGACAGGACGACGTGGGAGCAGGGTGAGAGTCAGTCTCCCTGGGAAGGGCCTGGTCTTATGGGCAGCAGCTGGGTCCCCGTGGGCCGAGGTCAGGCCTCATGACCGCACGGCCCTGGGCAGAGAGGCGTCTATGAGCCTCTGGACTCGTGTGAGTACAGCCCCAGGCCAGGCACTGGGTGTGGTCCTGGCCTGTAGGCCTGGGCACTTAGCAAGGGGCCTCTCCCTAGCCTGCCCAGAGACCGGAGGGCCGTGTCCCTGTGGCAGGGGTCAGCTGGGCAGGCTACTGCCTGCCTGGCCACAGGGGTTCGGCCCCAGGGTGGGTGGGTGGGGGATGCAAAACAGAATCCTGGGTTCCATGTCAGATACCAGATGATGCTGACCCCTCGGGCCTCTGGGGGGCAGCGGGGAGCCGCCAGTGCCCCCTCCTCAGCCGCTCTGCTCTCCCAGCCTCTCTCTCCCCACCCCAGCCTCTGTCCTTTGGGGCTCAATGGGGACTGTCTCTGGGACCCGCAAGGGGCCCAGGAAACCCCCAGGGCCCAGAGGAGGCAGGGCCGTGGGCCTGGAACTGTCCCACAACAGGCAGACCAAGGCCCGGTTCCCTCCCCACAGGGCCTGCCCTCAGGTCCTGGGGAAGCTAAGGAACGTCCCCCAAGCGGCTCTGGGCTGTCTGCCGGTGCACAGAGGGCGTCTCCTTGTGGACAAGCCTGGCCGCACCTACATTCAGATTGGTTTTTGTTTGTGAGATGCTCCTCCGAGGGGAGGAGGGGAGGCTGAGGGGTGTGGGGGGGCCCGCATCTCCCACCAGGGAAGGGCGGCCGCAGGAGGATCAAGAGCCCTGGGAGGCAGGGTCTTGCCACTGTCATTCTGTCCTGTGGGCTTTTAAAAAAGGTTATTATTATTTTTCCCGCTTTACTGAGTTATCATTGACACACATTTATAAAATATAACATATTTAGAGTGAACAACACAACGATTTGATGTGCATGTACACCAGGGAAGGGGTCCCAGATCCAGGTGAGAAATACCTGCATTGCCCACACGGTTAGTTCTGTGAGTGTGATGAGAACGTGTGACCCACCCACTTCCAGGAACGCGGTGCTGCGTAACCACAGCCCCCCGTGGCGCCCCAACCACCTCCGGCTACCGGGGCTGGCCTGGCCACCTCCGAGCCTGCAGGAGCCTTCTCTCGGCTGGCAGGGAGGGAGCCTTCCTGCGGCCCGGGGCCCCGAGGCCCTGGGTAGTCAGGGCCCTCGGAGAGCACAGCCCACACCCCTTCCTCTCACCAGGACGTGGCCTCCCAGCCGCTGGTGAGCCAGAGCTGGACGTCACCCCATAGGCGGAGACCGGAGGAGCAGGCGGCCTGCCCGGGGCCCAAGGCCCCCTGGGAAGTGGCCTCAGTCTCCCTCTTGTACTCTGTCCCAAGGAAGCAGGGCGTGTCAGAAAGAGGACATACATGTCAGCAGGCTTGAGTGACAATGACACCCTGAGGGGGAGTATCCACTCACTGAAAACCCCCAGCTGATAAATATTGAATCACAGCTTTTCACAAATACACCAATTATGCCCAGAAAGTAGGAATTAGTGCTGCATAGCGGAGCGTTACTAAATGTCACTTGGCTAATTGGATTTCTTGATTGACTCAAATATTCTCAGTTCTGAAACTTAGTCAGACAATGGCAAGGTTTCCATGACTACGGCTCTTCCCCTGAGGTCGAGCGGGAGGGGCTGGGGGGGCCCTGAGAAGTCCGCGCACCTCCTCCCAGGAGCCAGGACCTCAGCTCTGGGAGCCCCACGCGCCCTGGACAACAGCCATGCTGTATCTGGCCCCCCTTCCCAGCCTGTCTCCCTCTCAGTTGCTGGGTGGCCCTCCCACCAGCTCCCCCTGTTGCACCACCAGAGGACCCCAGGTGTACCCCAGCACCAGGGTTCCCGGACACTCGGACATTTCAGTGACCCGGCGCCTGGGCACCTGCCGTCCCGCGGCCCCAGCCCCTAACCCTTTCTAGTCATCTGGAAGTCCAGCACCTCCTACAAAGCACGTCAGATTCTCTGGGGGCTCTTTACAGGATTCTGAGGCAGAAGCCAGTTCCTTCTCTAAAAGCCACGGCTCCCACAACCCTGTCCTCGCCGCCTCCCCGACCCTACCATCCCTAGATATTTTGGAACCTGCTGTGCCCCCGCCTGTGTCTCACAGTGTGAGCTCCCCATGGCTGGACTATGTCCTCTCCTGGCATCAAGGACCCAGCCTGCATATGCAACGGGGGAGGGCCGAGTCATTTCCTGTGTGGAGCTTGTTTCTGCCTGGAGGGCCTGGGGCTGGACGCCTGTCCCCGCCTGTGTCCCGGGGTCTTGTCCACCCCTTTTCTCTATTCTCTGTCCTGCCTAGTGTCTCATTCCCCCAAGCTGCTGAGTCACTGTGCGTCCCCGCTAGAGCCAAGCCGGTGGAAGACACCCTCCTCACCTCCAGCCCCGTCTGCGTCCCAGGCTGCCCATCTGCGCACTGGGCCTTCTCGCTGGCTGCTGGCTCGCGGTCTCCCCCAGCACAACGGCTTTCCTGCCCCACTCGCACCTGCTGGAAGGCCCCGCACCTGTGGCCAGCCCCCAACCCAGCGGGTGCCCTGCTGGGCAGAGCAGGGGACTGGGGCACTCATTAGTCAGAAAGTGCTAAGCAGCAACAGGTGGAAACGGCACATTGGTTTAAAATACTCTGCTGGCTGTGTGAGGACGTGTGTCGGCACCGCTCCGTCTGCACCCCTCCCGGCCCCCCTGAATCTGTCTCCGGAAAGACTGACAGTGGCCTTCCTCACATGCTCACCAAGCACCCACCCGACATGTGGACACTGAGGGTGGGCAGGGCTCCCAGCACCCTGGCCCGCCCTGCACGGTGTCCCTCCTGCCCTTTCAGCCTGCCCCTGCCTGGGCTCCCGAGCCCCAGAGGAGCATCTGCGGTGCCTCTTTTTATTAAGAGCCTGAAATGCGCTGTGAACCGTCCCCAAGCCCCGGGCGAGAGCTGTTATTAAAGTGCAGAGGTGGGTGTCTTCCTTCTCAGCACTCACAGCCCATTTGTCACCCAGAAGTGGATTTGCAGCTAATACAGGAGTGGGTGCAGTTCATCCGGGAACGTGAGCCCCAGGCATGTGGGGCGCTCGCTAAGTGGTCCTGGGCCAACCCTCCCCAGTGTGCCCGTCCGAGGCCTGAGGACACAGGGCATGGAGAGCCCGGCTGCCGCCCTCTGGTCACCGCCCTGGCCCAGGCTTCTGTGTCCGCCACCCATGCTCCAGGGCTAATCACTCGTGGGCAGGCAGCCACCCCAGGACAATTTGGGAGTGGGGGTGGGAGGGTGTGGAAGACTCCAGGCAGGCTGGAAAAGCTGGCAGGTGGGCAGGCTGGTGGCAGGAGGGGTGAGAGCACCGGTCTGGCAAGGTGCTCGCCGCTCCCGGCTCTGGGCCCTGCTGCAGGCGAGTGGCCCTGGGGGCTGACAGCCTCCCAGCACTGTGCCCCCCCACATGGCCCCGTCCTGTGACAGCTGTCTCTGTCGCCCAGGGTGGGCACTGACCCCAGGTGCCAGGCAGGCCCCAGGGAGGAGCCCCCAGGCAGCACAAGTTCCCCCGCCGGCTCCGCAGGCATGCCCTGCCCAGCCTGGGCTCTGAACGGGCACTCCCGTAGGCCACAGTGCACTGGGCTCGCCCACAGCCGCAGGCCCTGCAGGGCTACGCTGGCCTCAGTGGTGCTGTGCTGAGCCCCAATGGACATTCTGCTTTTTAAACATGACCCCACCAGCTCCAGGTAATGGTTTTCCAGGCAGCACCTCAGGCCTGCAGGGGGAGGTTTATAGATCATCCCCACCACGCACATAAGGCTCTACGTTCAGCTAATGGTAGGAGGTTCCACGCACCTGATGCCAAGATGCTCAGCAACTGAGCCGGTGGCAGCCATGTGGCGGTCGTGTCATCCGGACGGGGCTGAGTCAGTGTCACTTGGCTGAGGAGCTGCTCAGACAAAGGGCTAAGGTCCCTGGGCCACTGGCTACAGGGACAGGCTGGACTGACTCCCATGCAGACTCATCCCCACGAACACACTGCCCGTCACCCACCTGCCCTCTCCTCGCCTTGTGCATGTGTCCACCACCCTCCCTGGAGGCCCAGGAGACACACCAACCCTCCTCCATGTCTGGGCACCTTACCAAATTCAGATCCCAAACCGAAACCCCCAGGCAAGCCAGGAGCCGGCATGACCACCTACATGCACCCCCAGATAGGGGCTCGCATGCCCAGGAGGTGGGGCCCTGAACCTGCTCTTGGGCCTGTGGGACATGTATGGCCCCAGATGGGCAGTGGGTGGCTCATCAGTCTGGGTGCAGTGTGGTGACCCAGCCTTCCCAGGCCAACCATCGGGGGGCATGCAGACCCCAGTTAGCCACGGGCAGCCAGGCCAGCCTGGGAATCCATGTGCCCCTGCGATGCATCCCCAGGGAATATTGTCCTGGAAAAGCTGACATTAGGGATCAGTATCCATAAAAAGCCAGAACCGGGGGGGCCACCACTTGCTGGTGTCTGAGGAGCAGGACAGCTTAGTCTTCAGTCTACAATCCTGGTCAGCTTCCTGGGAGCCAGTTTGTGGGATGGAGGGGCACTGGGGGGCCCCAGGGGGCTCAGCATGTCCCAGGGGCCCAGTCTCCCTCTGCTGCCGGTGGGGACACCTCCATTGGAGCAGGAGGCTGAGGTGGCCTCGCTGGCTGCAGGCGGTCACGAGGGGCCTTCCCGACACACTGTGAGTGACGCTTCGTGCTGACCCGCATGTGTGTCTGATGCACTTCATGGAACAATTCATCCTGTGCTGTTCACGTGCTGGGACCCGGCCCTGGAATCCATCCAGGTGCTTGGGAGACCCCATCTGGGCAGGCAACTGCCCGCCATGCTGCTTGACGCCAGCACGCTGGTTAAAGCCACCACATGGCCCGACTTCCCCCTCCCACACCCTTCCCAGGCCCCAGACCCTTTAAGGTGGAAAAGGAGGGGGGAGACGAGCAGAGGACACAGGCTCTGCAAACCTTTGCTCACACCCTCCCGCCCACCCAGTCTGGCCTTTATGTCCCAGCTAAGCCAGTGTCCCTGGGGCACTGGCCCTAGGCTCATGCCCATTCCATCCCTCACCACACGTGTGGACAGCAGCGACTCCCAGGGCCCAGATCCCTCCCTGGAGGTGGGCAGGCTGGAGCCCACACCCTGGCCAGCTGGCCCTCACCACCACCATCCAGCAACTCCACATGATGCCAGGCCCTGCCACTGCCCAACAGGGAGTCAGTCAGGAACCTGGGCCCCTCCCCTCACACAGGAACCCAGGCCCGGGACAGAGCTTCAGAGCCCCCAGTTGCTGCCCCCACCTACCCCCACCCCGGGTCCAGACCACAGGGGCTGCTGCCCACTTCCCACCGAGGGCACTGAGGCCCACAGAGGCCCCTGGACCACCTCTAGGCCACAGCAGTCTTTCTAGCCCCACCTCCACCCCAGGCCCTCTGACCTGGCCCCAGGCCCTCCCTGGAACAGCCTGCATCCTCCCATGATCCACTTCTGCAGACGGAGGGTCCAGACTCAAACAGAACCAGGCAAGAATCCGGACATTCCAGGGAGATGCGTTCTGAGGGTCACCCCCAGGCTGGGCACCATCCAGGCGGGGGCTCCCACAACTGCCGTCCACTCTGCCCCAAGCCCCAGGGGGGCCTTACCGAGCCCAGGTGCATAAAATAAAACAGGTGATGTTATTGTCACTCTGGCTGAGCGCTGCTGCGGCCACTGGCTGTGTCAGTTACCTGTTGCTGCGTAACAAACTGCCTGGAGATTTGGCATCTCAGTGACATCACAGCTTCAGCAGAGGCCGAGCAGGGTACATGCCTTCTGCTGGAGAAGTTTGGAAACTGACTGGTTCAGGGGAAGTCTGAACATGCTTCAGCCGGGTGGATCTGCAAGCTCGTCTGGTGTCCACTCTCTCTGCTCTTGAGACCAGGAGGGCCTTGGATGCAGAGCAACTGAGACCCAAGGCACCTGCTCAACCTCCCAGGGCCACGGGTGGGAAAGTCTTCCTTTTTCTCATCACAAGTAGGTGCACTGTCAAGATGCTACAGCGCTTACTAAAATGAAGGACTTTTACAAAAGCTGGATAAATAGCTGCTTTTCATCAGAGCATCGTGGGGAAGATCTGTTTCAACACGGAGCCTGCTGTGGTTGCAGACCCCAGGGAGGGGAGGGGAGGACAAGGTGGGGGGAGCAGCTGCCCCTGCTCCCAGCTCGCAGTGCAGGACAGACCCAGCCCACATGCCCTCACACAGCGGGACGGCAGAGGGTTGTGACAGGAGCTGGGCTCCATACGGGTGTTGTCACCAAGAGACCAGGCTGCCTCTACTTGTCTGCTGGCCTCAGGGGTACCCGGGGTTGGGGAGCCTGAGGCAGGGATAGGCAGGTAGGTGTGGTGTCCAGGGGCAGGGCAGGGGGCATACTAGCCAAGCCTGTGGGACAGAGAGGCCTCAGGGCAGGCCATTTAAGCTGGCCACCGAAGAGCTCCCAACCCTGCCCACAGATGAGCCGGGAGAGACCAAGGTACTCCCATGGGCCCCAGAGCTGGGGGGGAGCAGAGCTGGCTCGGTGGAGGCGCCCTCCAGGCCAAGCCCTGTCACCTGGGGCCCCACGTCCCCGAGGGCTGGGCCCCGGGCACCTGGCCCACGGGCCCCTGTGCTGGGCTGCAGCCACTCGAAGCTTTCTGCGCGATCGAGCGGGTTCGTTCTGACAAGCAGGGCCCACCCCTGGGATTGGACTAGCTAATCCTCTTAATGCTCCTTTAATTAACTCACCGGTGCTGGCAGAGGGCCGGAGAGGCACCATCCCTGCAGTCACGGGCACAGAGGCACCTACTGGCACCGTCTGCTCTGGGGCAGGTGCGCAGGCGGGAGCAGGTCCTGGGCAGGTGTGTGTGTCCCTGCTCGTCTCCCCAGGGAGTTCTGCATGAAGGTGGGTGCTCCAGGGCCTGGCATAAGCTCTGGATACCGTCAGCCACAGAGCAGGGTGGCGGGCAGGCGGCTCACGTGGCAGCACATGCTCAGGGCATGTGGGCCTCCCTCGGCCCAGGGTGGGCATCTTGCTTTGGAACTGGCACCGTCCAGGGAGGCCAGCATAGAGGTGTGATGGGAGCAGGTCCATGTGGGCCCGGTGGGGGGCCTAGCACTCAGGAGTGAGGGGTGTGTCTGCTCACGCAGGGGGCTCACTGAGTCAGAGAGGAGGGAGCGCCCAGAGCTGCGGCTCTTTGACATTGGGCTGACCTTGGGCACTCGCGAGGTCCCGGCAGGTGGGTTCCGGCTCTGGGCACCCTTAGGGCGTGGTGTGAACGCACGTCGGTTGGCACTGCGCTGTCTTCTCGCCCTGCCTGTCCCCCCGCCAGCCCTCCCCTCCCGCTGCCTTGTCTGGATTCACCTTGAGAATGGACAGTGGTGGCCAGGCCACTGAGTGACAGTCTGAAAGAGCAAATATTGACTCCCCACCTCGGGCCGGAGGCCGATTCACCTCCCAGAAGGGGGCCGTCTGCCCTTGCTTCCTGTGGGTCAATGGAAACCGCGTCAATACATCTTGATGTTCTTTCAGCAGAAA
The DNA here is from genome assembly GCF_040802235.1 of Manis javanica. Lineage (NCBI taxonomy): Eukaryota > Metazoa > Chordata > Mammalia > Pholidota > Manidae > Manis > Manis javanica. Next base: position 117,843,121 of record NC_133165.1, read on the forward strand.
TCGATGTGACCTGTCCTATTGTCCTCTTGCCTGGGACGCAGGAGAGCGGCTGTCACTGCGCCTCCATGGGCCAGTCTCCCCTCAGAGCGTTGTCGGGCCTCCTGACCTGGACGGCCAAGGAGCCCGCATGAGCCGGCGCCCCGAGGGCTCCGGACCCCCAGGCCCTCTCCTCGACCTCCAGCGGGACAGCCCGTCCCCACGCCCCAGCCCGCGGAGCACCCTCGGCCTCCCTAGGGCCCTGACCCCGCTCCGGCCCCACCGCCAGCCTCCCCTCGGCTGCCCTGCCCCCCCCGGAAGGGGTCTGCCCCTGCTCAGACCCTCAGAAGGAAGTGGCTTTCTGGCTGATCAGGAGCAAAAGCCGCTTCCTACCGATCTGCTTGTGGCAGAGAAGGGGCAGGCGCACGCTCCACCCCAAAGCAGAGCCTCTGGGTCGGAAGGCAGGACAGCCACCTCGGGGTGCGGTGTGGCACCTCCAGAGCTGGCTGTAGACGTGCCCCTCGGACACCCGGCCTGGTGGGAGCTCCCCGCTTGGGGGTCTTGCAGGCCCTGTGTGGCCACCTGGGGCTCCGGCGGCGGGGGGGGAGGTGGGCTCCAGTGCCAGATGGGGGGCCCTGCCCGGGGCGGGTGGGGTTGGCAGCCCCTCGTGGCTCTGACAGTAACGAAGGCCCCTGTGATTAGGGTGCCATCCATCTCAACAGAACAACCCTTATGCAGCGATTACCGTAATAGTTGTAAGTTGATTTATGAAGAGCGTAATGATTATTTTTGCGATAGTAAGTTAAAGGAATTTTTGGCAATAGATCAATTTGAGTGAAACATAACTTTTAAGTGAGTGACTAGGCTGAAGGAAGAATCAAGCTGTGCTTTCCCCTGTGCCCACCCGTATGTCTGCAGTGTGCCTGTCCCTGCGCCTGCCCCTATGCCCACCCGTGTGCCCACCCATATGTCTGCAGTGTGTTTGCCCCTGTCTTCCCCTATGCCCACCCATGTGCCCACCTGTAATTCTGCAGTGTGCCTGCCCCTGCACCTGTCCCTATGCCCACCTGTGTGCCCACCCAAATGCCTGCCCATGCCCCTGTGCCCACCTTTGTGCCCACCTGTGTGCCTGCAGTGCACCTGCCCCTGCGCCTGCCCATGCATCTGCAGTGTGTGAGCAGAGCTGCTCTCCCAAGCCTGGACCAAGACCCAGCGAATCAGACTGGAGACGCACTGAGCAGGGGCCGCTGTACTGACTGACTCCAAGCCCTAAGAGCCATTGCTGTTATGAGATCGAGGTCAGGTGTTAGGTCCCCAAAATGTCCCAGGACTGCAGGGTCCGAGGACTGCCATGCAGAGGAGCGCAGGAACACAGACAGAACCCCACTGACAGGGATGTGGCTGCCCTCCAGAGAGGCGGTTCCAGAAGGTGCTGGCACACGTGTGCTGGGGCGCCTCATCCCGGACACGTGGGTGTGCCTGTGTGCGTGAGCAGCTGCGCTGAGGGCGCGGCACACGCTTGCTGCCGGTCCTCCCTGAGCTCCGCGGTCCCCACATGTGCCCCTCACAGCCTGACTTTGCACTGTCCGCTTTCTCCTTCATTCTCCTGACCTTTGACTCTCCCCAGATACCACACGGGTTTTCTTCCATCTCTCCTGGGGGATCGACTCTGCCAGCCCCCGGAGGATGGAGCACAAGGAGAGATGACACCCTCTTTGCACCCATCTTCCCCACACCCTCTCTGGCTGACCTCATCCACACCCATAGCTTTGGGCAGTCAGCACCCATCTCCCCACCCCCAGCTGAGCTCCCCCTGTTCCCCACACGTCAAAGAGGACTCATGGCACCAGCTCAGCACAGCCCAGCTTGTGGCCCGGTCCCTCTCTCAGGGATGGGCACAACACCATCCCGGGGATGATGCCAGGTGCCCGGAGCCACCGGAGCCCCACGGTCACTCAGCTTCCGTGTTCGGCCCGCCCTGTGTCCCGCCGTCTCTGGAGCTTGGGACCTGTGCTCAGGCAGCGGCCCTGGCCCGCCTCCCCCGTGGGGTTCTGGGGATGTCCAACCTGAGCCAGAAATGCTGTCACCGCCCCCGTTTGTCCATCACTTCCAGCTTAGCTCGCCCTGTCATGGAAGCCTTTTCTGGTTTCACCAACTAGCTCAGAGCCCCTGGGATGGTGCCTGACATTTCTTTCTGTGTTTATTTGAATAATGCCTATTCCTCCCACTATACTGTAGACTCCACGAGGGTGGCAACTGCACCAGTCTTTACACACCATTGTTTGCTTACTGCCCAGTGTGCAGCCTGCTGTAGTAAGCATGCATCCCTCCATCTGTCTTTCCATCCACCAGCCCTCCTTCCGTCTTTCCGTACCTCCATCTATCCATCTTCCCATCATTCCATCCATGCAGCCAACCACCATTCCCCCTCCCCCCCTCCCTCCACCCCTCCCTCCATCCATCTTTCCATCCATCCATCACTCCACCTGTCCGTCTAAATGGCAGATATTTACTGTCCGGCACCAGCCATGAGTGCTTTACACAGACTGACTCAATTGACACTCACAACAAACTTGTGAGGGGTGTGAACCTCATGTTACAGAGGAAACACTGAGACTTAAGGGCGTTAAGAACTTGACCACCCAGTAAACGTCAGAGCCAAGTCCCCCCACCAGCCTTCCTGAGTTGGTCGCTGTGCTGACTAGGCCGGACGTCTTTCCCTGGATGTCCATCTCCCAGAGCCGGGCCTGCCAAGGGCCGCAGCTGCCTCATGGAGACACAGGGCCATGTGGTGGCCAAGCCACTGGGGTCAGGGGCAAGCAGGCTTCAGGACCTTGCAGAGTGTCACCTGTGGGGCATCCTGCGTGTTACTCAGCCTTTCTGAGCCTCAGCTCCTCATGATCCTGGAGCAGTTGGCGATGAGAACCCTGCCACGTGGGCCTGCTGGTCTTGTGGGCACGTCTGAGGAGGCCCAGCAGACAGGTGGTGGTGGCTCCTGCATCCCTGTCCCCTGAGGCCCACAGCACACCAGGCACGGTGTTTGGGTGACACTCACACCCCTCCTCCCAGGAGTCCATGGGACGGCAGATGAATAAATGGGGCAGGGGGTCACCAAACTGCACCAGCGGGGGGCCATCACCATGCAAGGCCTGTTCAGGAGGAACACTTGGTCTGAAAAGGCAGGGCATGCCCACAGGTCGGGGTGCGGCTGGGGCTGGGGGCGTCACCTGCTCACTGCCAGGTATTTAAAACCGCTGGTCCCATTTAGCCCTCCCAGGAGACCCCTGGAAGATGGTCTGCAAATGAGCAGACCTACCAAGGACACCCAGCCAGCTGTCGCGGGGAGTTGGAATCCCAGCCCCTGTCTCCCCACCCTCCAGGCAGCCTTTCCACCACATTGCACACTCATAGGGCAGATACCCCTGGCAGTGAAAGTGGGGGGTTAAGTAGATTGGCACAGAAGTGCCCAGTATTTTAAAGAGACTCAGTTTTGAGGGTGGGGTGGGAGAAGCTGTTGCTGCTCATCAAAAGCACATCGATGTCTGGCTAAGGAATTTGAGCTTGACCTTGATGGCCATGGGGAACAGGGGGACGTTTTAGGAAGGGGAGCAGCAGGCCACGTGTGCTGTAGGAAGCTGGCTCCGTGGCTACAAGGGGCGTGGATTGTAGTGGGTGAGGCTGAGGACAGAGACACGCAATCGTGTGGCCGTGGTGTGCTTGGACCTCAGGGGAGGCAGAAGGAACTCCCTCGGCGGGGTCGCTATTTTCCAAGCCTCCATGCTGAGCAGAAGGAGCGGCTCACTTAGAGGCTGAGGACTGAGACCTGGAAGGCTGCTGAGGAACCTCTGAGGACAGTAGAGTCCAGTCCCCAATGTGGGCCACATGCCACAGGGACCCAGCTGCCCAGCCATGTGCTGGAAGGGGAAGCAGGCCTCGGGTGAGCTGAGGGCCCAAACACCGCCCACACCTGGTCAGAGCCAGCAGGACCCTCAGGGGGAGCGATGCTCTGTGCAGGATGGAGTTCGGGAGCTGAACCAACGTCCTGGCCCAGAGGAAGAAGAGGGCAGAGGAACGGGCAGCATGAGGACAGGAAGGAAGTAAGAAACACACATTAAAGACTGGAAGGAAATACAACCTGTGAAAGAAAATTGTGGTTTAGCCAAAGGCTTACTTAGGACAGTTTCCACAAGATAATACCTCAGGACAAGAGGATTAAAGCGTGATAAGAAGATAAGGATGACTTCAGAGCTCCGGAGATAAACTGAGGCAAGAATGGCCCCAACTTCCAAATCAGAATATAAATTAAAAATAGCAATTAAAAAAAGAGATTTGATTGAAAATCAAGTTATTGACACAGGAAATGGTTGAGATTGACTCAGAGTGAATGAAACGTCCCCAATAAGGTGGGGAGTCAAGAGAATATGAAAGAAAGGCCCGTCTGGGAACACGGGGAGGCACTCCAAAATGACCATGAACTCAGAAGAAAACACCTTCAAAGACAGAAGAAAACACCTCCCCCAGAGTGAAGAGCCGGCCGATACACCAGCAGTGTGCACTGCTCCAGGCATGGTTGACGCAGAGCGGCCGATGGCAGGACCCAACCGGTGGCGTCCCTGGCTGACAGAGGCCCCTTCAGCTTCCCAGGGAAAATAGCAAACGCACTGGAAAGAGAAATACAGGCCATTCCATGCTTCCCAAGGCATCATTCCCCTCAGGAAGACAGCAGAGACCAGTGTACACGCCTGGGGTGAGGGCTGAGCTCCCCGAGCCCAGGGTCACTCACTGTGAAATGCTGTCTGACATATACAGTAGCACTCACACCTGCATCCCATGGAAAGACCCCCACAACCTGAGCTCTCACTCTGAGAGTAGCCGCTGGTGACAAGGTAACGGGCGGCTGAGCTTGGAGAGTCCATGAGCATACCATGAGTCTCCCAGCCATAGGGCTGGCACAGCCTGGAGACCCTCCTGCCCAGGGACAGCAGACTGCCCACCTCAGGTCTTTAGAGTCACAGGAGGTGGGAGGGATACAGTGCAGTGTGGAGGGTGGCACGTGGAGAGTGTCCCTGTCACGTGGTCAGAAGGCATGGCAGTGCCACAGGCAAGGCATGAGCCTCCATAGTGTCAACGCCAGGCAGCTCCTCCCCTGTAGGAAGACAAATAGAGAAAAAACAATTCCACATATTCAAGATGAATATGACCCTTTATAAGCACAAGTACAGGAAATTGTATATAAGCTGCCATGGAAAAAACATGTGGTGGCTCAGTCCAGCCCACGGGGTGCTGGGCAGGCACCAAACAACGCACAGGGAAGGAGGGGCCCCCTGCAGACACTCTGCTTGTGTGCTTGTGCCGGTGGTGTGCACAGATGAGTGCACGCTTAGGTGAGAAGTTACAATTCTCTTCTCACCTGTCTCTTTAAGCCCCTGTCGTTACAGACCTTAAAAACCAACATGTAGAAGTAACAGGGCTGGACCCGATCAGGAGGGGAGGGGAGGGCAGGCCTGCTGATCCCCAGGCCCCCGGGTTGGGGTCAGCGGGGAACCACGGTGGCAGGTGCCACTCAAACATGAGGTCTTGAATCTATCGTCATTTCTTGTATTTTTTTATCAAGAAGATCTTTAAGAACTGGTAAAGACCTGCAGATCAGCAATTCACCCTATTTTGCTTCAAACTATTTTTTATGTTAAATCTAACTAAAACTTAATGACCTAATGTATGAAGTATGCATGGAAAGACGGCCCCTCCCTCCACCCATCTGTGACTGGGGGATGCAGGCTCTTTCCCATCAGTGAGGTTTGGGGAGGCATTGTGCCTTCCATGTTAAAAAATAAAAATTCAGTACATTATGTCATTTTCACAAAAATGAAATGACCAGAGGCGGAGCCAAGATGGCGGTGTGAGTAGAGCAGCAGAAATCTCCTCCCAAAACCACATTTATCTATGAAAATATAAAAAAGACAACTCTTCCTAAAATAGAGACCAGAGGACACAGGACAACATCCAGACCACATCCACACCTGCAAGAACCCAGCGCCTCGCGAAGGGGATAAGATACAAGGCCCGGCCCGGCAGGACCCGAGCACCCCTCCCCCCAGCCCCTGGCGGGTGGAGAGGAGTCAGCAGGGAGGGAAAGAGAGCCCAGGACTGCTGAACACCCAGCCCCAGGATTCTGGACAAGAGCGCAGACACAGTGCATGCGTGGGGTCCTGGATACCAGGGAAACAGGGTGGCAGGACTGGTGAGCAGGGGCCTGAGGCCGATGCCGGAGAACAAAGAAACGGGAGCGGCTTTTCTTTTCTTTTTTTTTTTTTTTTTTTTGGCGAGTGATTTTTGGAAGCCTTAAAGGGACAGGGACCCCAATACTAGGGAAACAGGGCAGCAAGACCAGTGAGCGGGTGCCTGAGACCGGCGCCTGAGGACAAAGAAAATTGCATGTTTTTCCTTTTTTTAAAAAAAATTATTTAATTTTTTTTTTTCCTTTCGTTGTTGCTGTTGTTGTTTTGGTTTGGAGAGTGCTTTTTGGAAGTCTTAAAGGGGCAGGACAGGTCACTTAGACCAGAGGCAGGGAATCTGGGGATCTCTGGGCACTCTAACCCCCTGGGCAGCAGGGAGCACGGAGGCCCCTTAAGGAGATAAATAGCCTCCCGTCCGCTCCCCCTCCAACTGGGATCCATCATTTTGGAGCAGCAGCCCCAGCCAGGCCACGCCCACAGCAACAGCGGAGATAAACTCCATAGCAGCCGGGCAGGAAGCAGAAGCCCTGTCTGCACACAGCTGCCCAGCACAAGCCACTAGAGGTCGCTATTCTCCCAGGAGAGGAAGGCCACAAACCAACAAGAAGGGAAGCTCTTCCAACTGTCACTCGTACCAGCTCTGCAAACTATCTCTATCACCATGAAAAGACAAAACTACAGGCAGACAAAGATCACAGAGACAACACCTGAGAAGGAGACAGACCTAACCAGTCCTCCTGAAAAAGAATTCAAAATAAAAATCATGAACATGCTGACAGAGATGCAGAGAAAAATGCAAGAGCAATGGGATGAGATGCAGAGAAAAATGCAAGAGCAATGGGATGAAGTCTGGAGGGAGATCACAGATGTCAGGAAGGAGATCACAGAAGTGAAACAATCCCTGGAAGGATTTATAAGCAGAATGGATAAGATGCAAGAGGCCATTGAAGGAATAGAAACCAGAGAACAGGAACATATAGCAGCTGACATAGAGAGAGATAAAAGGATCTCCAGGAAGGAATCAATACTAAGAGAACTATGTGACCAATCCAAAAGGAACAATATCCGTATTATAGGGATACCAGAAGAAGAAGAGAGAGGAAAAGGGATAGAAAGTCTCTTTGAAGAAATAATTGCTGAAAACTTCCCCAAACTGGGGGTGGAAATAATTGAACAGACCACAGAAATACACAGAACCCCAAACAAAAAGGATCCAAGGAGGACAACACCAAGACACATAATAATTAAAATGTCAAGGATCAAGGACAAGGAAAGAGTTTTAAAGGCAGCTAGAGAGAAATAGGTCACCTATAAAGGAAAACCCATCAGGCTAACATCAGACTTCTCAACAGAAACCCTACAGGCCAGAAGAGAATGGCATGACATATTTAATGCAATGAAACAGAAGGGCCTTGAACCAAGGATACTGTATCCAGCACGGCTATCATTTAAATATGAAGGAGGGATCAAACAATTCCCAGACAAGCAAAAGTTGAGGGAATTTGCTTCCCACAAACCACCTCTACAGGGCATCCTACAGGGACTGCTCTAGATGGGAGCACCCCTAAAAAGAGCACAGAACAAAACACACAACATATGAAGAATGGAAGAGGAGGAATAAGAAGGGAGAGAAGAAAAGAATCTCCAGACAGTGTATATAACAGCTCAATAAGTGAGCTAAGTTAGGCAGTAAGATACGAAAGAGGCTAACCTTGAACCTTTGGTAACCACGAATCTAAAGCCTGCAATGGCAATAAGTACATATCTCTCAACAGTCACCCTAAATGTAAATGGACTGAATGCACCAATCAAAAGACACAGAGTAATAGAATGGATAAAAAAGCAAGACCCATCTATATGCTGCTTACAAGAAACTCACCTCAAACCCAAAGACAAGCACAGACTAAAAGTCAAGGGATGGAAAAACATATTTCAGGCAAACAACAGTGAGAAGAAAGCAGGGGTTGCAGTACTAATATCAGACAAAATAGACTTCAAAACAAAGAAAGTAACAAGAGATAAAGAAGGCCACTACATAATGATAAAGGGCTCAGTCCAACAAGAGGATATAACCATTCTAAATATATATGCACCCAACACAGGAGCACCAGCATATGTGAAGCAAATACTAACAGAACTAAAGGGGTAAATAGACTGCAATGCATTCATTTTAGGAGACTTCAACACACCATTTACCCCAAAGGATAGATCCACCGGGCAGAAAATAAGTAAGGACACAGAGGCACTGAACAACACACTAGAACAGATGGACCTAATAGACATCTATAGAACTCTACATCCAAAAGCAACAGGATATACATTCTTCTCAAGTGCACATGGAACATTCTCCAGAATAGACCACATACTAGGCCACAAAAAAGAGCCTCAGTAAATACCAAAATACTGAAATTCTACCAACCAATTTTTCAGACTACAAAGGTATCAAACTAGAAATAAATTCTGCAAAGAAAACAAAAAGGCTCACAAACACATGGAGGCTTAACAGCATGCTTCTAAATAATCAATGGATCAATGAACAAATCAAAATAGAGATCAAGGAATATATAGAAACAAATGACAACAACAACACAAAGCCCCAACTTCTGTGGGATGCAGCGAAAGCAGTCTTAAGAGGAAAGTATATAGCGATCCAGGCACACCTGAAGAAGGAAGAACAATCCCAATGAATAGTCTAACATCACAACTATCGACACTGGAAAAAGAAGAACAAATGAGGCCTAAAGTCAGCAGAAGGAGGGACATAATAAAGATCAGAGAAGAAATAAACAAAATTGAGAAGAATAAAACAATAGCAAAAATCAACAAAACCAAGAGCTGGTTCTTTGAGAAAATAAACAAAATAGATAAGCCTCTAGTCAAACTATTAAGAGAAAAAGAGAATCAACACAAATCAACAGAATCAGAAATGAGAAAGGAAAAATCACGACAGACTCCACAGAAATACAAAGAATTATTAAAGACTACTATGAAAACCTATATGCCAACAAGCTGGAAAACCTAGAAGAAATGGACAACTTCCTAGAAAAATACAACCTCCCAAGTCTGACCAAGGAAGAAACACAAAAGTTAAACAAACCAATTACGAGCAAAGAAATTGAAACAGTAATCAAAAAACTACCCAAGAACAAAACCCCGGGGCCGCACGGATTTACCTCGGAATTTTATCAGACACACAGAGAAGATATAATACCCATTCTCCTTAAAGTGTTCCAAAAAATAGAAGAGGAGGGAATACTCCCAAACTCATTCTATGAAGCCAACATCACCCTAATACCAAAACCAGGCAAAGACCCCACCAAAAAAGAAAATTACAGACCAATATCCCTGATGAATGTAGATGCAAAAATACTCAATAAAATATTAGCAAACAGAATTCAACAGTATATCAAAAGGATCATACACCATGACCAAGTGGGGTTCATCCCAGGGATGCAAGGATGGTACAACATTAGAAAATCCATCAACACCATCCACCACATCAACAAAAAGAAAGACAAAAACCACATGATCATCTCCATAGATGCTGAAAAAGCATTTGACAAAATTCAACATCCATTCATGATAAAAACTCTCAGCAAAATGGGAATAGAGGGCAAGTACCTTAACATAATAAAGGCCATATATGATAAACCCACAGCCAACATTGTACTGAACAGCGAGAAGCTGAAAGCATTTCCTCTGAGATCGGGAACTAGACAGGGATGCCCACTCTCCCCACTGTTATTTAACATAGCACTGGAGGTCCTAGCCACGGCAATCAGACAAAACAAAGAAATACAAGGAATCCAGATTGGTAAAGAAGAAGTTAAACTGTCACTATTTGCAGATGACATGATATTGTACATAAAAAACCCTAAAGACTCCACTGAAAAACTACTAGAACTGGTATCGGAATACAGCAAAGTTGCAGGATACAAAATTAACACACAGAAATCTGTAGCTTTCCTATACACTAACAATTAAACAATAGAAAGAGAAATCAGGAAAACAATTCCATTCACCATTGCATCAAAAAGAATAAAATACCTAGGAATAAACCTAACCAAAGAAGTGAAAGACCTTTACCCTGAAAACTACAAGTCACTCTTAAGAGAAATTAAAGGGGACACTAACAAATGGAAACTCATCCCATGCTCATGGCTAGGAAGAATTAATATTGTCAAAATGGCCATCCTGCCAAAGCGAATATACAGATTTGATGCAATCCCTCTCAAATTACCAGCAACGTTCTTCAATGAACTGGAGCAAATAATTCAAAAATTCATATGGAAACACCAAAGACCCCAAATAGCCAAAGCGATCCTGAAAAAAAAGAATAAAGTAGGGGGGATCTCTCTCCACAACTTCAAGCTCTACTACAAAGCCATAGTAATCAAGACAATTTGGTACTGGCACAAGAACAGAGCCACAGACCAGTGGAACAGATTAGAGACTCCAGAAATTAACCCAAACATAAATGGTCAATTAATATTTGATAAAGGAGCCATGGACATACAATGGCAAAATGACAGTCTCTTCAACAGATGGTGCTGGCAAAACTGGACAGCTGCATGTAGGAGAATGAAACTGGACCATTGTCTAACCCCATATACAAAGGTAAACTCAAAATGGATCAAAGACCTGAATGTAAGTCATGAAACCATTAAACTCTTGGAAAAAAACATAGGCAAAAACCTCTTAGACATAAACGTGAGTGACCTCTTCTTGAACATATCTCCCTGGGCAAGGAAAACAACAGCAAAAATGAAAAAGTGGGACTATATTAAGCTGAGAAGCTCTGTACAACAAAAGACACCATCAATAGAACAAAAAGGAACCCTACAGTATGGGAGAATATATTTGAAAATGACAGATCTGATAAAGGCTTGACGTCCAGAATATATAAAGAGCTCACACGCCTCAACAAACAAAAAACAAATAACCCAATTAAAAAATGGGCAGAGGAACTGAACAGACAGTTCTCTAAAAAAGAAATACAGATGGCCAAAAGACACATGAAAAGATGCTCCACATGGCTAATTATCAGAGAAATGAAAATTAAAACCACAATGAGATATCACCTCACACCAGTAAGGATGGCTACCATCCAAAAGACAAACAACAACAAATGTTGGCGAGGCTGTGGAGAAAGGGGAACCCTCCTACACTGCTGGTGGGAATGTAAATTAGTTCAGCCATTGTGGAAAGCAGTATGGAGGTTCATCAAAATGCTCAAAACAGACCTACCATTTGACCCAGGAATTCCACTCCTAGGAATTTACCCTAAGAACGCAGCAATCAAGTTTGAGAAAGACAGATGCACCCCTATGTTTATTGCAGCACTATTTACAATAGCCAAGAATTGGAAGCAACCTAAATGTCCATTGGTAGATGAATGGATAAAGAAGATGTGGTACATATACACAATGGAATACTACTCAGCCATAAGAAGAGGGCAAATCCTACCATTTGCAGCAACATGGATGGAGCTGGAGAGTATTATGCTCAGTGAAATAAGCCAAGCGGAGAAAGAGAAATACCAAATGATTTCACTCATCTGAGGAGTATAAGAACAAAGGAAAAACTGAAGGAACAAAACAGCAGTGGAATTACAGAACCCAAAAATGGACTAACAGGTACCAAAGGGAAAGGGACTGGGGAGGATGGATGGGCAGGGAGGGATAAGGGGGGGAAGAAGAAAGGGGGGTATTAAGATGAGCATGCATGGCGGGGGAGGAAGGGGAGGCCTGTACAACACAGAGAGGACAAGTAGTGATTCTACAACATTTTGCTATGCTAATGGACAGTGACTGTAATGTGGTTTATAGGGGGGACCTGGTATAGGGGAGAGCCTAGTAAACATAGTATTCTTCAGGTAAGTGTAGATTAAAGATTAAAAAAAAGAAAGAAAGAAAGAAAGAAAAGGGGGATTACTCCTTGATAGGATAAAACTAATGGTAAATCAAAGATTAACGCATGCTTTAAATATCCTTAATTTTGATCACTTAAAGGGTGTCAGATGATCGGCTATGGAGGTACACTTTTCTGATAATATTCCTCTCTCTTAATTAAAAAAAAAGCAGTTCCTGTGTGGTGACCTCCAATGAGTTCTACACAATGGTATAAAGGGCATATCAAAGTGTGGGCAAAGGGTCTGTTTGTTTTTATACAGAAGGTCAAAGCCTAATTTGGCTACCCAGAAAATGAACTAAGGTACGATATGAAGAAGAACTTCCAGCATCAGCACTCTCTGGAAGACTCATACCAGAAGATGAGCATCAAAAAACCTCCACAAAGATCCTGGCGCTGCTGCAGTGGTAGCTGCATCCATCCCACCGGTTCCTGGACTTGCCATTGGAATGAAGAAGGAGATATCTAAGCTGGCCTGTGCATACAGTAAAACAACAAATTTGACTGGATCTATACTGTTGGAACTCAACCAGGAATTAGGAGAAGTGCAAGTTGCAGCGCTCCAAAATCTTACAACTACAGACTATCTACTGTTAAAAGAACATATGGGATGTGAACAGTCCCCAGGAGTGGGCTGCTTTAATTTGTCTGATTTCTCTCAGACTGTTCAAGTACAGTTGGACAATATCCATCATATCATAGACAAATTTTCACAAATACCTAAGGTGCCTAACTGGTTTTCTTGGCTTCACTGGAGATGGCTGGTAATTATAGGTCTGCTTTGGTTATGTAGCTGTATTCCTATTACGTTAATGTGTGTGCGCAATTTAATTAGTAGTTTAAAACCTATATATGCTTAAGTTACTCTACAGGAAGATATGTCAAAGAAATAATCAATCTTCCCATGTTTTCTTCCGTCTGCTACTCCTATAGCTTTTCTTCTTCCTTCCTAATTACAACGCTTAAATAGAATTCGTGCCTCATATTGAATTTACCGAGTATCATAATTCCTCCAGGTGGTAAAGATACCTCGAGACAAGTGCTGGGCATAGAAGCCACAGGGCATAAATCTGCAAAGAAGTAAAAAGCTAACCTTTTCAAACAATATGGCTTCTCTCTCACTTACCAACTTTACATTTCCCTGTGTGGCCCCGGAAGATGACTGGTTAGCCAGAGACGGGTAAGATTCCTCAAAGGAGGAACAACCTAAGACAGGCACAGTCGCAGGGGGGCCATCAGGTGAGAATCTGGGGATCAACAGAGGTGAGGCTCAGAACCTCACCCCCCCTGTTTTGAGAGAAATCTTCTGCATCCGTGGATGTCTTGCTGCCCTTGTCCAGCCTGGATTAATACTTAGTCCATAGGCACACACCTGATCATCTGATCATCTACATTTGCCCTCTTACAGCACTAAACTATGTTTTCTACCTTTATCTTGCATCTACCTACCACTTCAGCATTTTATTAAAAATAAAAATAATAATACTAATAAAGGGAGAAATGTGGGATCCACATATAAATCAAGTATAAAAATCAAACAAATATTCATATTTGACCTGATTGTTTACAGTTCATAATGCGTGATCAAAACCGAAAGTTTCTGTGATGAATGCCCTTGTACTGTTCACCATGTAAGAACTTATTCACTATGTAAGAATTTCTTCACTATGTAAAAACTTGTTCGTTATGCTTCAGAAGATTGGAGACTGATGAGAATTAGGCTTGATGGATTAATGATTGTGCATTGAGCATTGACTCCCCTATACAGAATTTTATTGTTGTTAACAACCATTTGATCAATAAATATGAGAGATGCCCTCTCAAAAAAAAAAAAATGAAATGACCAAAGCTCTACCAAGGAGAACAAGCAGGTGGTTTCTGCAGCCGCCTAGGCACCGCGCTGTTGGACATCCCTCGCCCTGCCCAGGACACGCGGAACCCGGGGGCAGGGGTAGGGCTGGCGCCGGGACGGCTGCACAGCTTCCTGGAGAGATGGCCATGGCCCCCCACCGCCCGCCTCCCATCAGCCTCAGAGCAGAGGCCGCAGGGCAAGTGCCTGCTGTCCCTGGGGAGTCAGGGCCTGCAGGTCCAGGACCATCCTCTGCACAGACAACAGGCAGGCTGGACTCTCTGCAGGCAGCTGGAGATGCACACGGGTTCGGCCAAGTGAGATGGGTGGGTTCTGGCCACAGTAGAGCCCAGAGGAGATGCCCGTGGGAGTTTAAGCAGAGGCACCACGTCAGGCTGGCCACTCTGGTGTCTGTAAAGTCCGTGTCTGGGCCTGAGCTGTGATGGGCCGGCAGCTGCCCTCATGCCCCAGCCCTCATGACGCTCTGGCAGGCCTCCCGTGGGGTGGAGGGGACATCAGGGTGCTGCCGCCTCCTCTGCGTCTCGAAGGGAAGGGGTGCTTAGTGGTTCCTCCAACTTCGGGATCTTTGATTGTCTACCTTCCCTGAAAATAAGTCTGGCCCGTGTGTGCGTGCACACGTGTGTGTGTGTGTGTGTGTGTGTGTGTGTGTGTGTGTGTGTGTGTGTGTGTGTGTGTGAGAGAGAGAGAGAGAGAGAGAGATAGACCTGGGGTGTGTGTATCTGCAGTTCACCGAAACCATGGACTTCATTGAATCACATAACTGACCATTCTCCCTCTCCTTTCCCACATACACTGGCTCCTGCCTCAGTTGAACCACAGTCCAACTACCACCAGTCTATCAGTTTATGAATCAACGACAGAACGGAGTCAATGACCAAAGCCGGCAATGAGATGACAAACTTCCTGGTTGTTTTTTCTCTTGAAAGAAGCCATCAGTTGGGGGACATTCGTTGGATTTTCACAGCATCCTGGAGCACCTGTCTCCTTCCCTCCCAGGATGGGTGCTTGGGGTCCCCTCTCTTCTCCCCACCTCCCCACCGGGCCTGGCCCGCGTCAGGCCAGGGGAGAGATGGAGCATCTTAGACGGGAGGAGGGAACATGTTTACCAGAGGGAGACACTGTGTGTGCTTACAAATAGGTCAGCCAGAGCAAGATTAGAATCTCAAGAAAAACAAAGTTATAAATCACAAAATAAGATAATAGAATAAAATCAATTTGAAATAATGGCAGTAAACAAGCGCCGTCTATGTTTTAAGATATGGGGGGGGAAAGCCCTTCATAAATCTTTAATAAATCACTTTGAATTAATCACTGGAATATAAAAAGAATTTATAGTGTCACCTGAGAGGCATTCTTCAAAATAAGATGCCCGCTCCTCATCTATGACAATTCAGGCAAAGGTGGCATTTTTCTGAGCTTGTTGACTTAATTTGTTTCAAAATTCATACTTTATTCATTTTCTATGTTTGAATATTTCCTTAAAGCTTTAGTCTACTTTCTCTATTCTTTTTCCCTCATTTCAGAGGTGATTTTGTATCTTTATTTTCTTTTCATGGACTCAGTTGGCATTCGTGGGGAAAGGGTCTCCCCCACCCCCACCCCCGCTGCTCCCAGACTCAGGCAGCTCTGTCGCTGCTTCTAGACCAGAAGGACCAGCCCCTGTCGGGCTCTGTCTCTCTGTCTCTCTGTCTCTCTGTCTCTCTCTTCCCCGAAATGTTCTCTTAGCAGCAGCCACTGTCTGTTTCAGAGCTCACTGAGTTCTCCATGCTGTGCTTGGAGCGAACCTCTCCTCATGGTGACCCCGCGGGAACAGCAATAGAGAATGGTGACTAGCGGCCCTCCGCGACGGGAAAGGGCACCTGTAATGGTAACAAAGGCCTGTGGGCCTGCACAGGACGCTTGCAGGCCCTGGGGCTGGGCACTCACATGGCTCAGAGCCCAGCCTCGGGGAGATGCTGTCAGGATCCCATTTTACAGACCAGGAAGTGGGGTCCGCCTCACTCAGTAGGTCCGACTGCAAAGCCAGAGCTACCAGGAGCTTCTAAGTCACCAGTGACCAGGAGGCCACCCAGTGGACGGTTAGGTGGCCACCACTGTTTTCTGTGGAGCCACCATAGGGAGCCCCGCAGGACAAAGCTAACAGAGCGCGGCCTGGCTGCAGTTCCACTGAACCCCAACTATGGACCCCTCCTGTCCGCCCTCTGCCTCCCAGCCTGCAGGGACATTTCCTGCTCCCAGAAGCTCTGAGTGTCCTCCCTGGTCCCAGCCACGTGGCAGTGAGGGACACAGACGTGGGTCATTTCTGGGCTGGAGCCTTTAAGAGCTGGTGCGCAAACCCCCAGCCCTCTCCCTCCCTGCTGCACAACCTGGGGGCCACATGTGGGTCTTTGGAAAACCAAAATCAGGGCAGCGCAGGGTGTAAATGCCTGCACGGTGGCCAGCTTCCCAGAGGCCACCCAGCCCACATCAGCACAAATGGGGAATTAGCCCTGGTCAGGTCACACACCAAGGATGCGGGGTGAGTATCTTGCCTCAGCCTGACCTGCCCTGTCCTCACCAGCACAGACACAGGTTCCCAGACAGCCTCAAAGTGCAGCCACAAAGCTTCTGAATGGGCCCCCAGCAGCAATACAGGGAGTACCATCCCAGGCCAGGATCCCAGGGGGTGGAGGCCTGACAAGCAGGCTGGTGGGCTGGGGGGCATCCCCTGCAGTGGGGCTGGGGGAGCTGTGGCATGTGAGGGCATTACCCACAGAGGCTCGAGGGACTAGCCCAGGCCTGATGAGGAAAGACCTCTGTGAAGGGGGCCTTGAGGGTTGCATAGGAGTTTACAAAACAGCCTCCAGGGGAGGCAGAAACACACAGAGGCGAGACCACTGGAAGGGCCGAGCATGTCGGAGACTCAGATGTGGGCATGCCTGGGAGGTCAAGAGGCTGGGGAGGTCAGGGGCTTCAGCCTGCAAGCCAGGGCCCCAAGGGTGTTCCCCGTGCTCAGGCGCCTGCACTGGGTGGCACAGAGCCGTGCACTCTGTTTCCGGCTGTGGGACAGCAGGTGGCAGCTGCCCTGTGGTGACTGGCTCCTCAGCAGGCGGGTTTGCCTAGTGGCGTTTCTCACTTTGGGCCACCCGCTGTCTGAGAACATCTCCACTGCCCACCCCAGCTGCCTGCCTCCAGCTGGCTGTGCGTCCTGCACATGAGGGAGGGGGTAAGGCCCTGTCACCATTTCTAAGCAGGTTCAAACGTGCTGGCCCCGTGGACGCCCCACGCTGTCAGTGGCAGCTCTGTGCTCAGGGTGCCAGGGAAGCGGGTGGGACTCTGCATGCTGGGGCCGGGGTGGCAGAGGAGCAGGCTCACCCAGGTGCACTGGGAAGCCAGTGCCGCCCCCGGGAAGTCCTGGAGCCCAGGGGCCGGGGCGGCTCTGCCTGTGCCTGAAACGGCCTCAGGACGCCTCTGCTCGGCCAGGGCCCGGGGCTGGGGGTCATCAGTTCTGGGGTGAAAGAGAAGCGAATAAGGTATTTCCAGCCCAGTGGCCGGGGTGCCGCTGCGAGGAGGGGTGGGTCAGGGCCACGGGGAAGGGTCCCTTGGGAGATTCAGACAATCGACTCCAGGCAGGGCTCGAGCCGGGGGACTCCCAGGGTCCAGCTCCGGCTGGCGCACTCCTCGGCCCGTGAGCCTGGGCAGCGGCGGGTGGGGGAGGCCCCGGTGGGTCTCTCTTGGAGACTGGACCCTCCCTCTTGTTCCCAACTGCCTGTGGCCATGGAGAGCTCAGATGTCGTTTGGGAAATTCTGTGGGATGGCTAATTTTATGTATCCATTGACTGGGCTCCAAGATGCCACACGGCTGCTGAAAGGACTCTGAGCGTGTCTGAGGGTGTCCAGGGGATACCAGCACCCCGATCCACAGACTGAGTGACGCAGACGCCCCCGATGGGGGTAAGCCTCACCGGTCAGCTGGGGCCCAAACAGAGCAAACCCGGAGGAGGGGGGACGTGCCCCTTTCTCCCGCCTCCTCTCCTGCGCTGGACTGGGAGGTTCCCCGCTGCCTCACTGGGGCTCCAGTTTGTGGATGGTGGGCAGTGGGACCTCCCAGTCTCCAGTACGGTGGGCAGCTCCTGTAACACGATTCTTTCTGTGCCTCTGCAGAACCCTGATGGCTGCACCCTCCAGATACAACGTGCTGGATCTGGCAAATAAAAATACAGGAGGGCCAGCTGCATTTGGATTTCAGATGCACACTGAATTAGCTTTTAGTCCAGTCTGCTCCATGACCTATTTGCCATGACCTGCACGCTTACACTAAAATGTGCTTATTGTTTACTTGAAATTCCATTTTGGGTGTCCTATATTTACCTGGGAACCCATCCCAGACGCGGCTAAGGCTGCCAAGGGGTGCGTGAGGGAGGCTTCTCGGGGGGATCCTGGTCCGTGCCCTGATGGTGGGGGGGCTGTTACACAGGCACTCGCCTGCAGCCTGGGCCCTTCCAAGGGAGACTGCTGTCCCCAGGCAGGCAGGACTGGAGGGGACTGTGGGCACCAGAAGGGGGAGCGGCAGAAGGCGGAGGGAGTTCGGGTGTGGTGGGGACCCGAGCTCGTCTAGAGAATCCATGGATGGTGCCGTCGTTTACCAGGCTCGGAGGGAGCTGGGGCGAGTTGAGCTTCGGGGAGGGCTTTCCTGACCGCAGAGATGGGCAGAGCGCTGGGCCAGGCGCTCGCTCAGTCTGCACTGGAATAGTTGGGTCTGACCCTGCCTGTCTACCTCCCCCTCTTGCCATCGGGCTCTGCCTAAAAGCCAGATCTGAGCCTGTTGCCACCGTTTGATACCAGTGCCCTGTGGCTCCCTGGGGAGACAGACACTGAGCCCGTCATTGGAGGAAGGCCTGTGCAGAGGGCTCACACCCGGGGCCACGGGATGACCCCACGGAGCCTGCTGCTGAGGATGGAGAGCGTCACACACACGCGGGGCCGGAGGCGGGGCTGAGGGAGCGACATCAGGGCCACGGGCACAGGGCTGGGTCTCAGCTGCAGGCACAGGGCAAGCCCTGAAGGCCGGCTCTGGCCAGGCAGCCCAGCCGCCAGCCTCACGTGTCTCTCTCCACCTGCTGCCAGTGCATATGAATTAATTTCCAAAATGCATGTCCCGAAACCGATCAGCTGACATAACGACTCTCTTCTGTTGGAGGTGATTTTCCCAGGCAGGTATGCACATAAAATTGGATGTGTGTTTGAGATGGAAAAACAGATTGCTTAACTGTTTCTAATACCCGAGAGGGGTCACCTGTTCCATAATTGCACACCTGATCTGTGATTTCCAGCAGAATTCCCATCATGAAGCCATGCCCCCCGCATAATGAGGTCATTGTACATTCACATCCCACGTGTGTCCAGACACCCCTCCCTCCCGTAGCGGGGCCAGCGGCTCCGTGCTGGGGGGCGTTGAAGGGCTCCCACAGGCCGTGAGCTGGTGCTTGTGCCCAGACAGGGCCTCTTACTTTAGACAAGTGTTCTCATGCTGTGTCCTCAGCGTGGAAGGGGCAGGCCATGTCCCGCGGCTGGCCTCAGGCTGCAGCTGCCTGTGGTGCTTGGCACCTGGCCGCCTCTCCACGGGGCTCCAGGTCCATTCGGGTGTGAGTGTATCCCAGTGTCTGAGCAGAACACCAGCTGCTCTGCGCAGAGTAGCTGTAGCTCAGAGCCCGTGCCAAAGGCAGGGCCCAAAGTAAGGGGGGCGTTGAATGAATATTCAGAACTTTGACCTCTGCCTGGAGGCCCCGGGAGCAGGTCCCTGTGCACAGTTCATTCATTCATTTGACAAGGACTGTCAGGCCCCAGAGTGGGCCTCCTCCCCCTGCCTCCCCCCGGCCCAGCCGGGCAACGCTCCCCACCACCGAGGAGCTGGCTTTGGTCTAGGCCTCTGTGACCTGCACACACCTGCCCTGTGTCTGCAGAAGCCATCATGGGGAGACACGAGGGGGCCCTGGCTTGGCCATGAGCTGCCGCCCTCCCCAGAGCAGGCCATGCCAGTCTCCCCAGCTGTGCTTAGCAGGGGCCGGAGGAGGTGGGATTGCAAATAACCGGTCACTTCTGTTTCCGGGGATGAGGGTCTGTCACAGCTGGGAGGGCACCAGCGTCTGCCAGCTGCCCCTGCTCTGGCCCCGCCTCCCTGTTGGGGGCCTGGCTCTGGGGGTGACACGCAGGGAGGGGACCCTGGCCCTCCTGCCCACACAGGTGGTGGTACGTAGGCAGGAAGGTCAGGCGGAGAAGACACGCAGCCAAGACCGGCTTCCCAAGTGGAAGCCTTGGGGCAACGAGGGCTGCTTTCTTGTTTTAAGCATTTCATTTGCAAGTAACTCAGGATTTAATTATGTCAGATTAAAGATACCTGCTTTGGAGATTTATGGGGCTGTTATGAATGCTACAGAAGCAGACCCATGCTGGAGATTCAGGTACAAGCAGCCGAGGCTTGTCCAAACAACTCGGCACAGAGGTGCGATGGCGCCTGGGTTCCAGCTGGCCCACGGCTGGGGGGACCAGGGTGCCAGCGCTGCCAGTACCCGGCCTCACCCGGGCTGGGTCCCCACCAGGACGCCAACCCTGCTCACACCCACAACTCACCCCTCACTGCCTTCCCGGGCCGGGACTTCCCACCCTCCCTGGAAAACTCCTGCCCGTGGAGACCCCTCCCCCTTCTTGACTCAGACTTTGTTTATTGGAGCAGCTTTAGGTTCACAGCAGAACTGAGCAGGAGGCAGGCAGAGACCCCCACACAGCCTGCCTGCACACGCACAGCCCGCGGAGGTGTGGGCCGGGCAGGAGGCCGGGCAGGAAGCCCAGTCGGGATCGAAGCGTGGGACGGGGACCCGGGTGTTTCTTACAGGTGCTTTAAAATACACAGAAATCTGTCCTAGGCTTCCTGCGTTCTGAAGGTGTCCCCACAGCTAAGACACAGGAAAGGGAAGGGCCTCGTCCAGTGCCCCACGGGGAAGGCTGCCTCACCCTGGGGTTGAGACGGGAAGCAGACCCCGGGGCCGGGCCAGCCCTGCCGCCTCCTGGCCGCACACTGCGGGCAACCACTGGCCATCTGAGTGCTGATTCCTCACGGGGGTGGACGGTGGATCTGCGGCCCAGGGTGACAAGGGTGTGGAATCAGACCATCCTGGGGAATGTTCCAGGCCCTGGCCCAGGAGCAGAGCAGGTGCACCGTCAGCGTCAGTCACCGCACCTCCTGCGGCGCCACACGCTGCCTCCACAAAGCACTGTTTTCATCTGTTCCTACAGTCGAGGGACACTTAGTTTCTGTGCCCTGTAGCAAAACGCTTCCCTGACATTCGTTTCCATGCCCCACCCTCCACCCACCACCCTTCCACCCACCCTTCCTCCCACAACTCACACTCATTCCTAAGCCCTAACTGAGCTGCTGACACACCTGCATGCCTGGCGGCCTCTGTGCAGATCAGCGGGAGGTGCCCTGACGTAAGGCCTTTCCTTCCACCTTCTGGCGCCTGTTCGAGCGAGCGAGCAGCTCCCAGCAACACTGACCCCGAAGCCACCGGGGGGCACGGGCAAGGTCCAGACCCCAGCCCCTGCCCGACGCTCTGACTTCATCTGCCTCGGAGTGGCCGATGGTCAGGAGGGCCCCTGTCCTCGGGCGACTGTGTCACAGTCGGGGGGTGCATGATCACCCCAGCCCAGATGCCCAGCCTTGGGGAGGCTGGGGACGCACAGCGGTGGGAGCAGGTCCGGCAGGGACAGAACACCCCCTGCAGCACAGCAAACAGCCACTGGAAGTTCAGCTCCTCGATGTCGGCCTGCCTGGGTTAAGGTCTGGCTGGGGGCTGGGGGCACAGAGGGAGGTGACTCGGTATTTGCTGGGCAACTGAAGACATATTTTCTACCCCTGTTTGCCCTGCCTGCCTCCCAGGGGTGTGTTGCCCATGGAACAATTAATGGTGTTGTCAATACCGCGTGATGACCCAGGCGTCTGCCTGGACGGGAGCCAGAGTGCGCTGCTTGCTGCCAAGGCCAGGGGAGCCGCAGCACCCGGGCCCCAACCGCCAGGGCCTGGGGAGGTGCCCGGAGTCGGGCCAGCCTGCCGCCGGGGCCTCATTTCCATGCGCTGATCCCATAAGCAAATAGTTTGGTTGTATTAGTTGAGGGTAATTTTTCACACTTCACAGTAGCTGCTCAGTTTAACTCCAGAGTCTGCTGACTCTGCTAGGAATTTGCACAATAAAATAATGGAAAAATTACAATAACCGGTGAGGCCAAAGCAGAAGCCTCATTCAGTCAGGCTCTCGGAGCAGAGCGCGCTAATGGACCTCGGCCTGTCTCTCCCCCCAACGCTCCCATTGCAGGCCCCCGTGGAGGCCCGTGCTGCCCACCCCTCAACTTCTGTTTCAGCCTCTGCACCTACCAGGTTTACCTTACCATCCTTTGTCCTTTAGCTTGGCTCGGTTTGGTGACACACATTTTTCTGAACCTCAGAGCCAGGCACCCGGCAGGGTGGGAGCTCTGGTCCAGGTGGGGACGGGGGGACTTGGGAGAGAGGCTGGGGTCTGAGAGCCCAAGGCCCTAAGTCGAAGGGGCTGGAATGTACCCATTGGCCCGGCCTCTTGGGAGTGTGGATATAGGATCAGGGGCTCTGGTGGCCAGGCGGCTTCAGGGGAGGGACACAGACAGAAAGAGAGAAAGAAAGAGGCGGGAAAGAGGAAGTGGAGGCTGGGCAGGGACAGTGGCCAAGCACGGTGGGCTGAGTGGTAGCCCCCAGAAGGTATGTCCGCATCCTAGTCTTTAGAAAGCTTTGGATTTGATGCCATTTGCAGAAAGGAGTCTTTGCAAGTATAATTAAGGGATTCAAGATGAGGTCATTCTGGATGCCTGGGTGGACTCTACATGCAATCTCAGGAGAGGGGACATCCGACCCACAGAGAGGAGAAGGTCATGTGAAGGTGGGGCGGAGATGGTGGGGGGGGGGGCAAAGGCCCCAGGCCCAGGGCTCCCGGAGCCAGCAGGGCCTCGAGAGGCAGGAAGGGCCCTCCCCTGGAACCTTGGAGGGAGCGCGGCCCGGCTGACACCTCCGTTTCAGGAGTCTGGTCTCTAGACTGTGACAAAATCCCTTCCTGACAGCCACACAGTTTCGGGTAGAAGATTGCAGCAGACCCAGGAAGCTCACCCCAAAGCTGTCCCTCTACCTACCAGGCACCCCACTCCTGGCCTTACCTGCATCCCGCACATGCCCTGTGGCTCGGCCACCATACTGTCCCTATGTCCCAGAGCTAAGCTGGGAAGTAGACAGACCAAGGCCCATAACCAGGGAGGACGCGGTCAGCCTCCCTCAGGTTCTCACGCGTACGGAGTGTTACACGTCTCTTGGGAAGCTGTGCGGGCCCTGCGTTACCAATGGGATAATTTGCTCACAGGGCATCTGAAAGGCATGGGGCTGGTCTCTCACCACCAGAGAGGTGGGGCTGAGCGTGTCCGGGGCCCCATGAGCACAGGGCTGCAAGGTGGCTGCAGGCAGGAGACAAGTCAGGAGGAGACAGAAGCAAAGGGGCCTGAGGCAGCAGCTTGGGGGATGGAGGGGGTGACGGGGGCTGCAGAAGATGGCTCTGGGGGTTCAGGTGGGGACAGCATTCTGTCCCGGCATGGGGCTCTGAGGGGCGTCCCCTTGGAGCAGGGGGTTGGGACTGGGCAGGTGGGAGCCACGTTCAAGTTCACCCCAGGACAGAGCCACACTGGGGTTGGGCAGAGGGCCTTCCGATAGTTTTCTAAACGCATGCTCAACATCTACTGATTGGGTGTACGGACAACCATTAATCTAGTAGTGAATACCAAATAATTTTCCCTTTTATTCAAAGTCAAGGATTTAAAAAAATTCACGTGGCTAAACATGCCCACATCGTCAGCTGTTGTGATTCTCTTTAATTTCATCGTGTCTCCATCCTTCAGAGCATGGCCGCCATGGCCTGCGCTGGGGGGGGTACCGCTGCGCATCCTGTGAAACATCTTCCCGTTGTTAAAGCTTTTCCACCTGGTGTATGTTTTTAATCTGCACACGACTTGTCACCTTAAGGCGAGTTTATGATCCTCCTTCGCTTTCCCCTCATGATTTCCTGTGTCGAGCAGCAACTTAGGAGACATGTTAATGGATTGATCTTGTAAGGAGAGGCAATCACTGTCTCCTAGTAAAATCATGGCACCATGCAGGCCCCCCAACACCTGTGTGCTCCCACATCCCCCAGCCCCACGCCTCCAGGGGACAGGGCCGCGGGGTCAGTTCTGGCCAGTGACAGGCAGCCGAGAGGACACGCACTTGGGCCCAGATGGGTATGATGTGGCTTCGGTCTCACCCTCTCTTCTCTCTCCTCCGGGAGCTCTGCTGGAGTGCTCTCCCCACATGGCTGCCAACTCTGGGCCCAGGGTGGCTGCCCCAGTTCCTGCCATCACATCTGCATCTCAGATCCAGTTAGATGAGAGGATGAAACATGCATTATCCCAAAGTGGTGCGACCTCTTCTGCTTATGTCCCATTGGCCAAAACTTCGTCACATGGCCACACCTAGCTGTAAGAGAGTCTAGAAAATGTCACCTCTAGCTGGGCAGCCATGTGCCCGTTAAACTTGGGAGTGTCTCCAAGTATAAGGGGCCATGGGGGACTGGCAAGCTGTCAGCCTATGCTGTGGGCCCCGCCTCCGGCAGCTCTGGTTCCAGCCAGAGGGCACCCTGGCCGCCCTGGAGTGCCGGAGCACGTGAACCTGAGTGAATGCACTCCGAAGTGTCCTGGGGCTTCACTGGCATCCACTCTTATTCACATGGGCACTATTTCCTACAAGCCCACCTGTAACTGTGGGAGGGACACAGGGCGGGTTTGACAGGGTCTTTTCTGTGACCCTGAGTCTCATCTGGGCTACTCTGGCCCAGCAAAGAGTCAGGTTTGTGTGACAGAGCATGTGGTTACCCTCACTATGTCCCACTGGCACACGGCCCCCGGGGCTGGGAGGTCGGTGGTGACCTGGTTCACCACAGATGCCAGGGGCAAGCACGGCGACCCCTGCAGGGCCCAGTGGGCTCATCCCAGAGCTCCTTTGCTAAATGGCCTTGGAACGAGATTTCTGTGTTCAAGGTCCCAGCTGCTCTGTTTTGTGCAGCCTGCGCCTCCCCTTGTCCCCCACAAAGCCGCATGTGGGCAGTTGTAGAGACAACTGTGTGGAAAAAGCTGATGCTATAAAGAAAGCCCCTGTGGCTGAGGCTCATGCTCCGCCGATTAGCAGAATGTGTGGCTGAGGCTACTGGTCCATCCCCACCTCCCCAGAGGCCCAGCCAGGGGCAGTTCCTCCAAGAAAGTGCTGAACAAAGGAGGGAGCAGGCGGGGAGCCCCCAGGACGAGGGGGTCACACTGCCACCCAGACACCACTCTCCCCTCCCCCGAGCCCTGGGGGTGCCTGCAATGGGGTCTTCTGAGAAGTGGAAGAAATCCAAGACTGGGTGCAGAGGTGGGAGCACCCTGCTGGTCTCCCTCCCCCCCCGCCAGGCTGCGCAGGCGGGCTCACTTGGGTTTCAGACAATGCAAGCCAACAGAAATGGAGAAACATGCACATTTGAAAGTAAAATTCTACCCCTGCCCCCGCTTGTGAAACAAACAATTCAAACAGTGTTGGGAATAGGATAATTCAGGTAAAAGACCTGGACTGTGTTAAAAATAAACCTCTCGATACTAATTATAGTTAGTTTCCAGAGCACATAAGCTGCCTATGCATATGTGCACGGACAATTCCACCTTACCTGAGGGACCAACAGGATGTGTTGTTTTTAAACGTGCATTGTTTATTTTCCTCTCCACAATGTGCTGTGGCCGTAACAGTGTTTCGCTAACTAGGGCCTTTCCCGCCCTGGCCACGCTCACTGCCGGGCATCCACCCAGACTGGCCCTGCACAGCCCCACACCTGCCTCAGATGCACACCCAGGGCCTGACGCTGGGTCAGGGGTGTGTGTGCTGTGCACACTCCCTGGTGGCTCCCCAAAGCTGGCATCGCCCAGCACCATGGCATGGGAGGGTGGCAGGAGGCGTGTGTAGGGCACCGGCCCTGCTCCCCTCGGCCGAGGTTCGGGGGAAGCAGGCTGGAGAAAGGGGAGGCACTGAAGGATGGTACACACAGACACACACACACACACAGGCATATATACACACATGAATGAGGCACACATACAGACACACATGCTCATACACACACAGGTCATGCACAGACACACAGGTGCACACAGAGGCGCACATACACACAAGATGCCCACATCCCCCCACAGGTGCTGCTCCCACGCATCCTCTACAGGGCCCAGGGATCTCAATCCTTGCCCTGGGTGGGGGCTGCTGGCCCTAAGGGACACTGGGAGGCACCAACTGGCTCTGGGGGCCCCTGGCTCCCCCTTTTGCATGGGCCTCTGCCTCGCTCTTCTAATGCTCTGATGCCCTGAGCACCCTGTCACTCCGAGTCCGCACCCGGGACAGACCCCTGTCTCACAGGTTGGCTCAGGCAACGACCCTGGGCCCCGTGACTTTACGATGTCATGCTTTGCAAAGAGCCTGCCCCTGGCTGAGGCGGGCAGGGCCCGGTGGGAGCCCACCCCAGCCCCAGGTGCAGGAAAGCAGCCCTTGTTGTCTGTCCCGGCATGAGTCCAGGGGCAGACTGGCCTCCCCCTGGAGTGAGTCCAGGGGGCAGTGCTCCAGGCCAAGCATGGCCAGTGACATCAACGCCTTAAGGAGAAATCGGCACTGCCCACCAGAGCCAGGGACGCTGACCCCACACAAGAGAGGGCCAGGGCAGGGCACCAAGACCCACCCCCAGTGAAACCCAGGTGAGAGAACTCCAGGGAGAGTGAGGCACTGAGGCCTGGGGTCCCCCCGCTGAGGCAGAGAGGGTGTCTGTGTGCTGGTCCTGCTGGTGGCAGTTGGGTGCCCCCCTCCGAGCCGTCTCTGCCCCGGGGCGCCGTCTGTCCCAGCCTGTCCCTGCTGCCCTCTTTGCCTTCTCCCGCCTCCTCTGGCGCTCTCGCATGGAAGGGCTCCTCCATCTCCCTGGGGGGCGTTCTCATTCACCCCGAGGGGCAGTCCATGAGGAGGCCCCCTAGTGGTTTCAGGGGAGGGACGCAGTCGTGGACCACATGCTCCCTCTGCACAGTGGCCACTGTGGCATCCTCGCGGCCACGTGCGCGGGGACTATGCCTTCCAGACGAAGAGGGGCCGGATGCCAGGACACAGCCTCCTGTGCTCCTTGGAGCAGGTGACAAAGAGAGTTGGGAGGCTTCCCTCCCTGTAAGCACCAGTTATGTCACATTCCTCAGGTGTAACAGCTTGGGGCTGACTCATCCCTTCCACCGCATTTGCCTGCCAACAAAGGGACTCCCTGGGGTGAGGCAGTGGGAAAAGCCCTTCCCAGAGACATGAATCAACAGCACAGAGCAGGCACAGCACACCCACCCCACAGCCCGTCTCCCCTTTCAGGGCTGTGGCCGCCTTCTTACCCACAGGAGGAACACCCAGGTGTGGGGGTCCCCCCTGGACACACGAGACCCCCACTCTGTTCCAGGTGGCTCCCGTCCCGGCATTTAGACGTGGCCAGCAAGGGGACACGGGCCTGGACGTGGAGGGGCTGTGAGCGTGGGGACAAGATGTGCTGGTTTCTGGACACCAGCTCCAGGCCTGTGGGATGAGCAGATGCTCCCCAAACCTGGCATGCCCTGAGCTGGGCCCTGGGAAGGGGGACAGGACAGGGGAGGCCATGTTCCAGGTGCCTGGAACTTCTGCCAAGGGCAGCTGCCAGTCCTCCGACTTCCAGCCATGCTCTGTGGGGCTGAGGCCCCCGGTCCTGCTTCTGGATGATGGGGTCCATGGAGCACATCCCTCCGTCACCCGCCCGTCCACCAATCCCCCCCGCCACCCACCCATCCATCCACCCGCCCGTCCCTCCATCCATCCATCCACTTAGACAAACCAGTGCCCACAGTGCCCCTACTCTGTGGACAGGGCTTCGCTCTGGGCTGCTGACCTGCACTCTGCAGTCCTGAAAGCCCTTCACATCCTTCACTCTACTGACTCCAAGCTACTTCTCTGTATTAGTAGGGTAGACATTCCTTCCACCCAGTTTTTACAGAGAAGGGGGTGGAAGCCCAGAAATGTGCCTGGTCCCACAGTTCATCAGCAGGGCCTGAATCTGGGTCATTTGGCTGCAGAACTTGGGGTCCTGCCCTGGCCCACTCAAACCATCAAAGTGGTGAGGTAGGAAATGTCACTTGCACGCCTGGGATTCCAGGCGGGTTCCGGAGAGCTCTCCTGGCTGCGCCCAACACAGGTCCAGGACAGGCAGAAAGGGACAGAGTTCTGGACAGGGAAGGTGGAGAGCAGAGGCTTCTAGACACTTCCAGACCTGGAAGAGGGTGGAGGACAGATGAAATGGGAGGTACTGAGGCCAGGAAGGGGTCAGGAGAGGGTGTGGGGGACGTCATTTCTATCTCCAGGGCTCAAACAACTTGGACACAAGCAGCTTTCCAGACAGTCCTTGTTGCAAGGGTCAAGGAAGTGAAACAGGGGGTGGACAGTGCATCCAGGGGATGCTGAAGTGACCAGCTGTGCAAAAGTCCCAGGGGGCTATGAGCCAAGGGCTAGAGTCACAGGGGGTGGGCACAGTGAGAACCCTGAATTACTAAAGGTGTTCATTCTAGTGTTCTATGGAGGCCAAAGTAGCTTCATTTCAGGGGAATCCTGTTCAAGAAGCAGCTGGAGCCTCAGCAATCTGTCTTATGAGGATGTGCTGGAGAGGCCAGAGGGGAGAGAGGGGTCTTCCTGAGAATGAGGTGCCCCCTGCTCCCCGACAGTTTGATATCTAGTGGGAGAGCCATTTTCCCCCACTTTCCAAGAGTAATGTCCCTACCCGAGACAGGGCTGGGTCACAGCCGAGTGTGGCCATTCTCCGAGCAATCACGGCATCTTGAAAGGTGCTTGTAACAGTGGCATTGAACTTGCAGCCCTGGGCCCTGCGTCCAGGACGGCAGGTCCTGAAAAGCAAGCAAACAGCGAATCACTGAGGGCTTTTTCCCACACCGGCTGAGGCAGCGAGGCTGGCAGCCACCCTTCTGGGGCGGGAGAGACACTGCAGCGTCACACAGAGGAGAGAGGGAGCCTTCAGCCTAAGGGGCTTTGCAAACCCCAGGGGCCCCATTGCTAACCCCACAGCCTGGCTGCGTTTTGATGCAGTGTGTGTGCACGTCTGCCGGCTTCAAGTCAGACAACCAACGGCACCTGGAAACATTAGTCCCGTGGGTCAGGCAAGAGTCTCCTTCAAATGTCCATCACTTCACACTAACTACTTCCAATTTTCTGCTGAGTTATTACATTCATAGTCCTGTGGCTGCACCTCAGCTAGAACAAATGCGTAGCGTCTTCCCTTGCACCAAAGGCGGGAGGGTGAATCCATCACGGCTTTGCAGCTGCCCAGCGGACCTCACCAACCTAGCCCTAGAGGCTACGGCTGCTTTTGTATTAGATTTAAACACAGGCAACTGAGCTGGTCCGGCTGGAGCAGCGACCAGGAGCCAGTGTCTCCGCCTCATCAGGCCCCACGGGGAAGCCGGGCTGGAGGGTCTGAAGGAGCCCATTGGCTTCCCCACCCGGCCTGCTTGGTGGTACCCCGGGTTCCCACGTGGGCCGGGCTGGGTGCCCCTGGAACCAGCCTGGCTGCAGCTCCTGCAGGTGGCGGCTGTGTGGGACCCGCTGGGGTTCTCCCAGCCTTCACCAGGCACCTTGTTGGCAGCAGGCAGGCCAGGTGGCTTTGCACCCTGTAGGAGGCTGACTCCCACAGGGCACAAAACTCCTATTAAAGGGACATAGAGGACGGCGCCCAGCTCTGGGCCCCAGTCCAGGCCAGGGAGGCAGGTGGCGCTGCCCCAGCTGTCACAGCTCCATCTAAGGTGTCTGCAGACCCTCCTAGGGCGGGCCCTCCTCCCTCTGGGGAGCGGGGAAGCAGCAGCACGGACCAGGCGCAGGGTGCACGCCCAGCCAGGCTGAGCTCCACGGCCGGGCATGGATGCCCACGGTGACCCAGGCGGCAGTGGGGGGGAGCAGGTGGCTGGGCTGTGGCCAGAGGGGAGGGGAGCAGAAAGTAGGGGGTGGCATGCAAACAGACTATGGAAGTTTCCCCTGGAGTGTGTGGGCCCCATGCTGCCCCTCTTCCTCCCCCACAAACGGCCTGAAAGAGGGGGAGGCCCTGTGTGTTCTTCAGTCCTTAGCACCTGCCGCCCGTGCTTTTCTGAGGCAGGTGACCTCTAGGCACCAGCCTGGGCTCCCTGGGATTCCCACAACCACCGCGTGTGCCCTGCTCTGGGGGGCACTGCTCTGGCTACC
Source organism: Manis javanica (assembly GCF_040802235.1). NCBI lineage: Eukaryota > Metazoa > Chordata > Mammalia > Pholidota > Manidae > Manis > Manis javanica. The sequence continues at coordinate 117,873,494 of NC_133165.1, forward strand.
CCGCCTGCCGCTCTGACACTCCCCGTCTGCCCAGGCATGACGGATGATCCCTCGGGGACCCACCTCCACTCGACTAGCCCCTATGCCCTTGTCTCTGCCACAAGCTCCCTGCTGGTTCAGCGTGTCCAGGACCCCGCCCCTGAAGTCTGCTCAGGTTCCTCACCCTCCAGCCCCGGGGATGTCTGGCTGACCACACTTCAGCATGAGTCCTGGCAGGCTGGTTAGGCAGACCCCACCCCCACCGCATGTCTCCTTGTGACCTCCCCTCGCCAGACCCCTGCTCCTTGGCTGTGAACCCTGTGTTCTTTGCTGTGTTCTGGGATGAGCCCCGTCTGTCTGTCCAACTAGGATTCTGTCGCATCGCCCCTGTGCCACGGCAGAGGTCCTGCTCAGCGTCCACCCTGTCCCAACATGCGGGGAGAGCTGCCTCTCTCTCAGCACAGGGGCTGGTGACAGCACCCCAGGAAGGAGCCTGGCCCTCCCTGGCCCTAGCTCCCGGGGCTGGGGGCTTGTCCCTACTTTGCCCCTGGAGGGAGCGTTGCAGACAGGACATCCAGGCCTGGAATGTGGGGGCCCACCCGGCTCTGGCCACCCTCTGAAAACTGACCCTGAGTACTGGGCGCAGCAGATGCAGCTGGACCTGGGGGGCAAGGAGGCCTGCGGGGGCTGTCCTCTTCAAGTCACCCCACTGATGGCAACTCGCATCTCTCTTCCTGAAGCTGGGGTGGCCGGGTGACCTCTGAACTTTCAAAGGTGACGGAAGTGAGGCTCTGGGACTCTGAGACCTGGAGCCCCCACCTCACCCAGGGCAGAGCCCACTCCTCCCTCCTGGGGGCCGGCGTGGGGAACCCCCTCCCTTTGGATCAGGGGGTGAAATGACAGTCCCACGTGCACACCAGGCCTGTGGCTGGCTCCGCCCATGTGACTCCCACCGCCTGCCGAGTGCTGGTCCCACCTGTGGTCTGTGGGCACCTGGAGGGTGCAGGCCCGCGTGGGCTCTGTCCCTGCTGCCTGCTGCGACCCCACCGCCAGGCCCCTGGGGTTCCTCAGAAGAGGTTGAGCTCCGGGCTCTGTCCCCACGCTTCCCAGGGATGTGTGCACGTCTAGAACAGGGCCTTGCAGCCGGCCTGGGAAGGAGAAGGAAAATGAACTCAACTTGCGTCATTTCCTGTTGGTGTTGCTGTCTTTGGTCCGACACTGGGGCACGAGGTGTTGCTTTCTCCCCACCGGCAGGTGCCCTTTTCTTTTCCAGGCAGCACTGGAATTTCATTCCTTCATATCCTGAGAAACATTATCATAAGAAATAGAAATCAGCTCATCACCTTCAGCTCTGCTCGGTCCTGGTTCTGGTGAATCCTAGACTTTTTGACCCCCTCCCCCCGACACACACACAACTGTGCAAAGAGCCTCTGAGGTCCCTTCTCTTCTGGTTGGCCCTGGGGCCAGGCACCTACCCCTGCATATGACCCCTGCAGCTGCACAATGCCCAGTGTCCCCTCCGAGGCACGCCCACTTGGGTATGAGTCACCTGGGGACAGTCCCTGAGGGGTCACAGGATTTCTCTCCAAAGCCCCACACGGCTGCCTGCCCAGGGCCATCATGCCCCAGCGGTGCTCAGCCTCACCACTTCTGTGCCCTGGCACCTGCCAATGGCTGCCGTGGGAACAGGGGCCCCAGGGCTGGGCCAGCAGGGGCCCGGTGCCAGGTCTCCAAGCATGGGTGATTGGAGCCCCAGCTCCCTGCACCCTCCCAGCCACCGGAGCAGCCTCTGGCACCATCACCCGGGCTCCATGGGGCTGGCAGATGCCGTGACCTGCCCACAGTCACCGTGCTGGGGGGCTGGGATGCAGAGCCAGGTGCCTGGGACACGCGGGGACACAGACCGGAGGCTCGGCCCTTGTCCCTAATGGGCTTTTCTGTCACTGTGGGCAGGCGCCTTGATCTTTCTGTGCCTCTATTTCCTTAATTGTAAAAGAGAACAATGCCTTTGTCTCTACCCCATGGTGTGGCCAGGGTTTCGAAGCCTGAGTATCTTAGTGAGGCTCTGGTACAAATGGTGTGGCAGCAGTGGCTGCTCTCCTTTCACAGGAGAGGGAAACCGAGGCACGGGCACACGCCCATGGCCACAGGCAGGGTTCCAGCAGCCTCCGAGGCACTGCTGGGGCTCCCAGCTCTGAGCTGTTCCAGCTGCTGCCTGGAGGCAGGCATCGCAGATGGAAACAGTCCCAGAGAAGAATCTGTCTTCAGGGTCACTTGCTGCCAAGCTTCCACCGGGACCCCAGGCCACAATAGTCTGGTTTGTTCCACGTGAATGGGCACCTCCAGTGGGCACCTGAGCAATTGCTATTCTGCACACGGAGCCCAGAGGCCTTCTGGAAATGGAGCCATATCAATATATGTGTGCAAATGCCCTCGGGGTATGGAAATGCTCCGCACCACTAATGATGCCATTAATATTGTGTCTGGCTGCTCGGCGGCTGCGCTGGCCACCCGCTCCTCGGTGGCCATTTTTCATGCTGCAATCCCATGCCTGCCCCGGAGAGCAGGTGCCCTGACTAACTGGTCCCCCACAGCCAGCCCTGGAGGCAGCTGTCCTGACTAGTCCTCCAGGGCCACCCTTTGCTGGGAGGAAGGGTCTCTTCCTGATGAACTCAGTGCAGCCTCTGCAAAGCGTTGCTCCAGCTCCTGCAGAGCCGGTGTCCATGTTAATTAGTGGCCCACTGGGACAGCCGGGGGCACCTTCCCACAGACCCCGAAGAGCCCTTCTGTCCTGTCCTGGAGCCACCGCCCACCAAGCGCCGAGGATCTGGTCCCCGGGCCCAAGGAGATGTTGCCACACACACCCGCCCTGGAAACCCATCTGCTGCCCATTGGCACCATTTCGTCACACAGATAAACTCGCTATGACTTCAGGCCAGAAACGTTCGATTAATTGGAGCCACATCCCACGAGGTGCAGCCCTGAAACACACCGTGGCATCCTGGGTCCCACCAGCCCTGGTCCCACACTGCCTCAGCCACTGATCGACTGTGAGGCCCAGGCTGGGGCACTGGCCCTCTAATCGGTTCCTTCCATGTAAACGGGACACTAAACCCACGTGCCACACCTCTTCCTGGACCTCATGTAGCATCTCCACCTGTGAACTACACTGTAACCAAACACACAGAAACAGAACAATGCAACCCACAACCCCCTGCATGAATAAATCATAATTCATTTTACCTTTTTCTCCTAATGAAGCTAAGTGACTCCTGGACCCCCTGTGATGTCACACACATGGATGGGAACTCAGCAGATGCTCGCGGGACGGACCAGTGCAGAGAGGGTCCAGCCTCCCCTGGTCAGGCCCCTTTGGAGCATAGCTGGCCTTCATCTGCGGGGCACACGTGCAGTGGGGGCCCCTGGGGCTGGACAGGAGAAAGGCATTTGGGGTCTTCATCTTGAATCATAGCGCAGACAGACACGCATGCCCACAGGCCCCGGGCACCTCCCTCCGGCTGGCTAGATGAGGCCGTCCTGGCAGACAGACAGCCAGACCCAGGGCTGCACGGGGGCGGCTCCCTCTTCACGCTGGCTCCCTGTGGCCTGGGGCCGACCCGCCCACAGGGCCCTGGGCCTCTCTCCGTTTCCCATGGCTCCGCCCCAAGACACCTCACCCCACCAGGCCGGGTCCAGCTCTCTGCAGCAGGGACACAGAGGGGCCGTGGCCTCCCAGGACACTGTGACCTTCTGCTCCCAGGACACCAGCACTGCATTCCTGGCTCAAAGGTGGGAACTGTCCGAGGGCAGATGACCCCAGGGCCGTGGGAGTGCTGGAAGACGTGGAAATCGGGTCTCAAGCCACACCTACCCACTGTCCGGGGTCAGCAGGACCCCCGGCACACATCATCCAGGCCACGGGCTGGCAGTCAGAGCCCCGGCTCTGCTGTGAGCCACACTGGAGCTTTGATCGAGCTGCTGTTTGGGGCGAGTGTCGGGTCCGCTGTGACGGAGTTGACTCAGCACTGCCTCCATCTCTGGGGTCTCGGGAGGTCGCCCTGAGATACTAGGCACCCTCACAGGGCCACCCACATGGCACTTAATGATTAAAGGGCATGACAGGCCGCCAGAGACAGAGACATGGACACACACTCGCCCTGCTGCTGGGGTCCCCGGAGGACAGACCAGTGTAGCTGAGGTGGAAACTAAAGCGGCCAACAGGGCCTCTGCAACAGCCGGAGGGAGGGCATCTGGCCTCCCTGACCCAGGGCCATCCTGCGGTTTGGGCACATTAGGGTCAGCGGTGGGCTCCCTGGCCGCCAGTCCCTGCACTGGACTGGTCGGCCAGTCAATCCTTCCTCCTGCTGAGTGGACTCTGCTGCTCTGGAATGTCCACCCTCCCCTCTGACCTTGGCAGCTTCACTGATCAGCCCGGTCTCTTTTCCTCAGGGCTACCCTTCAGACATTTGAGTGAAAAAGGAGAAAAGGGAAGAGGACCTGCCGCTGACCTGAAGCCCACCACGCTCTTGGATCAAGGTCTGAGGGATGTGGTTTGCACGCGTCGCAGGCCTGGCCTCTCTCCTGCAGACCAGCCTCCTTGATGCGGCCCGGTCCCCGGTGGCACCCTTCCCAGTGGCATGCCCAGCCTTCTGGAGCTCCTCCCGGTTTGCTGTAGGGCCCCCCCCCCCCGGCCCCTGCTGCGTCGTCAGTGCAGGTGACTCTGTCCCAGAGCTCAGCACTGCGGTGTCACCCCGTCACCAGCCACGTCTCTCCTCGCCTGTCCTGCCTCTGTCCCACGTCTCAACCCGGGACGTGGGGCTGGCTCCCCTCCTTCCCGGCACGGACCTCCAGCCCCTAGTGCTCCGTGAGCATCAGAGCCCTGCTCCCCGCCGGCTCCCCCAGCACGGCCCTCTCCCCAAGGTCAGAGTCAAGGGTGGGTTTCTTTTGTTTTATTTATAATTTGGATGATTTCTTTATCCAGCGCTAGCTCCTGAGGCCGCACGTCTGAGTCCTGGCGTCCCTGCCTTCTGCCCGTTCTCTCCCTGTCCCACCCATCGTCCTCCAAGGGCCCAGCTTCATCTCCACAGTGTCCCCCTCGTGAACCTGCACGCAGGTCCCTGTGGGTGGGTCTGGGAGTCCCCCGCAAGCCTGTGCTCTGGTGTCACACCGACCGAGTCCTCTGGCCTGGTGCCACTTTTGTTTCCAGCTCTGTCCTCGTGTGATCCCTCCGATCCAGGCCATCAGGTTGTCCTACTGTGTGCAAAGGTCATCTTGTGTCCCACTAGCACCCCCCACTGACTTCCCATCAGCTGTCTGGCAAAGGCCAATCTTCTCAGCGTGACATGCATGGCCTTTCATGGCTGGACCCTGGGCTGCCCGCCACTGCCCAAGTGGTGACTCGACCCCGTGCTCCGCCTCACCCTCCTGCCACACTTTCCATAGCCCTGTGGCTCCCTCGCGGCTCCCTGACTGCGGGTGCTGACCACCCTCACTCACCTCGGCCTCCTCTCTTCCCCCAAGGTCTGGAACTGAGCCTCTGAAGCTCCCCCACAACTCTCCCCACCTTCGGAATAGATGCCGTCCTTAGAGCTGTTAGCACCATGCAATCTGTGTGCTGGGCGCTTGTCTGCCTCCATTAGGCGTCAGGAGCTCAGAGACCACGGAGACAGGAGCGCCTGGTTGTGCTTCGTACGTGTGGCCTCCAGCCCCAGCTGCGCCCCCGAGTTCTCCGGTCTGCTCTGCCCAGGGGCCTCAGAACCATGCTGGGGGCCCTTGTATCACCCTACGCTCACCGGTGAGGGTGGCGGATGGTGGCTGTGCCATGAGGACGTCCTGATTATAGGTGGCCGTGGGGGCGGGTTGGCTGTGTCCAGGCCCTGTTGTCAGATGCCCAGATAGGGGGGCACAAGCCAAGCCATGGACATGCAACACATACAGACCAGCCTGAACACGGGGCCCCTGACGCAGGGTCTCCGTGATGACGCTGGATCTGGCAGCAGAAGCACAGACGAGCGGGGCTGCAGCAGACCCTTCTGCACAGCGGAGGACACTGGTGGGGGGTGCCTCAGCAGGATGGGAGGCAGCTGCTGAGGGGGAGGCTGGCTGGGGAGGCGGTGGGGAGGTGGCCCCCCGAGAGGGGGAGGTACTGCAGCCCACACTCCCAGTGAGGGCTGAGAGCCACAATGCGTACAGAACTCGTACACCTTGACAGCAAAAACCATCCAATCCAAGACGGGCAGAAGAGCTGAACAGATATTTTTCCAAATAAGACATGCAGATGCCAACAGACACATGGCAACTCACGGAAAGATGTCACTGATCCCCAGGGAAGTGCAGATCAAAACCACAGTGAGACGTCACCTCTGACCTGCGAGAATGGCTGTGATCAAGAAACAAGAAGCAGGCATTGGGGAGGGTGCGGGGAAAAGGGACCCTGTGCACTGTTGGTGGGAACATAGATCGGTGCAGCCTCTGTGGAAACAGCATGGAAGTTCCTCAAAAAAATAAAAATAAAAATACCATATGATCCCGAAACTCCACTTCTGAGTATTTACGGGAAGAAAGTGAAAACACGAATTCGAAACGGTGTCTGCACCCCATGTTCACTATGCACAGTGGGTAAGTAGCCAAGCTATGGAAGCAGCCCGGGTGCCAGTCAGCGGATGGATAGAGAGGATGTGGTGCATCTATCGGTGGAGTATTACTCGGCCGTAAAGAGAAAGAGATCTGCCATGTGTGGCACGGAGGGACCCAGAGGGCGTCATGCTGAGAGGTGTAAATAAGACAGAGAAGGGCAAATACTGTAAGATTTCCTATACACAGAACCCAAAACTAAAAACCACAAACCAAGTTCAGACTGGAGGCCACCGGGGCCGGGCCAGGGGTGGGGGTGGGAGAAACGGGTAACATTCTGGGCTTTCTGTTGCTGTCTAAGTAAATTAAATAAAAGCAAAAATCAACAACAACAACAACAAAAGAGACAGAAAGAGGAGCAAGCAGATGCCGGCTGAGGCTTTGGGCCTTGCCCCGGCGGGGTGGGCCTCCGCGGGCCCCGGGGCCCGGGTCTCAGCCGCACTCAGGCCGACGGTGGGCTCCGGGCCCCCAGGGCTTCTCCGCAAGACCAGACAGGCAGTGGCAGTAATGGCATTGTCAGGGAAGCACAGAGGGGCTCAGAGCGCCGCTGCGGGCAGCCCTCCACCCACTCGGGGCTGTAGGAGCCACCGCGCTTCCAGCCTCATGACTGCTGACAGTGACACGTCGTGCTGGGGGCTTCGGGCGCATCATCACGCTGAATCCTCAGGCCACCCAGCGAGGCGTGCATGTGTCTCCCCGCTTTACAGATGTGGAGACTGAGGCCTGCATGCCTGAGGTCACTGCGAGGAGCTGGAGGCTGAGCGAGACGCCCTCTGCCTGGAACTCCAAGGCTTGAAGGGAAGCCTGAGAAGTGGGCAGTGCAGGCCGGGAACTCCCTGAGTGGAAGCAAAGCTCACCCCTCAGAGGCAGCCTGACCTGCGTCTTTCTACAAAAGTGCAAAATCTAGAAGGCAGCTAAAAACCCAGCCGGCCCCCTTCCTCGGCCGCCACGCATCCTGCAGGCCAGCGATTGCTGGAGGCTGGCATTAACTCACCTGCTAATTGCTGAGTGGATGGCGCTGCGCACAGAGCCTGCCTTCTGCTGTGCCTTGCAATGAATGTTTTGTTTTCTGAAACTCTGCCCAGCACCAGGCTCCAGGAAGGCCCGGTGCCAGAGGTCTTGGATGTGAACCCGAGTCACTGTCAGACCCTGTGTTTGGGGGTTCAGGCCCAGGTCAACTTCTGGGAGAACTATGCAGCATCAGACGTGTGCATGGGGGTGGCATGCTGTCAGCCCTGAGCTGGAGCACCCTCCATGCAGTGTAAGTGACCGCTGTGGGCAGCCAGATGGAGAGGCCCCTTTCGGTGGCAGGGCCAGCCTCTGCCACGCTCCCATGTCTTCAGACACTAACGGTGGCTCCCAGGCACCCAGCCCTTAGAGGCCCAGTGTGAACCCCCATTTTATGGCTGCTGGCTACAGAAACACATTGTTTCTAAACCTCAGAGTGACCCAGAAACACGGGTGAAATATTGCACATCTTCTGAAAGAGAAAGCTGCCCTCCATGCCTCCCACGAGGTGGATGTGGGTGTTACTGACACAGGTGTGTGACTTTGGGGCACCTGAAGGCTAGCGAGCTCTCTGTGAGGTGACATAACCCCCCTATCGGTGGGACTCCAAGGAGCTTGAACCACGGACGGCAAACCAAGGCCATGAGGAGGACCCTGGAGCCAGAGCAGGTGTGAGAGAGGTGGCGGAGGACGGGGTGGATGGAGAGACGGCTGCCACGGAGGCCGCGCTGCCCATCCTGGACTGGCCGTGCGCATGGCTTTGGGTACAGGGACCAGGTCCTTGGTCCTTCTCTCATCAGGACCCATGGTGGCTGTTCCAGGACACAGCCGTGGGAGATTAACGGGCTCTGGGTCTGAATGGACCAGTGACCATTTCTTCCGCCTCCAGGAACTTGCCCCACTGAGCATCTGAAGGGCCATCTCTCCTCCGGGCACCTGGGCCGGGTGGCCCAGCCCACATGCTGTCCCTGGAGCATGGAGTGAACACTGACCAGGGAGGGCAGAGCTGGGGCGAGGCGGCCAGGCAGCCCATTGCCAGGGGTGGCCTGAGATGCTGCCTGGACCTGGGGAGACAGCAGGGCCAGCACCACAGCCACCAGCTGCATCTCTGCTGTCCTCCCCACCATGTGGGTCGGCGACAACGGTGTCTCTCCCAGAAGGTAGGGGACCAGGCTGTGAGGATAATGCCCACAGTGCTCCTGGTGGCCCTCTGGCACCCGCAGGTGAGCCATGCTGATGCACATCACGTTGCATGGAAATGGGAGGAAGCCCCATGTAGAAGAACCAGCCTTTTAGGTCATGTTTCCTGAGAAAACAACCACGGCTCACAGCTGTCCTCATCAGCTGACCGTCTGGGAGGCCCAGCTGGCTCCAGCCCTGGGTGGTGCAGTGCCCCCAGGCCCGTCCTCCTTGCTGGGCATCAGTCCAGTATCTGCAGGGTCCTCTGTCTGCAGCTCCTGCCCCAAGTCCAGAACTCGGCGGCCGCGCTGAACGCTGGGTGGCTGAGTCATACCCAAATCCCCCCAGGTCCCACCTCTCCTCGGGAAGCCCGTGGGGCCCACTCCTCGGGCTGCCTTCACAGCGACCTTGAGGCCTCCTGGCTTCTCTCCTGGCATTTGGTGAGTCTGTCACTCTCTTGAAAGGCGTCTCTGCCTGGCTCCCAGAAGCGGCAAACCCCAGAACCCGTCCTGGCTTCGGGTGGCTTCTCTCTCTGCTCTCAGGGTTTGCCCACCTTCTCACGTCCACATGATGAGAGCCTGGGGCCTGGGCCCACCTCTGTCCTCTCTGTCTACATGGTGTCCCCTAGGCAGCTCTCCCAGTCGTCGGTGGACCCCAGGGACAGGCCCCTGGCTCCCAGTGGGGTGTGCCCAGCTGCACCCTCCCCGAGCACCGTGCTCACGCCCACCTGCCTGTCTTCAGTCTCTTGCAGATTTGATTGGCCTTGCAATGTTAACACCCTAAACGGAGCTCCTGCCCCCAGCAAGCCCCCTAAGGTCCCCCCATCTTGCTGATGACAGTTCTCCTCTTCCGGCTGCTCAGGACCACAGCGTTGGAGTCACCCTCGGTCCCCTCTCTTTTTCATAGCCTGCACCCAGCATTTGAGAAAATCATGTGGATGCTTTCAAAATGCATCCAGAATCTAGCCACTTCTTCCTGCCATCACCCCTACAAAGCGGGCTCCAGCCCCCACCCTCTGGGCCACCAGCGCCCCTCTCCCTGTGGGTGACGTCCCGGCTGCCTCACCCCCGCAGCCTCTGCTGGCCCTGCCCAGGTCCGTCCCCACACCCCTGCTCCTTCGGCTCGCCCTCTCCGCCTCTGGCTGTGTCTCCCGCACTCCAGGAGTGTGTCCGTGAGGGCCTCCGAGCACCCACATCCCCGTGGCTCACCCCACGGGCACCAGCTTCAGGCCTTTCCTTGGATATCACCTTCAGACCGTCCCATCTGAAACCACACACCTCAAACTGCCCTTCCCCTTTTCCTCCTCTGGGCTCCCTTACCACCCAACTAAATGTCCAGCGGAATTATTATTTTATGTTCTGTGTCCAGTAGAGCATACGCTCCTGTAGAATAGGATTTTTGCCTGCTTTCTGTTTTGGTTACTGGTTTTCTTCAGCACGTACCAAGGTGCCTGGGCCGTGCGCATCGTGGAATCCCAGCAGCCGCAGCCTGGGCGCTGGTGCTCGCCGCAGCCAAGTGGACGGAACCCAGTCGAAGCCTTTAGGCGTGTGACAGGGACAAGGCCGGCCTCTCTGCCTTTGCGTCGTCTCCGCCTCCTCTGCCGCTTAACCTTCAGGTCAGAGGGCTTCTGCTCGGCCCTGCAGCCCTGCACGTGGGCTTGTCGGTGGCCAGAGGGAACCTGCCTGTGATGTGGGATCGACGCGACCAGCCCTCTCCTGACACTCGCCTCCCAGGGAGATAAGGAAGCGTGACGTGTGTACAGAAGTGGTGGCGGGTCGTCAAGGACCTGAGGGAACACCGCAGCAGACCCGTGCCCCAGAGTGGCGGGAGTCAGCCGACCAGGGAGAGGACCCACCGTCATCACCTCCTGGCCATGGCCCCGCCTGCCCCCGCCTCCCTGACGTGAGAGAGGCCGGAAACCAGCCCTGAGTTAGGACAGGGCTTTGGGACGGGGGTCCTCCACCCCTGGCCTGCTGGGCCTCCTAGCAGAGCCGCTGTCCTGGCCCCAGCACCTCGTCTCGGCTCACTGGTGCAGTGCACGGGGAGTGACACAAGCTCAGACTCAGTAACAGGTGGGGTCGCCTTGATGGTACCACAGATGGTTGGGAGCTACAGAATTTAGAAACATAGATGCATGATTTTTATATTAGTTTTTATTCGTTGCTTAATTGAAATCCAATTTTCATACAGTGAAATGTACAATTCTGGAGAGTTCGATCCAAAGAGTGTTAATGAATGTCTGTACCTTTGTGACCATAATCAAGATATAGAGCATTTCATCTCCCTGAAAACCATCCCTGAACCCCTTTGCAAGGAAAGAACCCAGCCCTGAGGTCACCATTGCTCGGACGTCCATCTCCCCTGACCAGCTTTCCCTGGATGCAATGCTGCGTGTCAGGAGCTGGTCTCCTTTATTGCTGAGAGTCGGAGGACGCAGACACCACAACCTGCCCCTCCAGGCGTCTGTGGGTGGGCATCTAGCTGGTCCTGAAGTCCCATTTGGGGGCTCTTAGGAAGGAGCCGCTGTGAACATTTGTACACCTTCTACGTTGTGGACATGCCCTCACTCTCCTTGCAGGTGTGTCCAGGAGCAGAACTGCAGGGCATGGGGCAGGGATGCGTTTACCTTTATGAGGAACCAGCCGTTTCCAAAGGGGTTGTAACGGGAAGCCATGAGAGGCCCGGCCTCCCTGCCTCTCCGTGGGACAGCCCGCGGTGCCTGCTGGCCTTTGTGCTTCATCCGCCCTGCTGGACACCCCACCGGGTGCCACGTGGTGTCATGCACATTTCCCTGATGTAAGCAACGTCACATGCATTTTTGGTCATTTGTGTACCTTTCAGGAAGTGTCTCTGTACGTTTTTGCCCATTTTATTGTGTTGCTTTCTTGCTCTTCCTGGGCTGTGGGGGCCACTCTGTGAGGTGTCTTCTGGAGAGAAGCCCTCTGTCCTCTGTATGCATCATGAATACTGCTCCCACCTGTCCTGCTGTTTCACTCTTAAGGGTGTCTTTCAATGAGCCCATGTTTTAATTGTGATGAAGACAAATTTATCAGGTGTTTTTATGGCCAGGGCTTCCTGTGGCTGACCCGGGGAGCAGGCCCCCCAGGGAGGGACTGCTCCTGTCTCCTTCTGGAAGCTCTGTGTCTGCCATGTGCGTGCACGTGTCACGCCATGTCCCGAGGTCACTGTCGTGTGTTGTGGGAAGTGTGTGTGTTTCCCTGATCACCCAGCCGCCCCAGCACCACCTTCCTCCCTGGGGAATTGCCCTGAGCCCAGTTATAAATCCATTGATGATAATGGACGTGTGTGTATTTCTGGACGGTATTCTAACTGTGGTCTGTTTCTATCTGCACACTAATTAATATCACACTGTCGTGATTGCTGCAGCTTTATGGAGAGCTTGGGACCAGGCCGTGGAGTCTGGCAACCTAAATCTTCCTTTCCAAGTTTGTTTTGGTTATTCTAAGTCTTTTCTTGTTCATGAGCATCTCAGAATTAGCTGGTCAATTTCTACAAAATGGAATCAAAATCCTATGTGGATTTTGGCCAGGACTGATTTTAATCCCAGCTCCCAGTGCCTATGAATGTGAATTTATTTGGAAAGAGGGTCTTTGAGGAAAATCAATTACAATGGGGTTATAAGGTGAACACTAACCCCCAGTGACTGGTGTCCTTATAACCAGGGGACATCAGACACACGCAAAGGGAAGACTGTGTGAGGACAGGAAGAGAACCGTCCACGGGTCAGGAAGTGCCCAAAGCTGGAGCAAGGTTTTGCACAGACCCACCTTGCCTCCCTCCGAAGGAAACCCCGTGCCGACACCCGGAGCTTGGACGGCAGCCTCCAGGCGGTGAGAGCAGTTTCTGCCGTCTAAGACGCCCCCTCTGTGGGTCTTGGCACAGCAGCCCCAGCAATTTAACCCACATGTATCTGGGAGGAAACTAGCTTTCTAGAAGAATTGTCTTCCAATGTGGACATGACGTATGTGTCCTTTCATGTCCGTCCCCTTTTACTGTTCTCACGTTTGGTAGCTTTTATTAAAGCCTCTTGCTCTTCTCCCTGGAAACTGATCCCCAAGTTGCTATGTTTTTAATGAAATTTTACATCGTCATTTACCAATTTTTTGTTTGCAGTGTATAGAAGTTCAATTGAATTCGTTGACAAAACCCATCCTACCAAGTTGTTAAACGCACTTACTCTTTCTCTTGACGTCATGATTACTCTGAGCTTTACATTCTTGGCCGTGACGAGTTATTCCCGCACACACGGCAGGGTTTGCTTTGCTAGTGTTTGGCCAAGGATTCTCTGCCCCACGCACACCAGGAGCATCGGTGTCTGATTCTCTGTGCCTACATCTACCTCAGCTGTGCTTACAGATCATGGTGGCAGCTCTTGTCTTTTCATTTTATTCTTCGGTGAGTTTTGTTAAATTGCACTTTCCATATATTCTTTGCCACATTAGAGAAGCTGTAAACTTTATTGGCAGAAGTTGTTCATGGTTTGTCTTCATTATCCTGTTAACGTGCAGCCACGTCCCTTCATGCGCAATGGCTGACTCATGTGCTCTAACTTTTCATTCACAAGCTAGCTTGGACTTTGCCGCTCATGTTAACCAACCTTTTCCAATAAGCGCCTTCTGCCCGCGCATTTTCTTTATTGTCTGTTTTCTGTTTCATCAGCTTCTTCTACCTTCTTTATTATTTTCCTCCTTCTAATTCTTCTGGTTTAATTCACTCTACCTCGTAACTCCTTAGGGTAGAATTATATATAACTGAATCCATCTTCTTTTTAAATCTAAAAATTTCCCTGTAAACGTGGTGCTGGCTACATCCCCAAAGTTCGGTATGTTTTGTCTTCGTGATTATGGGGTTTAACTTCTTCTCACGCTCCCTGAGATCTCCCCCCTCGGACCCGTGACTTGTTTAGAAGTGAGTTACTCAATTTCCAAACATGTGGGTGTTTTTATATAGCAATCTGGCAATTAACTTCCGTTTAATTCCCTTGTGACTAGCAAATATAATTTGTATGATTTCCGTCCTTTGCACTTTATTGAGATTTGTTTTAAGGCTCAATTTATGGTGCGTTTTGATGACTATTCTGAGAGCGCATGGAAAGAATGCGGATTCTGGGTTTGGTGGAGAATAGTCTAGAAATGACGATTTGCTTAAAGGGGTTGATAATATGGTCTCATCTGCACCTCACTAATTTTATTATAATCATTTCTGCATGCATGATCTATTAATTACAGGGAAACGGCCATAAAACCTCCCACTTCACTGTGGATCTACTTTCTCTTAATTCTGCAGGCTTTCGCTTTGAGTATTTGAGCCTGTGGCCGCGCATGCGCACACACGAGGCTTCTTTGCATCACCTAAGGCCCCTCCTTTCACCGGGGCCACTTCTCGGCACCTGTCCGCCTCGTGTCTGTCACTTGTCTTCCCTCTGGCCTCACCTGGCTCTCTGTGTCAGATTGTATCTCTTACAAGCAGCACTTGATTGACTGTTGCTTTTCATCCACTCTAATGCCCTTGACTTTTGTTTGGAGCATTTAGCCCATTTATACTTAGAGGAATACTCGATTTGGTTCATGTTAAGTCTGCTATCTTTCTGTTTTCAATGTGTCCCATCTATTCCTTGTTTCTTCCTCCTGCCTTATTTTGGATTGAGTACATTTCAATGATTTGTTTTTTCCATCTGAATGGCTTCTTTCTGCTTTATGTTAGTGGAAAATGACTTATTTGCAGTAAGATATTCCAGTTTAAGGCACATAATTCCATGGGTTTTGTGCCCACTACCACCACTTTGATTGAGATCTGTACCATTTCTATCAACCCAAAAAGTCCCCCTGCCCCTTGGCAATCATGCCCTGATCCACCCCACCCCCATTAATGCCAATCTGCTCTCTGTCACCACAGTTTTGATGTTTCTAGAACTTCGAGTAAGTGGAATCATACAGGATTTGTGTGTCATGTCTGGCTTCCTTCACATAACATATGAGGTTGAGATCTGACTGTGTTGCTGTGGATCCTTGGTAACTATGGTTATTTTATTCTGTTTTATTGCCAACTAGTATTCCTTAAGTTAGATAACCCACTGCATGTTCATTTATGCACCTGTCAGGGGGCATTGAGGTTCTTGGCAGTTTCTAGCTATTACAGGCAAAGCTGAGCTGCTGAATGTTCATCCGCAAGTCTTCTCCTGAGCATGTCTTCACGACCCCAGAAGACGCCTGGGATTGGAATTACTGGGTCATGTGGTAAATGCTTGTTTACCTTTATAAAAAGTGCTGAACGGTTTTCCAAAGTTTCTGTCCTACTTTGCATTCCCACCAGCCACATACGGGAACACCAGTTGCTCCACATCCTCAGCCACACTGGTTACTTTCAGTCTTATAGATTTTCACCATTCTAGTGGGTATGAAGTGGTATCTCTTTATGGTTTTAATCTGCATACTTCCAAAGGGTAATGATGTTGAGCTCCTTTCGTATGCTTATTAACCACATGTTTATCCTCTTTGGTAAAGTGTCTGGTCAAATGCTTGCCCATTTCATAAATGTTTTATTCATCACCTTATTATTGAGTTGTGAGCGATGTCTAGATATTCTGCATAGAAGTCTTTTATATACTTTATGCAACTTTTTCTTCCCAGTCTATGATTTGCCTTTTCATTTTCTTGTGTGATTTGAAGAGCAAACTTTATAATTTTGAGGAAATTACCTTTATACTTTTGAAAATTTTGTAGTTCAAGTTCTTACTATCTTATTGAGAAATCTTTACTTAACACAAGGCCACAGTGTTTCTGTTATATTTTTCCAGAAGATCCATAGTTTCACCACTTCAATTTAGCTCTGTTATTTATTTCAAGTTATTTTTCCTATGTGGTGTTAAGGGTTGAAGTTCATCATTTTTGCATATAGATATACATTCTTTGTCATTTGAAAATAGCATCCTTTCCTAATTAATTACTTGGCACCTTCGTCGACAATCAATTAACCATATTTCTGTGGGTCTAGTTCCGCTCTCTATTCAGCTCTATTGGCCCGTGGTCCACATGTCTGTCCTTTTCATGCTGATTCTGTTATTCTTTGTAGCAAGTCATGACAGCAGGTGGTATGAGCCCTGCAACTTTGTTCTTTTTCAAAATTATTTTGACCCATATAATTCCTCTGTATGTCCACACAAATTTTAGAATAAACTTACTAATTTGTACACACAGGAAACACTGAGATATTGAGATTGCATTAAATCTGTAAATGAATTTATTAACTCATAATTTAATAATAATTTTTCTTCCAAATTATCCCCATGGTTTATCTCTCCATTCATTTAGTTATTTGTGGTAGGAGACCACTACCCCGCCCAGACACCCACGCCCTACTCCCTGGGCAGGGCGACTGCATAAGCTTCCCTGGACAAAAGGGGCTTTGCGGATGTGATTACAGGAGCTCCGTGAGAAGAGATTTTCCAGGATCATCCAGGAGGGCCCTGTCTAATCACAGAAATCTTTAAATTCAGAGAATCTGTCTGCACTGTGGCCAGAGGGAGATGGGGCCGTGGTAAGGAAAGAGAAGTGACTGCTCTGCCCTTGAAGATGGCGGGAGGGGCCGTGAGTGGAGGGGAGCGGGACACATTCCCAAGCTGGGAAAAGCGAAAACACAGATTCTCTTATACTGCCTCCAGAAAGCAACGCAGCCCGGCCTGCATCTTGATTTTAAATAATGTAAATATATTTTAAACATTGCAAATAGCTATTGTGCACAGATTTTTTTTTAAGTTTTGATTTTCTATTGTTTGTTGATAGCATTTAGAAATACGCCGGTTTTGGTAAACTGACCTTACACCCGGAAACCTCACTGTACTCGGTCAGAGTGAGAATACCTTCTTTGTCGATTCCCCGGAATTTTCTATGTAGTTGATCGTGTCACCTGCAAATAAGGGCGGTTTCACTTCTTCTTTTTCTCCAATCTGTGAGCTTATCATTTCTTTTTCTTGCCTTATGCAGTTGGCTGGGACCTGCAGGAGGGGAGGCTGAGAACATGATGTCGCTTTATGCCCAGTCTTAGGGAGCCTCCTTCATTCTTTTCACTATTAGCTGTAGAATTTTTGTTTATGTCCTTTATCAGATTGAGGAAGTTTCCTACGATTCATAGTTTGCTCAATTTTCATCTATTGGTTTGTTAATGAGCATTGAATTTTGGCAGCTGTCTCTTCTGTGTCCCATTTGTCTACTTGTTCTCTGTTAATACAGTAAATTGCATTAACTGAATTTCTAATCTTACACCAACTTTCCATTCCAGGGATTGATCTCATTCAGTAATGACGTAGGATCCTTTTACTCTAGTGATGGCTTCATTCTGCGAAATAGTGTTAAAGATTTTAACCTTTACATAATGGTTCTTGGTCTGTAGTTTTCTTTTTCAATACTTTATCTCTGGTTTTAATATGAGTAATTTGCCCTAATGTACCTTTCTTCTGTTTCTTCGGTTTGTTGAACTTCTTGGATTGTGAGTTTATATTTTCATCAGTTTGGAATATTTTTGAGCATAATTACTTAAAATATTCGCCTCCCCCACACCTCTAAGACTCCAGTTCCATACATATTAGGCTCCCCAAAATGACCCCAGAAGTTACTGCTTTCTTGTTTATTTTTGTGCTTCATTTTGGATCATTTCTGTTTGAGCACCGAACTATTTTTGTCGAATCCATTCTTAGTCCCATTCAGTAAATGGTCTTTTGAGACACTGTGTTATTCATCTCTAAGAGTCTTATTTATATATCTACATCTCATCTGTATCTATATCTATTTCTATACCTACATTTAAATAGATTTCGCTGCATATCCTCCATTTGGCTCATAATGGTGCCCACGTTTCCTCTGCCTTCTCAAACGTATGTGGATTCATAATAGCTGTTTTAACACCGTTGCCTGTTAATTCTGTTATTTGCACAATTCCTGTCTATATTCCCTTGTTCAACATGTGTTTGAAAATAAAAGATATGCAAGGAAGCAGAAGTGTTAAATGTTGGACATTGTGAATTTTTCTCTTTTATGCTGTGTTCTGTTGTGTTCTTTACACCGTGTTGGAACACATCCTGAGATGCAGTCAAATCACTCTGAGTCGGTGTGTCTTTTCCAGACTCGCCTCTGGTGTTTGTCGGGGTGTGTCCCCGACCTGGGGTCTGGGGCTGGCTCGGCCTCACCAGGGAGGCGGTGCGCAGGGCCCTCCACTGTGAGCCCCTTGGGCCCCCGCAGGTGGGAACGCACACCCTGTCCGGCCTCGGGGAGCCCCGGGTCTGCCTGCCATTCCCTGCAAGTCCTTCTCTCACACTGTGTGCAGGTCACTGTCAGACGTCAGGGGACCCCTCTGCAAACCTCCCAGATTCTTTATTTCTGCAAATATCTCTTCTCTGGCTTTTGCCTCAGAGACCCTGTGCTCCCTGCCCTCCCCACATGCCACATTCTGTCTCCTAGGCTCTGGCAGATGGTCAGTCTCTGCTTGGAAGTTCTCCCCAGGCAGTAACGTGGGGCAGTCAGGGGCTCACCCTGCTTTTATGTCTTATTTTTCTCTCAGGGATTGCCGTCTTCTATAGACACTATCCAGTGTCTGAAAAACAGTTATTTCACATTTTGACTGGTTTCCTAGTTGTTTCAGACAGAAGGTGAAACCAGTCGCTACTGCATCACGGCAGAAAGAAAAAAAGAGTAAACCTCTTGGCTTTTGAATCACACCTGCTATATTTTTTCAACATGATACTTGCTCTGAGAGTTCATCCTGAACTGAGCATAATTTACCTTGAATATTATCATATTATCGTACCACTTCATGCATAACGTAAGGCTCTTAAAGGAATCCGCTCCACGTACGTCATCAAATGCTTTGCGCTGTAGCTGCCATACATTTCAGCTCTACACTCGCTGTAAGTCCTGTATATTTTCATGGTATTTGCTTAAAAAGATGGAAATATTCTTTAATGTTTACCTGCGTTCCTTGTGCTTTTCGTTTCCTCCTGTAGATCAGAATTTCCATCTCAAAGATCTCAAAGTTCTTCGTGAAGAACTTCTTTGTACTCTAGCTCTTCCGAAAACAAAGTCTCTCCCCCTTGTTTACCTGAAAAGGCCTTTATTTAACCTTCCTTTATGGAGGAGCTCTTCACTAGACAGAGAACTGTAGGCTGACAATGCTTCGGGGTCACTTTATATGCACCACTCCTCTTTGTCTCTTCCCTCGCGTCGTCTGGGACGAGAGGTCGGCCGCTGGCCTCACAGCGGCTCCTCTGCACACACTGTCCTTATTTCCTGGGCATTTAAAATTTTTGTCTTCAGTTTTGGTCTGCAACAATGTTTTTATAATTTTTCTGAGTGCCACTTTCTTTATAGTAATCCTGCTTGGAGTGTTTTGGGCCTGTGGACCTGTGGGTTGATGACTTTATTTTTTAGTTGAGTATTTTGCCCATTATTTTTTTCAACAATCTCTTGTGCTGCAAAGCCTTGCTGACTTCCCCAAAAGTCCGGGCACACGGATGTTAGGCCCCCTGATGGAATCCCACGGATAGCTCTCAGCTGTTTGCTTTTTGTTGTCTCTGAAGTTGGGGTAATTTCTATTAACTTTATTTTGCAGAAAGAATAAATTGGCTGTGATTTCAGGGTTTTTTTTAATAACTCTATGGCTTGCATTTGCTTTATTTTGAGTTCCATGACTTTCCTGAAGTCCCCCATTATACGTAATCTACATTTCATCTTTTCCTCTAAATTCTTTAAATAACACTTTGTCGTAATTTTAAAAAGTGTGTTTCTGCGCATTTCAACCACTTTGCAATTTCTCAACCTGCTTCTGTTACCGGTTTGTCTTCAAGGACGATACGTTCAGACTTTCATTTTTGTATTTTTTATAGTATTAGTTATTTTGTGGAAAAAATCAGTGGAGACAATGTATTTTGTTGTTGTTTCTGTTATTTTATTTTCTACAGAATACAAGAATGCAAGACCTCTTTCTGGGGCTTAAGGCAAGTTACTAATTTTATTGGTTTTTGATTGCTCCTATAACAAATCACCACAAATGTAATGGCTTAAAACAACACAAATTAATCTTCTTCTCATTCTGGAGGCCAGAAGCCTGAAAGGGTCTCCCTGAGCTAAAACCAAGGTGGCAGCAGGTCGCATCATCTGCAGACTCCAAGGAGAAGCCGTGCCTCCCCCTTCCTGCTTCTAGGGGCACCGTGCCCCTTGGCTTCAGGGATGAGGCCCCACCCTCCAAGTTCAGGGCCAGCAGGCGAGGGCTGGGACTCTCTGATGCCACCTCGCTGGGTCGCCTCCTCTGCCTCCTGCCCCGGCGTCCCTGTGATCACATGGGCCCGCATGCTGGCCCAGGGCCACATCCTACACCAGGGCCCCCAGCCTAGGCACACCGGCAGAGTCCCTCTGCACAGAGAGGCACATGCTCGGGGTCTGGGGTCAGACATGGGCGTATTGGTGTCATTTCTCTGCCTACCTCATTGATCAGAGAGCTGTGTGGGTCCGGGGGAGCCCCCTGGAGAAGATGCCAGCTCACGGCCCCCCACCAGTCTGTGGCTGGCGGGACGTCTCCGTCAGCAGGGCACTGCGGGGGGAGGTCAGGCTGCAGCAGAGGGCGGGCATGCTGCTTCAGCTGCAGACCCAGTGCAGGAGCGGAGTCCAGCCAGCACCGGAGTGCTCAGGTCTCTGCACTGTGACCCCTTCTGGCTTCCCTGTGTGCCTTGGGTGGGGGACAAGCAGTCCCAGGGGAAACGACTCGTGTCGATCGTGCTGTTTTCCAGGGCCAGGCCCTCCTCCGGATGGCTGAGGCTCAGCATGGCTGCGCTTCTGCTGCGCATCTTTCCACCCTGTGCACGCAGACCCGGGCCAGGTCTCTTCCCAGGGGCGGGAGCCGCCAGGGGTGACCCTCTGTGTGTGAAGACGCCTTTCCTTGGGAATTCAGTTTTCCAGCTCCCGTGGCCCCTGCTTTCCTGCCCCTTTTTCCTGCCTTGTTCCCGTGTGTGCAGAAGTCAGCCCAAGAGTGCCGGTGGCTACATGGTGGCTTTTCCCCACCCGGCCGGGACAAGCCCTGCAGATCCGTGCAGTGTAGCCAGCGTTCCCGAGACCCACCGCAGGGCCAGGCACCGCCTTCCGCCCACTTAGGGCTTCTGCGTTCCTTCTTCTCCTCATCGCTGCCCTCAGGAGACTGACCCGCCCGAGACCTCCTGGCCCCAGTGCAGACAGAATGGATCCATTTAATGCGTCCCCTTCAGCCCATGTCATTTACTTGCACTTGAGCAGCTGAGATGGGGTTGCATTGCTTTAACTTGCATCTCTGCAGTGCCAGGCAATGCCTTTGGTGAAGGTCTGACGGCCGTGTGGGCTGTATGATGCTTGGGGGCTCGTGGCCGATAGGCTCCTGCACCAGCAGGCACACGATAACGTCATGCTGGGTCCAGCTGGAGCAGCAGGCCTCGGAGTCGCCCACTTCTAGAAATGGGTTGGGAACGGCTTTCCTAGCCGCCCGCCCTTGACCTGCAGCGGGCGCACACGGGACACCAGCCCCACCATCCTCCAGCTTGGGGGCATAAGATTGATGGCTTCTTAAAATATCAGGGTCTTCTTGTTCTTTTCTGCCTGTAATTATTTTTGTTGGATGTGCTCATTTTAAAACAAATTAAAATGATAAAATTCACATGTAATCAGTGCCCTCAGGAAAGAACTATCTGTTCACATCAGCCCGGCCTTGTCCGTGCGCTTCATCCACAGGCGTAGGGTGGGTCCTGCCTTCTCTCTGCTGCGCTGTCACGAGGTCGAGGCTGGGCTCGGGGGGCTGGTTTGGTGCCCGGGGTATTCAGCAAGTCCTAAGGTGCAGACAGAGCCACGTCTGGCCACCCTCCTTGATGACTGACCTTAGGCAAATTCCTACCTTTAGCGGCCATTGTCTCCTTGTTTCTAAGGCACTGTTTAATAATAGTATCTCTTTTATCGGGCAGCCGGGAAGACTAAATAAGAGAATAAAATGTGTGTGTGGTTCCGAAGAATTAATATTCTGTGAAGGCACGCGTTCCCTTAGTCAATGTGCTTCTGAACACCGTCATGTGCCAGGCACTGGGAACACGTGGAACAAAGCCACGTCCTTCCTCATGTGTCAGTTCCCTGCTGAAGCAGATGACCTCGGGAGGCAGGCGATGGTGTTTACATTGACGACAAGTGACGTAAAGTAAACAGAGCCTCCGACCTGGGAAGGTGACAGCCACCCCAGCCAGTGACAACACGCTTGCGCTTCAGTGAGGGTGAGAACTGGATCCATCGAAGCCCCTCGTGCATGTTGAAGCCTGTCAAATAACAGCGGTAAAGGAACACTCGCTGGACACCCAGCGCATGACAGAGAAAAGGCCCTTTTCATCTTGTAAGTCAGGTCAACAAGTGAATGCATCCAGCATGGATCTGCAGAGAGTAAACGGAGTTACCAGACCACAGCGTGACCACTCGGCAGGCTGAGGAAGCATCTCCTTACAAAACGGGTTCAGCCAATGAAGGAAAACAACAGGATAGCATGAGAATATCGGCTTTTTGTAATTTCCAGGGAATTCACCGATCCAAGTGCTCAGCACCAGTACTGCTAACATCAAAGTCAGAGTGGAGACCAGGGATTGTGTGCCTCCTTGTGGGAGAGCTGCCCGGAGGCCCTGAGTCTGGGGAGGCCTGGGGGTCTGGCTGCTGGTGCTCTGGAAATGCAGAGGACAGAGGGGCACACAGCACTGCACCAGCGGGGCGCAGTCAGCAAGTCCAGGTGCCGGCAAACCCTGCCGGTTGAACAGTGTGGCTTTTACAGCAGACGGACAACAGGGAGCAAGAGGCGCATGAGCTGGATTAAAAGGTGTGAACGGTACACCAAGGGACAGCCAAGAGCCCGGAGGCTGTGCACCCGCAGATGACAGAGCCGGAAGGAGACAAGAAGGATGGCTCCCCAAGATGGGGCCACTAGTAAACAGTGCCATTTCCAAATGGGAAGTGCTGGAGAAGGACAGGTTTAACGGTAAAAGGAGCCTTCTGCTTTGGGTACATTACCTTTCGGTCCCGACATCCATGTGAGGATGCTGGACGGGCCACTGTGTGCACATGTCCAGGTGTGGGTTAGGGGGCATCTCACCCTTCCTGACCCTGTCAGGAAGATCCTTGGAGGAGGAACTGAGGCCCAGGCCCTGCAGGTGGGCTTGGGTGTAACCCCACACATGCCCAGGCTGCCCAGCTCCCAGCGGGGAAGGGCAGTCCACCCAGAGTGGCCAGGTGGGGACGCCTCCTTCATCAGAGCTGCTGGTTGGAGCCCGATGGCAGTGCCTGCTGTGGCCTCAGTCACAGAGGAAGCCAGATGCCGTCAGAGCAGAGGCCGTTAGAATTGGATGGGGGACAGCCGTTGGTGGCCTGAAAGGGAATGTCTCTTGACTGCTGGTGGGCGTGAGAGCCCTGGGTGTTGTGGGAGGGGAGGTGTGGACGTCTTCTGCAAAGGGGTCCAAGTGTAACCGGGAGGACGCCTCCCCTCCCCAACCCCTCTCCTCCGGCTTAGCTCGGTGATCGCCACTGCGTGCACGCTTGCAGGAATGACCCGGCAGCTCTCACCACTGTGTTTGCACGCTCCCCGGATTAGTGGGACGTCTTCCCCATGGGGACAGAGACGCACCACAGGGGGCGACCCAGCAGCCCTCCTCCAACACCTCTATTTCACTGCACTGAGTCCTTGAAGCAGAGGGTGTGTGCATTTCAAAAGTCAGCCGTGGGGACTCAGCAAGTGCCTGTGGACAACATCACAGCCCCTCCGGAGCAGCCCGTGCCTGGCAGAGTACCCTTGCCCTGGGGATGCTGGCCCAGCATGCGACTCCTCTGGACGCATCCGGAGCTGGAGGGGAGGTGGTCACAGGTGAGGCTGTTCCTCCCTGAGCTTGCAGGAATGACCAGTCCCCACCGCCCTGTGCTGCCTGATGGCAGGGTGCCTGCCCTTTCCTGCCAAAGAGACCAGATGTCCCCGTGGCCCATCAGCAGCTCGCTCGGTCTGGGGCCTTATCTCCAAAGCAGGTGGAAAAAGGCCATGTTAAAGCACCTGGAAGTCTGCCCACACAGGGAACTGTCCCCTGGGACCTGCAGGGCGTTTGAACTTGATTCTAATTCCCTTTGTATTTTCTGATAGAATTTTTTTAAGCTGATGGAGTTTAAGTAGCCATAAAACTCCTTCTCAAGAGCAGCATGGTGTCAAAACAGCACTGCCCCAGGGCCAGCCCTGAGCCCGGCCTCCTCAGAAAGGCTTTGAAAGAGCTGGCAGCTGTGAGCTCTGCCCACAGCCTTTGAAGGCATGGTGGCTCCGCTCTGGATGGAGTTACTGGTCAGCGCACACCCACGGCTGCTTCGTCTCCACAGCCATGGGCTGTGCAGGGCCCTCGGTGTCTGCAGAAGTCTGGACGCACAGCTGGCTGGACCTGCCTCCCGACTCACTGGCTTTGAGCCCCAGGCCAATGCCTGACCTACCCCCCTGAACTTTGGTGCCCTGACTGTGCAGGCCACTGGCCTCTGGCCTGCTTCCCTGGGAACGCACCCCCCCAGCTGGCACTCCCCACCCTGGAACGCCCCCTCTCCTGGGCCTGGAGGCATGACAGCATCTGGTGCCACCGTGGCAGGACCTGCACCCAGACCTGGGCTCGTGATCTGAGGGACACAGGGACAGAGCCAGGTGCCTGGGGAGTAGACCCTGGCTCATGGGGACCCAGAGCCTGCCTTAGAGAAGAGGCTCTGATGTCAGGACATTTTATAAGAGAATTGGGTTGTGCATTTATCTAGGTGAGGGACAGAGGGAGAGAGAGGCAGAGAGAGGCCCTGCTAGCCTTTAGGAGAACTTGGGAAGGAGGTGACTTCCTGGGGAAGGGCAGCTGGGGTGGGGTGTCCCCTAGCTGGCAGGTTGGAGAGTGTGGTGAGAAAGCCTGTCTGGGACGGAGGTCCCAGGGTGGGAGTTCTGAGCCGTGTACCAGGTGGTCCGGCTGCAGCTGGCCCAGGAGCCGTGCAGTGTGCATGCGTGATGACAGGGCCCACTGGACAGAGAAATTGACCCACCTGCTGCTTTATAGGACATCAAACAACTGGCCCGACTCTGTCTCACCACAGACTGGCTGGATTTATGGCTGTTCAGATGTGGAACAGGTGGAGGCTGGGACCAGAGTCCTGCTCCCAGCCCGGAAGGGCCTCTTACACTGGGTCCCTTCCCCAGGCTCCAGGGATGACAGCTGGTGCACGGAGCACCCACAACGGAGAGGCCCTGGGCACGGCCTTTGGGCAGGCGGGCGTCTCCTGCAGGACTGAGGGCCCTGGCAGGACGGGTGGGGGGGCGTGGAGGGCTCTGACGCCCTGGAGCCCGGCGTGGGTCCCGCGGCTTCTTCTCAGGGGGTGACTACGTTTTGTTTTGCAGCACACCTGCCATCCTTTGCACCCCCATACTCTGGGTCACCCAGAAAAATAGTACAAAAGCCCATTGAACATTGTTCACAATAGTCCTCACGACTCAGAGAACGAAACACATTCATCCCTCCTCAGTCCTCCACCCCTAGGTCAGGCCCTACAAAGGGGTTGTTGATAAACTCCGTGGATGGGGCTGGTGTGCTGGCTTAGCCTGCCATGCAATAAATATTCATGTGAAGAGGAGAGACAAAGAAAGTGAGGTTCAAACACAGGGCATGCTTGTGCACAGTCCCCAACACCCTGGAATCTTTGGGAGCTCCCCAGCAGGGCCAGAGCCTCCCAGAGCTGCCCTGAGGGGCACTTACCCTCCAGGCAGGGCTGCCCCTTGGGGGTGAGCTTTAAGATGTTGGGGAGGAGAAGGACTCTGAGCTGAT
This sequence comes from Manis javanica, assembly GCF_040802235.1. Taxonomy (NCBI): domain Eukaryota; kingdom Metazoa; phylum Chordata; class Mammalia; order Pholidota; family Manidae; genus Manis; species Manis javanica. The sequence goes on from NC_133165.1 coordinate 117,899,163, forward strand.
GCCTTTCACTCGGGGACAGGGACCCACAGGGTCTGCGGAGCGCCAGGCATAGTGCGGGAGGCCTGTGCACGAACCCGCAGGGAGCCAGGCGGGCCCCCCTCAGCCTCTCTCCTTGTGGGGCCCAGCGCCCAGCACCCAAGGAACTGGCGAGCCCGGAATCACATCACGGCAGCGGCGGGGGCCACACCGGCAGGGGCACTCGTGTGGCCACTTTGACAAATTCCTGGGGTCAACTGCTCATCTTAGCCTTTCCCATGATGGCCCAACCTTGGCAGCATCCAGGAGGCCCCTCATAGCTGGTGGATGAACCGAACGTGGACCAGCAGGACAGTGAGATGTTACTCGGTGCTCGAGCTGAGCTGCGGAGCCATGAAAGACACGGAGGAGGCTTCAATGTGCGTCTCTGAGTGGACGAAGCCAGTCATGAAAGGCTGCATCCCTGGTGATCCCAGCTGTAGGGCGCCTGGGAACCGCAGGCCTGGGGACACCGCGTCGAGATCAATGGTTCCTGGGGGTTGGAGGCAAGCGGGGAGGGATGAACAGGGGCTCCCAGAGGGACACTCTTTGTAATGATGCTGCAGGGGATCAGGTCCCATGCATCCGTCATGACCCAGATCGCTTTACAGCAGCGCGACCTCCAATGTCAACTGTGAACTGAGTTCATAATGACATGTCAATATTGGCTCATTGGTTGTAACACACGGACCCCGCTGATGAAGATGTCAGACAGAGGGGAACCTGTTTCCGGGAGGCCGAGTGGGTAACTGGCTGCTCTATCGGCTGTTTTTCTGTAAATATCTAAGATGTACTAAAACTGTAAAATCTTTGTATAAATAATGAACAACACCTCAGAAGTAAGGTCAAAGTTCCTTTAGCTGTCCACACGCTCTGCGCCTCCCCAGAACTTTGTCCTGCAATGATGCGATGGGGCTTGTATCTCTCCCACCCCTTCTTTGATATTTTTGTACACCTGTCTGCAGCTATAGACGATACATACACATATTTTGTTTTAGTCTTTGCACAAAAGGTAATATACTCTATGTATGATATTCCAATTTGCTTTCCACTCAGTGCTTCATGAGACCTATTCTTGCTGAGACGTATGTGTCACATCCTTCATTTAGACAATGCAAACTGCTCAGTCAGATCAGCATGTCCCGGTTTGCACACGTTCTCCCACTGGCAGACATACAGCTAATGGCCCTGGGTGAATATCCTGCACGCACCTCCGTGAGCACGTGGATGAGCATGCACGCACATAGAGCAGGCACATGGAAGGGGACATCGGCACACAGCACACGTGGCTTCTGCTCCCCTCACACCTGTCCGCTCGCGCTTCAGAGAGGCTGTGCCACGTGATGGCCCTGGACCCTCACGCTCATGTTTGTACCGTCCACTTAACCCTTATAATCCGACGTGTCCAAGGGGACCTCAGTACTTTACCATGAATGCCACTCAGCTGTTCCTGGTCCTGGGTTTTCTGGGCATTTGGGGCTCTGCTGTCCTAACTTGTGTATTTGTATCTTTTGCCCATTTTGCCTTCTTCTTCTTTCTTTTTTTGTTGATTTGCAGGAGTTGTTTGCATAATCTAGATAAAAAGGCATCTTTGTTGATTTCATTAGATTAAATAATCTTTTCCTACTTTATTATTTATGTGGTTTTGCTATATTTAGTTTTAAATTGTGGTGTGATGAAACACATTATTAATTTCCTTTTGGTTTTATGCTTTTGTCTTATTTAAGAAATAAGAAAATGAATAAGAATAAGAAAATATATTTTCTTGTAAGATTTTAAAGTTTTGCTTTTAGCATTTAGATCTTTGTGCCATCTGGAATTCAATTTTGTGTGTGGCTTGAAAGAGAGATAAAATTTTATCTTCCCATATGGCTAGCCCGTTGTCCCTGTGTCATTTATCGAATAGCCTACCCAATTCTTAACTTACTTGTAATGACATCTTTGTCATAAAGCAAACAAGTTTGCAAATGTTCACGGACCCTCTCTTCTATCTCACGGGTGTGTTTATTTATCTCGGCAACAGCACACAAACATTGTTTGGCACTTAATGTAGTATTTATACCTTTGAAGTAGGAAGGTATAATCTGGCCACAGTCACCTTCATGTTTTGTTTATTCATTTGATTTCTTCTTTCCTTTCTCACTTTCTATAAATAAAAGGACTTCCTGCCTCCTTGAGGCTGGGTCACGTGCTCCCACCGCGCCGGGCTGTGCCTTCTGAATGGGCAGCACCCTGGTGTCTTGCTCCTCTGTGGGTTTTGAGCCTGGACAGACATGCAGCATGTAAGACATGAGCAATAACGAGTTTCTCATGAATGGAGGCAGCAAGGATGTGCCAGAAAGTGCAGTGGAGCAGAGAGGAGAGATGGGCCCTCTCCTGGCCTCCGCTCGGGGTGCAGAGTAGAACACCGCACATCATACTAAAGGCCCAGAGCAGCTGCCCCAGCAACCCTCCTTCCAGCCAGACATTGTCTGAAACATTTGAAATACATTAACTCAGCCCTCTGAGGCAGGCACTATCGGTGCCCAGTCCTGGGGTGAGAATACTCAGGTACGGAGTTAGTAAGCGACTTGTGCCAGCTGGTACAGCTGGGAGCCACACGCCAGGCTGGACTGGGTGCCCCTGGCAGCTGAGCTGTGTGCCCTAATAATAACCCTGTATGGAGGCATGTGTGCATGGACACATATGTATGTGGCCATCTGTAAACGTGATTCTGTATATATGGCTTATGCATATGTATATAGATGTATTTATAGCAAAAATAGTTCAGCATGGTTGATATATACAACAGTTCAAAAAGGTTATACAATGAAAAATCAGTTGCTCTGCACCAGAGAGGCCCTTCCCTGCCCCAGAGGCAATGCCTCCTCACAGGTGTTTGTGAATCCCCCTGGCAGCTCACCTGAGCCAGGCTGTCTGGATATTTCTGCCTTTCTGTGTACATACACACAGGAAACAGCCTTCTCAAAAATACCAATAGGAGCATTACGTGCACCAATTCTGCGTTTGCTTTTCCCATTAGCAGTATATTCGGGAGCTATTCTAATCCATTCTTTCTTAAATTGCTCCATGATATCCCATAAATTATTTACTCATTCATAATGAGAAGTACTTAGGTTGGCTCCAGGAACTTGAAATTATTTTAAATATTAAGCATTCATAAAATATCTCTGCTGTTACGCACAAGTATCTGTGCAAGGCAGCATTTAAGTGGGGCAAGCAGCAAGGACATCTAGGATTTGAGGGATGCTCTAGAATCACCTCCGAAGTGATGACTGAAGTCACGGCGCCATGACCAAGGGCCTCATCCTGCGGGTCCCCATCACCCCAGGGTGCAGCCCATGTGACTGTGGGCTGTCCCTGTGGGAAGAACACCTGTCCCTGGCCTGGAAATGTGCTTTCCTTAGCTTCACATGCTCTGAATATTTCATGTTCAAAAACACTGTGTCTCTTCCATGGGAATGGCCTTCTCAGTCCTCAGTCCTCTGGGGGCAGAGGAATTAGTGGTTTTTAAAACGTCTCATATGGTTTTACCAAGAATATATTTTGAATCATTAACAGTCTCTATTTTATCATTTATCAAGAATTTATTTTGAATCATCAATATTTTCTATTTTATCATTTGTGGACTTAATCTGTAATTAAATTCCAAATATTGAATCACTTCTGGTTCCTGGAAAGAACTACACTTACTCATACTCTTGTTTTTCTTTTCATGAACTGAGTCTCCTTGTTAGGATATCATGCAGAGTTTTTGCATCTGGGCTCACAAAGAAGGTGTGATTCTATCTTTCTGTGTATCTGTGATATTTTGGTTGTGTTTGGTTGCAAACCTGAGAGAGAAAGGTTTTAAATTTTAAATAACATCTCCATTATTTATTTTCTGAGGTTTTGATAAAAATCAATAAAGAATTTTCATGGCAAGAATCACATTTAAGAAGAAACTGCTGCTGGACAAACCTCCCGGTTCTGTGTATGGCAGTTGGTCGGTTTAGATTTCCAATGTCATTCAAAGGGAATTTGTGGGCTCCCGATAGATGCAGATAGATGATAAGTAGGTGGCTCTAGATCTATAAGCAGATAGATTCTTGCATCATCATGTATTTCTCCTGGCTTTTCAAATTATTTATATAGAAAACAAGCATGTCTATAACATGCCTCTTTTTGTGCTCTCCCACTCTGACATGTCACTTTGTGTCTGCACATCTTTGTCCCTTTTGTAAGATATGTTTGATATTTTATACCTTGCAGGTTTTTTGTAAAGAGGCTTCTCTGAGGAGTTATTTACCAAGTTTGCTTTTTCTCTTTAGTGCATCATTCATTTCTATTTTATGTTTATAAAATCTGCTTCTCATGCTCCGCATTACTTCTCTATGTTTAGTTAAGTGGTTGATTTTATTTAGTCATCATTTTAAGTCAGAATCTGAAATATTTACAATGGACACTTTCGTCTGGGCATGCTGTCAGGCCGATCATGTGACTTGAATTGCACTGCGGTTCATTCTGTTTTCCCCCAGGCATTCCGCATGCCTGGGAGTGTATGTCAGGCGGCCTCCCGGCAATGCCTTGAGCTTTGTCTTGTGTCCACGTATACGGTCATTTTCTGTCCACATTCGCGGAGTCTGGCAAGAAGTCTGCTGCTTTCAGAGTAGACAGGACGATGCTCCTGTCCCCAGGCGGTGCACGTTCTCCTACCAAGTCACCTGTGTCTTGTCCACTTCACCTCCTGGGATGAGCAAAGTGAGGCCAGTGTCCTCTTTGAGGCACAGGTCCCAGGAGCCCAGGCTGCCCTCCGTCCCACTCCGGAGCCACCTGCCCCGTGGTGGGTGGTCCCCGAGGCTGCAGTGGGGCACCCCTCCTGCACCAGCAGCTCACCCGCGACCGTCACCTGTAGCCTGTAACTGCTCGCCGGCCCCTCACTCCCACTTGCTGGGCTCGCCTCCCAAACTGTCCTATGAACCCCTGCTCCTGGACCTGCCCCCAGGGACCCAGATGCAGACGGACTCATGTACATCCCACTACTTACTTGATATGCTGTGGGTTTTCCTTTATGTTGACCACGAACACTGGTGTTTCCAGGGCCCAAGTGTGGCCGTCCCATTGGACCTGTACTCTGTCGTCACCGCGTGGCTTTGTGGGTCCGGTGGCTCCTCCGCGTGGACCCCAGCCTTTTGCTGCCATTGCATCTCGGCTTCCTCTTGGCAACGTTTGTCTCCAAGTCTTGGCCCACAGATTCCTGATTTCTGTGATCTGGATTGACCTGGCTAACGGGTCCTGTCCTGGAGTTCCGCCGTCCCAGTTAATCTAAGACTTTTGTTTTAATAAGTGACTTGGTCTCATCTATGCTTGTGCAACATATGTGTTTGGTCACAGCTCCATTGATTACACACGTGTTTGATCACAGCCCTGTGTGTTTTGTTCCATTTTAATGCTCCCATCACTTTCTGTCTTTTCTACTTGGTTTAAAGTTTCTCTGTGTGTTTTCTTCTGATAATTTGAAAAGTTGATTCATCTGCTTAATTTTCCAGTAGCTGCCTTTGTAACTCTTAATAACATTTTTAAAAACCCTATTTCTAGATTTATTAACTTTAGATAGTCTATTAACTCCCCACTATATAAAATGAGAAAACTAACTCATCTACATATTCCCCAGATATTGTCATCCCCTCTGACTTTTCTGCTTTTTCACTGGTTTAAGACTTTTGGTGGTTATCTTTGCCCCTGTAAAAATCTAAAATTTGGTCTTTTATGTTTAAGGATTATTTAAAAGTACCTATACATGAAATAAATCAGGACACTCACACTTCATTTCACCCACTTGTCCTGGGTGTGTCTGCGTGTGGGTGTATGTGTGTGCATATTTTTGTCGCAGTGTCAGTGTGCGTGTACACATGTGTAAGTGTGTGTGTGCTCGTGACTGTGTTGCTCACGGACTCTGGATGTGTCTGGCCTCCCTTTCACACTGAGCTTGCTGCGCTCCTGAGTCACTGGCATAGTTGGTTCCTGTCAGCATTTATCAGTTGTCTCCCCTCCGTCCTATTCCCCATTCCCTTCCCTTCCAAGAAGCCCCTTGATTTTAAAAAAATGGCTTTATTGAGCGGTAATTCAAATGCATCCATTTCACCCCTCTAAGGCACACGATTAAGTGGCATTTAGTGAACGCACAGAGTTTTGCAATGACCATCACAATCCAATTTTAGAACATTTCTTCATCCCAAAAAAGAAACCCCATGCCCATTAGCAAAGTCACTTACCATTTCCTCTTGCCTGGGCCCCTGTCAGCCTCTCATCTGCTTTCTCTCTCTATGAATCTGTCTGTTTTGAACATTTAACATGAATGGAATCCTACAATGTGTGGTCCTCCAACTGACTTCTTTCACTGAACACGTTTTCAAGGTTCATCAATGGTGTAGTTATCAGTGTTACATTTTTTTATTGCCAAATAATAGTCACTGTATGGATATGCCACATTTTATTTACCCTTTCACCACTTGATGACCAGGCGGGTTGTATCAGCTCTTCAGCTATTAATGTTGCTATGAACATTCGGGGACACGTTTTTGTGCGTACACAGGTTTTCATTTCTTGTGGGTATATGCCAAGGGGTGGAATTAGCGGGCTCTATGTTTTCTGTAGCTGTCAAACTGCTTTCCACCCAATCAGCAATGTACAAAGGTTCCAATTTCTCCATATTCTTATCAATGCTAGTTTTTTTGTGTGTTTTTTTAACCATCTAACTGGATCTGAAAAAGCATTAATTATGGTTTTGATTTTCATTTCCCTAATGACTAAAGATTTTGAGTATCTTTTCATGTGCTTATTGCGTATTTGTAGATTCTCTTTGGAGAAATCCACTTCAAATTCATGCTTAATTGGGTTATTGTCTTGTCATTGAGTTTTAAGAGTTCTTTGTATATTCTAGTCAGAAGTCCCTTCCCACGTATATCTCAAATATTTTCTCCTGTGAGTTTTCTTCTCACTTTTTCATGTTAACTTTGGAAGCATAAAAGTTATAAATTTTAAGGAAATCCAAATCATTATAATTTTTTTGTCACTTATAGTTTCGGTGAAGTACCTGTGAAACAATCATGTTACCCAAAGTCACAAAGGTATATTCATATATTTTCTTCTAAGAGCTTATAATATAAGTTTTAACACTTATGTTTATGTCTGGAATTCATTTGGGGTTAATTTATGTGTATGGTTTGAGGCAGAGGTTCTACTTCATTATCTTGCACACAGATATCCAAATTAAACCAGTTTTGTTGAAAATAAGGACCACTCATTTCCTATTAAATGTTTTTGGAGACCTTGTTGAAAATCAGTCAACCAAAAAAAAAAAAGTAAGGGTTTATTTTGCGCCCTCAACTGTACTTAGCTGACCTCTATGTCTATCCTTACGACAGCAACTCACTGTCTTGGTTACTGTAGTTTGGTTGTAAGTTTTAAAATTCAAGGATGCAAGTCCTTCTTCTCAAGAATATTTTGGCTCTCATGAGTCCCTTGCACTTGAATATAACATTTAGGGTCAGCTTCTCATACAAAATCCCTTTCAATAATGTCTTCTGTATGCAAATCTTGCATTTCTGTTAACTTTATTCCTTTTTGGTGCTGTTGTGCATGGAATTATATTCTTGATTTCATTTTTGGGTCGTCCATTGCTACTATATAGAAATGTAATTCAGTGTTGTATGTTGATCTTATGTCCAGCCACATTGTTGAACTCCCTTATAAGCTGCATGTGGGTTTCCGTGAATTCCTTATAATTTTGTGTATAAAAGATTTGTCACCTGTAAATAGATATCATTTTACTTCTTTCAAATGTGGATGCCATTTCTTTCTTGTTCTTGCCTTCCTTTTATGGCCATATCTTCTAGTATAATCCTGAATAAAAGTGGTGACAGCAAACATCCTTGCCGTGTTCCCAGTCATACGGGGAAAGCGTTTTGCCTTTCCCCCTTAAGCACGGCATTCCCTGTGGGTTTTCACAGATGCTTTTTATCTGGTTAAGGAAGTTCCTTTCTCTTCCTTATTTATTGAGCCTTCATTCCTCCTTCATTTCTGATGGATAATTTTGTTTCATATAGAACTCTTGGTTAACAGTCTTTTTCAGCCCATTAGATATGTTGTCTCCCTCCTTTCTGACCTTCATGGTCTCTCATGATGTCGGCTATCGATCCCTGCAGGATCGCTGATACATGATGAGTCATTTTTCTCTTGCTGCTTTTAAGGTTCTCTGTCTTTGTCTTTCAACAATGGGACTATCATATATCTAAGAGTAGCTCTCTTTGCCTTTATCCTACTTCTAATTCATTGAGCTTTGAATGTGTAAATTAATATTTTTTATCAAATATGAGAAGCTTTTGGCCATTAGTACTTCAAACTTTCTTCCTACCTCTGTCTTACTGTGCTGTTTTTGGAGGGGACTTTGATCATGCTGGTATGTTTGATGACGTCCCACTGGTCTCTGAAATTCTGCTAATTTTTCTTTGCCCTCTCCCTTCCGTTTCCTGTTTATTGGGTTAGGTAATAAATAATGACCTATCTTTAATTGCTCACTCTTTCTTCTGTCAACTCAAACCTACTGCTTAGTCTCAGTAGGACATTTTTCCTTTGAGTTACGGTACTTATCAATTTTGAGATCTTATTTGAAAAAATATGAATTTAAAAAATTACTTTAATAAACAATTCCCTTTATTAATAAACTGTATTTGTTGAGACATCATTCTCATACTTTAATCATTTAGACATGATATCCTTTAGTCCTCTGAAGGTATTGGCACCATGTCATTTAGTCTTTGTCTAGTAAGTCCGAAATAAGGGTTCCTCAGGGACAGTTTCTATTGACTGCTTTTTTTTCTTCTTTTTGTGTATGGCTCTTACTTTTCTGTTTCCTTGCAAGCCTCATAGTTATTTCTGTTGTTGTTGAATGAGGGGCATTTTAGCTAATGTGATTTGGCAGCTCTGGAAATCAGATCGACCTCCTCCTTGGGGTTTGTTGTTATGGTTTTGTTGGTCTTCTTGGGTTGATAATCTCTTGGCTCGGTGATTGTCTGGACTCATTCTGTGAAGTCTGCATTCTCTGTGGTCTTTAGCTACTCAAGTCGCTGCTCAGTTAGTTTATGGCCAGCTGGTTGGCCAGTGATTAGACAGAGCTATCCTTAAATGCCACGAGCCAGGTTGCTCCCCACCCTCTGCCAAGGGTCTGTGTGCACTCGGGACACCTCAGTGCTTAGGCTGCAGGTTGGTCTTCAGTCCGTTTGTGCAGAGCCCCAGATTCCAGACACAAGAGACCAGGACCTTCCCAGGGGTTTCCTGGGCATGTGCAGAACCCTGTACATGCACATGGCTATAGTCCACACTAGTAGAATGGATGCTTATAGACTTTCTCCAGATCTTATTTTTAGGTTTCTGGTCAACCTCTTCCTTGCCCAAACTTACATTTCCCCATTAATTCCCACAGATTGTGCTCTTGTCAGGTTCTTGTCAGGTCATATGATGACAGCCCCCAGGAACCCATGAGATAAGCTAAAGGATGATACCTCCTTGGGGCCTGGGCTCTGAGAAACTTCCCACCTGCCCCCCAAGCAGCTGCTGGTGCTCAGGGCTGCCACAGGGTGGGCAGAGGGCTGTGGGGACAGGGCAAGTGAGCTCTCACCAGAGCCATCCATTTCTCTTGAAGGTGCACTCCTGGATGCCTGTGAGCCTTTGTTAATATGTAGATTTCTGAGCATCTTGACTTTGCTAAGTATTGCCTGGCTTCTCACTGCTTTGAAGCAGGAATAAGTTTTGGGGTTTTTACTCTGCTGGTGTCCCACCCAGTCCATTGATTTGCTGGGGGAATATATCACCAATGCTCCCTTGTTCTTGACGAGATCTGATCCCACCTTTAGCTTCAATGAAGCCCCGAATGGACTGAGCTTCCCAGCACCTAATCCTGGGATAGCATCTGCTGTGTCTGTGGACAGGTGACCTGCTATAGGGACGTTGACTCAGATGCAGCCCAGGCTGCTCAGTGAGGTGGAAGGCAGCAGGGCTCCGTGCGGGGCTTGGAGGAGCCACAGCCGTGTGTCAGGCACACACCTGTCTCCCCAGTGTGGCTGAGCCGATGCAGCTGGCCCCTCCCGCTGCTGCCTGGCCTAGAGTGCGCATGCGCACAGTTTTAGCCCCACATCACCTTCTATCCACTGCCGCGAACCAGCCGTGTGGGCAGGAGGCTCTTGGCTGATCTCCCGTCTTTGCTTTTGGAGAAACCGGTAGCTTTCCTGGGACCTATGACACATTCCGGCTGCTTCCAGTGGTCCTCCACGTTAGCCCAAGTATCACGTGTTAGCACTTTTCCCCATAATCCAAGGTCTATGGTTGTCTCTGGTTTCACTAAAGATGGGTATTTTTTCTTTCTGTTTTATTCCTTTGGTGGGTTGTAGTTGGCTTTCATTGGAAATTGAATAGAAAGCTCTCTGCTCCATCGTGTCACAGCACAAGCACACCCTGACCAGTCTTTAGAAAGATGAAGAGTGATTTTCCAAGAGAAGAAGCCCTGCTGGTTTGCGGCAGGGAGGGCAGGGCCCAGAAGGAGAAGCGCGGGCTCCCGGCCAGGGGGACGCGTCCACGGCCCTGCTCTGCGTCGACTCACCTGCTGTGGAAAGTGGGCTCAGCATTTTCCATACTTGTTTTTAAAGTCCAAAAAATAGGGATAAAAAAAAAGTTCCAGGTTTAAACAAATAGGCCGCTACTCCAGTGCTTGGCACATGGGGCCCCTCCATGAAGTGTGCCACTTATTTTTAGCAACAATAAAAATAGGGAGGCGTGATGCACATTGTCTCCAAACAAACACAGGCAGCAGCACTAACTGGAGAGGCCGTAGGAGCTCGCGGTCGGCTGCCCAAAGCAGGGCTGGAGTCCCGGAGGTGGCTTGCAAGGGCTGGTCCGGGTGGCGCATTCTGAGGCCCACCTGGCCCGCACTCAGGCAGCCTCCCTGGAGGGCGGCCTCGGGTCTGGCTGCACCCCTGCAGGTATCCCCTATTACCTCTGCACACCTGTGGGCGGACACCTGCACCCTTCCCTGGGGGAGGAGGCACCCCGGCGCTGGTTCAAACATGTGATAGTGAAAGGGGCTCTGCTTGGCACTGTGGCCCCTGGCCCCCGACGCCCCTGAGAAACCTGGTCCTCATCAGCACCTGCCTCTCGTGGGTTCCAGGCTGGCCCGCTGAGTGCTCTCCCAGGCTGGCCCCCGAATCTCAGCCTCTTTGCCCAGCACCCTTCCTCCCCCCGCCACTAGGCCACAGGACCCACAGAAGCTCGCCCTTGCCCTGCCCTCCCTGCGGCCTGAGTCCCTGGGCCGAGGAGACAGAGGCCCCGGTCCTCCTGCCTGGGTGCTCTCTCCATCTCACGTCCTCCTTGAGTCCCTGTCGGCTTTCCCAGCCCCTCTGTCCCCTCGGGCACTTTCATTTCCAGACAATCAGGCCTATTCTGGAGGGTCCTCAGGCCAGGCCCACCACGACCTCCAAGGCCAGCCTGCACAACAGGCCATCTCCCCACCCTCCACAATGGGAAGCCCCGAGGGATGGAGAAGAGCTGGTGGGTGGGAGCCGCCTACCCGGTGCACCCTGGTATGGTCCCTTCCATGTGCTGCCCAAGGTGTCCAGGGGTGTATCCGCTCTGCCCATGTGTACCCCATCCCACACCAGGCCCCACCAGGGAGGGAGGGCAATGGGCCCGGTGCTCGTCCTCCCCAGGTGACCAGCTCATGACCTGGGTGGCTAAGGAGCAGTGGGCGCTGGGTGAGGACAGGAGACTTTGGGGGAGGTGGGCCTCCGGCGTCCTAGGCTCTGGGACATTCTGCAGCCTGCTGTCACGCTACACTTATGAAACAGACTCACACCTGAATTATTAAGGATCTGAAGATGGCAACGGCCGAAGATTGAAGCCTGTGGTGGGCTGAACAGCAGCCCCCAAATGTCCAGGACTTGATCCCTGGAGCATGTGAGTGGCCTTACAAAGAGGGCTCTGCCAAAGACAGGGAGATAAGGGGGTTGAAATGGGGGCCGTGGGTATCTGAAAGGACCCTCAATGGGACCCCACGTGTCCCTGGCAGAGGGAGGCAAAGGGGGCTTTGCCTGCAGGAGAGGAGGCCACCTGATGACGGGAGCAGAGGTTAGACGGACTCGGGCCCCGGGATCTGGAGACACGGGGCAGGTTCTCCCGGAGCCGCCGAGGAGCCGGCATGGCAGACACCACGACACCAGGCCCATGTACAGCTCTGGGGTCCTCTTCTCCAGAACTGAAAGAAGTGCTTTTTTGTTTTAAGCCACCAAGTTTGGGGCAGGTTGTTCCGGCAGCCCCAGGATACGGACGTGCCTAAGCGGTGCCCTCTGAGTCCTTCCAGCCCTGTCTTCCCTTCCACCTTCCCCTCCATCCCTCTTTCTATTTTTTCCTTCATTTATCCCTTATCTGAACCCAACTGCAACGTTCTCCTGTGCGTGCCTGTTTTCCTGTCCTCTGCAGCCCCTTTCTGCGGCCCAATGACTGCATACTCCCAGTCAGGGCAGACTGACCGGTGTGCAGACCACACACGCTTTCAGGGCACATGGGAGCGTCTGGCTGCACAGGTGCGCTGGAGCTGAGGGCCTCCCCCTGTCCACTGGTCATTCAGAGCCAGGCCCCTCCCACCACAAGGCTGGCCCTCCTTGGGGTCCTGGGAATTCTCTGCACTCAGCCAAGGGGGGGAAAGAGATGGGGCTGAACACCCTGGGGAGGCTCCGGGCCAGGCCTGGGACACCTGGGGCTGCAAACCTCCTTCCACATTCCCCAGGGCGCTGGGACATGTAGCCCAGCTGGGAGGGGGCAGAGAAGGGGCTGGTGAGTGCACCAGGGAGCAACTCAAGCAGCCCGCGTGCCTGCCCGCGCGCCTGGGCCTGCCCCTCGGCCCGCCGCCTCCAGCCCTGGGAGCGCTGCTGTTATTATTACCATGAGAACTAGGAGCTGCCCTTCAGGTGGGCACTGCATTGACAAAGGTCTCATTCCAGGATCTGATATATTAATGCAAATGATAAAGGTTAAACACTGGTGAGGGACCGCAGGCCACAGAGCAGCTTGCTTTGGGATCCCCTTTAAACAGCCTTGTTAATTCCAGCACTTACGAACCCGGGCACTTCGGCGAGTCACTTTGCGATTCTGAGCGGTGATTCCTGTCCGCCAGTGGGCATCGAAGCCTGCCGGCCTCTCCAGGGTGGCGATGAGGCGCGTGCTACCCCGGATGGACAAGACACCTAGCCCCCCGAGGCAGTGCTGGCCCACGTCGCACGAGGGCTCGGGGCGCAGGGAAGGTGGGGGCTGGTTTGACCCGTGCGGCCGGAGTGGAACAGGCCCCATGGCTGTGGGTCCAGGGCCCAGGTGCCCGGCCAGAGGGTCACCAGCCTGTGAGACTCAGGGCCCCTGTTGGAGCCTCCGTTCTGAGGGCCGTGAGGCCGGGTGCAGAGGAGTCAGCCGCAGTCAGAGACGGATCTGGGGAAGGAGGCGGAATGGTGACCAATTTCCCCCAAAAGTAAATCGCATTAAAAACAAACCGCTGCCCCTAGGAGGGCTCTGTAAAAGGGCCAGGAATCACCCTGGAAGCAGCCCTCCAAGGGGAGGACTGAGGCCTGCCTGCTGAGGAGCGGGAGGCAGGCAGGGCCCCGCCAGGGAGGGCGGCCGCACCCCAGCTCCCGGCACGGGCCTGGGTGCCACTGCCCTCGGTCGGGAAGGGGCCCTCACTCCCCAGGGCCAGGAAGCCCCTCTGGGGGCCTGCAGGCCCAGCTCCAGGCAGCTGTTCTCTCTCATTTCCACCCGGATTGGGCAGGGCGCCACTCTGGTGAGGGAAGCACAGGAAAGCGTGCGTCTTGTCATAAGCCCAGGGGGCTTGTCACCCGCGTGGTCCCAGCTGGGTCTCAGCTGTGGTGGGGCAGACAGCTCTCCGCTTTTCAGGAGCCCATCGACTGGTGGGGAGCATGGGCAGAAGGCAGAGAACCACGGCAGCCTTGCGTCTGGCAGGAGATACCAGCCACGGGGCCCAGATCACAGCCTGTAGGAGTGAGACCCGGGAAGCCTGCCTGGAGGAGGCAGCAGCTTAGCTGGGAATGAGTGGCTCTAGGGAGGAGGTGAGGAAAGTGTCAAGGCAGGCCCCAGGTGAGCAGAGACCAGACAGGGGCCTGTGGGCAGTACCTGGGCTTTGGACCGACGAGGCCACTGGCTCTGGGCTCCCGAGGCCCCTGTCAGTAAGCAGAGCCTTAGGGCAGGCTGATCCCCGAGGGAGCCAGCACCCCAAACTGACCAGGGAGCTGCACTGGGGGTGGCTGCCCTCTGTGGCTTGGCCAGACAGCAGGCAGAGCAGGGGTAACCTGGGGCAGGTCCCTGGCCCTCTGGGGCCTCGCGGAGAACCTCCCTGACCAGGCCTGTCTGGGCCGCTAGGACGCGGACCACTACCCTCAGGACACTGCAGCCCCACGGCCCAGCCTCCTCCCTCCCTCCGAGTTCACGGGCCAGGCTGGCCGGGTGTGTACAGGAGCGCCCGACCCCAAAAGGCCACGGGAAATGCGGGGTCTGACCAGGGCTCCCAGCACCTCTGCTGCCGCTGTGAATGCCCCATCCCTGCAGCCTGGCCACAGCTCCCGTGCCTGGGCTCTCAGAGGGTCCCTGGGCCCACGTCAGGGGCAGGCACCTCCTCACCCAGCCGCTCGGGGCTGCTGCCCACCCTGAGCCCCCAGCACAGTCCCTGTGGCGAGACTGCTGCCCAGGTTTGGGAAGAATAAGACAGTGTGGATGGCCGGAGCCTGCCTAGTGGTATTCACACTGGGCCGGGCCCTCTCCTCTGTCCCTGCACCCCTGGTCGTGGAGCACCGTCCTCAGCCCATCCTCAGCCCCTCTCTCCCGTCCCCTCTGGTTGACTAACTAACTGCTCCCTCCATGTGGAGGGCACGCCCGCGCTCGGGGTGGTGGTGACACGCAGAAGTGCAGTGTGAGGACACAGACACGGACAGCCACCTGGGTGAGGGTCCCCCGAGGAGCCGCGGATGCAGAGGTGGCCTTGCTGGCCCCAGGACACCGGGCTCCAGACCGGAAGGCATCTTCGAAGGACAAATCCTTGAAGGACATCAGTGTCAGCCCAGGGCAGACCCTGGCCCTGCCAATGACTCTGGGGACCCGGGAGCCGTGTTCTGGAATCTTCTGCCTGGCTCGGTCCTGCCCATGCCATGCACGGAGGTGGCCCCTGCCTCCTCCGGGTCGTTTTCTCAGCTCCTTCCCGGGAGGGGCCTTCTCTCGCAGCCTCGCCCTCCTGGCCCCTCACCTGGCACCGGTAGCTGCACTGGGAGCTTGTCTTCCCGGAGGCCGCCAGCCCCGAGGACGGGCTGTGCGCTGGGCTCTGCCGAATCCTGCGCCTGCCCTGAGCCACACATGCCAAGCTCTCGTCAGACCTGTGGCGGGTGAAGGGAGGAGTGTGTGCATGAGGGGGTGATGGCGGGGCGGCGGGTGCTGCCCTCAACACCCTAGCCTAAATCGCGGGGCTTCTGACCTCGCCACACGGGCAGCCTCCTCTGGTTTTTCTCCAGGGCCAAGTGAGACGTGATCTGAGAGTGTCCATAAGGCCACACGCTCCAGAAAGCGTCCCTCACATGTGGTCACTTGGGCCTGGAACCGCTGTTCCTGAGACAGTCGCATAGGACTGTACCTGGGGAGGTATCAGCTGAGCGGCAGAGCGGATAGAACTTCCTGCGACCACAGCAGGGAGGGCCGGGGAGGGCCCGGCGTCCGGCACCCCAGGACAAGGGGCAGCCCCACGCGTGAAGGCCGGCCTGGCCTCCCAGCACTGAGGGTCCAGGCTCCAGAGGAGGGGGTGTCCCCAGCACTCCTTCCCCTCGCCCAGCCGGCCCATAGGCCTTCCCCGGCTCAGCTGACCTGAAGAACCTCCCTGGGCCAGCAGGAGGGGCCTGGGTTAGAGGGAGGGACACAGAGCCACACAGACAGAAGGCCGTGTGACCACAGGGCTGAGACCGGGGTGGTGGGCATGCAGACCGGGGGCTCCAGGCATCCCCGGGCCCCACGGAGGGGGAGGGGGCCTGGAGTGGGTGCTCCCTCATGGCCTCAGGGGAAACCAGTCCTGCCCACGCCGGACCTCAGCCTCCGGCCTCCGGAATAAACGCCTGCTCTGAGCCGTGACCTTGGTGGTAAGGGCTTCTGGCAGCCTGGGGAGGCATCTAGGGACCCCGTGTCCCCAGGCCGCAGGGCTCCCCCTGCAGTGCGGGTCGCCAGGCCATGCCGCCGTGTCCCGTGCATCTGGGGGGGTCATGCGTGCGCAGCTCCTTCTCCGCTGCGCTTCCCATCCGCGGCACGTGCCGGAGGTCAGGTCGGAACTCAGCTCAGATGGAAACCTTGCTCTGCGCTCGGACGCGGCTTCCTCCGGGAATGCGGCTCCCTCGTCCTCCATCTCCCGCCTCTGCCCTGCATCAAGTAGAACCATCAGCAATCAGAGCGTGAGGCCTTGAGCCCACCTGGGGGGCGAGCCGCGGCTCTGTGAAGGCCCCCGAGATGCATGAGCCCCCCAGGAAAGCCGCCCGCTGCCTCACAGGCACCGCTGCCCCGGCCCAGCCCCTCCTTAATGCTGCCGCTGTCCTGGAGGGGAGAAACTGGGACGAGGATGCTGAGCAGCTGGGAGGTGGCCGCCCAGGCTGCAGGGAAGCAGAGCCACTCCCACGGCCCCTCTGAGTGGCCGGGCAATGGTGGGCCGGGAACCGGGAGGGACGGTGCACTCCAGGCAGCATGACCAGGGCTGGGAGACGGCAGGACCCAGCTGGCTGACTGGCCACCAAGGGGCCGGGTTCTCCAGCCTTGGCAGAGGGGCCAGGGCCCTACGGGGAGGCTGAGCTGGTGGGGCAGGCACAGGGGGCTGAGGTCACGTCAGCATCTCCGGGCCAGTGAGAGGGGCGCCCCAGATGCCATTTACCGGAGGGCAGCACTGTTTCAGCCATGCCCAGCCTTGTGGCCAGATGACCGAAGCTTGTGCCCATCAGCTGGCCTGCCTTTCAGGGGGATGGCTCCACAGGAGTCAGGGCACAGCCCTTACGGCCTGGGCCAGCTGTGCGCTCCATCCCTGCGGCCCTGCAGTGGTGTGAGGCAGGCACAGCTGGGGACCCTCAGCACGAGTCCAGGACCTCCCAGGGAGGGGGTGAGCTGGGTCTGAGATCCATGCCCAAACATGAGGCATTTCTGCCCTCCAGAACCTTGCTCACATCCTGAGACCCTCCCATGAGCCGGCCCTGGCCGCCTCCGTGCAATCAGAGCGTGAGGCCTTGAGCCCACCTGGCTCTACAGCTGTGCTGGCTGCCGCTGCTGGTCCGGCCCAGACCAGAGGAAGTGTGGTCTTGTGGCCTCTCCAGGAGGAACGTCTCAGGGCCCTGAGGTTTGCTCAGTAAGGGGTCCTCAGCCCAGGCTCTGTGCACCCAGAGGACCACCCCCAGACCAGGCCTGGCTGCCATGCGGGGGTGGAGGGACTCAGGTAGCAGATGTGGAGAGAGGCCGACTCGGGCAAGGGCCACTAGGGGCGGAGATGAGAGTGGGTCTCCTCTGGGGCTGGGCTCTGGGAAGGGAGCGTCCCATGTCCATCCAGAAGGGGGGCGTCTGTCAGCCACCCCCACCCACACACTCCAGGGTCTGGGAAGTGTGGTGAGCACAGACTGAGTGGTGCATGGACTCCGCAGACCTGTCCCTTCGCCATTCAGGGATGGCTTCCCAGGGGGCGGCTTGTGCTCAGGAAGCCCCAGCTCAGCGTGAGGCCCTGCTGTCCCCCTGAGATTCTTCACAGTTTATCTTTGAGCCTGTGGTGTGTAAAGAGGTCCAACAGGTCCATGGAGCCTGCATGAGAGCTGGGGGATGTGTGCGGTGTGCGTGCCCACTGCCCCCACTGCTTCCTTAGCAGAGGGCCTGTATGATGCCCCTGGAACATGGACGTTGGTGGGCCTTCGGTGGACAGGAGCTCAGTGAGACTCAGGGCGAGGGCATCAGTAGGCTTTGGAGTGTGGGGGTGCAGACAAGCCCCAAAGGCAGTGCTTTCCTTCAAACCCAAACTCGCATCAAATACAGCAGGAGGGCAGAGTTCTGACAAGCAGGTGGCCCAGGACCCTACTGGGCACTCTGACTCGTGAGCTGCACGCATGTCAAGATGGGACACAAAGACACTGCGTTTCTTGGCTGTGCTCCCCCCATCCAGCAGGAGTGGGACGTGTGTGCACGTGTGCGCTGCGCGAAAGGGTTGTGCGGTCGCTGAGCTTCTGGGAATGAGTGCGGTGCTCTGACATCTGCATTTCAAACCACAGGCACATCATGGAGGTGAACAGCAGAACTCACGTGATTAATGTAAGATTCTAGCTCTTTATCTAGAATGACATGAAATAGCAAATAGAAACAGCATGCAAGTGGAGAGGGCAGGGAGGAAAGTAAAAGCTCTCCTTCTCAGTATCTCCAGCGGAGCATCCTTCCTGCTTCCTAGTAGGGGTCCCACGTCCTCACCCGGCACACGGCCCTGCACCGTTTCCCTCCCCGGGTGTGTGGGCTTGGGGCTGAGGCACAGATTGGATGGATGGGCTAGTGGACGTGAGGTGACCTACAGCACAGCCTTCAAGTGGAGTTTTTAGTAGGTGAGGCAGAAGAGCCTTGGAGGAGACAGAGGACTTGCCCGGGAGCCCAAGGGGGAGGTGAACTGGGGACAGCCAAGGGGGTCCTGACGCCTCGCCCTGCACCCTCCAGCCAGAGGCTCCCGTGCCAGGGAAGGGGCCTGAGGTCACTCAGCTTGTCCTAGTGGTTCCATCCCTGGGCTTCCCCACTGCCGGGAGCAGGGCTGGAGACGCGCGGACCAGGGAGACGCCGGGAAATGTCCTAAGCAAGCAGAGGCCCCAGACTTGGGCAGTGAGGATGGAGGCGACCTCGTCAAAAGCTGCCCTGAGTGACTTTGAGAAACGCTCTGTATCCACGCTGTCACCCAGAGAGGGGTCGCTAGGTCGCCTTAAGATGGCCTTCTGCCCCTCTTGTGGGGAAAGCGAGTGAGAAGTGCAGGTTGGCAGCCACTCAGGCAGGCTCGGCCCGGGGCGGGAAAGCACCAGAGTTCAGGCAACACTGATGCCCGTTCCTCCTGGAGGGGGACAGCAGGCGGAAACGATGGGTGTCGCTGGGCCCGCGGAGCCTCACCCGGAAGTTGGCACTGTGGAGTGACCGCTGCCATGGTCCATGCCATGGGGGGCCCTGCTTCTGAGCACAGGAACTCACAGTCTGCAGCCGGGGCAGAGGAGCCGACTGACAGCCCGTCGGTCAGGGTTTCGGCACGTGACCTTGTGCCTGCCTTTCGGTTAAGGAGGAATCACTCTCGGATCCTCAGAGGGCATTTCCCTGAAGGGAAACTCACGTGTCTTGGTCAAATTAAGACGACTTTGATAAGGACACATAGCAAATGCTTAATCAACTTTTAACCTTTCATGACTTCAGTGGGTGTGACTGTCTGTCAGTTCTTCAGCGCGTGGGCTTGACCTGCAAGACGCGTGACCAGCCGAGGTGCCACGGCTGAGATGCTGATGCCTGGCGCCTCCCCAGCTGGAAATCATGCCTGCGAGCTCAGGATGGATTCCCACGAGGGCCTTGTAACTCGAGGGCCAGGAGCCCTGGCTGGCTGCCCTTCGTGCCTCAAGGGGATGCCCGCTTGAGCCCTGCAGGGAGCAGTGGGCCCAAGCCTTGGCGGGTGCAGTGGCCCCACCTTGTCCGACATGCCTCGCCCTGCCCATCAGCCGGCCTCCTGCAATGGCGCAGGGCTGCCTCTTGGAATCTGTCAGGGCCTCCCAGACGTCACAGCATTCTACGTCTGTAAGAGCAACACCCCCACCCCTGCACACAGGTAGCTGAGGGGGGTGGACCCTGGGACAGAGGCGTCACGGTAGGTGCCCCAAAGTGGAGGGACAGCAGGGGTGCTTTGCCGGAGTTTGGGGCTTCCCGGGAGATCTTGTAGGGCCAGTACCTCTAGAGCAGAGATTGGGGGTGTGCAGAGTGATCTGCAGAGACGCTTCAACTGGGACCCCAGGCAAATCCTGGGACTGCAGATCTTTGCTGAGGAGCTGACCACTGCAAGCCTGCACCCCTGCCCTGAGCCAGCCCCTGGGGGGCGCACTGTGAGGAGGGGGCGAGAGCCTACTCCTCCCATCCGGGAAGCTGCATCCCCTCGCCTCATTGCTGGGACAATCGCAAAAAGATTTGTCCTCCCTAAAGGGACCTGTCTGCACATTTGTCACTGCGGCCATCAAATGGCAACCTCAAATCTGAAAATGAAATCACAGCCATTTGTCTCCGTGGCCATCGCCAGCACATCAGAGCCATACTTACAGGACTGTTTTAGGAAACGGCTCATTGGAAAAACAGTTTCTGCTCAGCTGAAAGTTTGGCTGCTGGGAAACAGTACCTGAGCGTGAAATACAGACCCAGGGCACCCCCGTGTGAAGGCTGACTTGTTCCCGGCACAGCTCACAGGCACGTCCTGTAACGTGTCTTCCCGTGAAGTTTCTAGAGCTCGTTCTCCTGACAACATTGCTAACTCGGCATCGTGCCAGCCGCTCACCCTGGCACGGGTCACCTGGATGTTTGCTGGAAGACAGTATTCCGCACGGGAATGGGTGCAACAGGAACCCCCCGAGGCGTGTCCGCTGGAAACTGGGCCAGTGGTCAAGCTTTGAAGTAGGGTCTCTCGAGGCATGATTACTTCAGGATCTTGAGGCCAGTTCATCCCTGATGACCCAGGCGGGCCCTGAATGCCAGGGCAGGGGTCCTTGTAAAAGGCCGAGAAGACACGGGCATACAGGGGGGGTGACCACGTGGAGACAGAGGCAGGGGTCGGGGAAATGTGGACATGAGCCAAGGAGCACCTCTAGCCCCTGGAGCTGAGAGAGACCCCACCTCCCACCATGAGCCCCCCTCACCCGTGTGACCACAGAGTGAGACACATGCAGTTTGGGACTTGGAGAGGAACTTGGAGCAGCCAATTGAATAAAATATCAACCAACACGCCCAAAATAAATACAGGACAAGGGCCTGGGGGGCACGACCCAGGGCTGCAGTGCTTTCCCCTCAAGGGTGGCAGTGCGGCCTCCCTTGGACTGTCACCCCAAGGTCAGGGGCCATGCCTGGCCCAGGCTGCTCTGCCCGGCCCCTCAGCAATCTTGCCCCAACCACTCAGGGAGCAGGAGAGCGTCTTGCTGTGCTGGGAGCAAAGCTGTGCCGCTTCAGGGAGGGGACATGGCTCCCCCTCGCAGGGCGCTCACCCTGGCAGCAATGGGTGTGTACTGAACGGAGTCTCTGCCCCATGTGAGTGCAGCTGGGACACTGTGCATGACTGCTTCATCTGTGCGATGGGCACAGCACATCACAGGGCATCTGCTCCAACCTGGCCTGGCTGGGGCTGCTTAGACCAGGCGTCGCCGGCACTGTGGCGAGAGCCGTCCTCAGAGCCTGGAGGCTGGGCGCCAGCGGGGTGGGCCTTCCTGGCTGCACGTGCTCACCTCGGTGTCTCCACAAGGCGGAGAGCGCAGCCAGGCCTGTGGTGTCCCTGCCATAAGACCCCTAGTCCCGCTCTTGCGGACCCCCCCAGGCCCTCCTCAGCACCTGAAGGCCCCTCTCCTGACACCATCATAAGGGGTCAGGGTTTCAACAGCCATGGGGACAGCCAGCCAGTCCAGACGAGCCTGGGAAAGGCGCAGGCTCTGCGAGCAGGGCCTTGGGCACAGGTGGCAGCCAGCTCTCCCCGTCCTGTGTGAGCCCCGCCGCCCCACAGTAGGATGACGGGGGCCCCGCTGGTGAGCCTGCAGCCATCCGTGTCCATGTACCTCGTGCTCTCGGGAGCAGCTTGGGTCCCAATCTCGTGCCATGGACGCGAGGGCCCTAGAAGGGATGTGGGCCACTGCCCACCTGTTGCAGACCAGGAAACGAGGGCCGGGCAGCCAGCACCTGGGCAGGGCGTCCACCCCCAGACCTGGACATGTCAGCTCTTCCCCAGAGGCAGCAGAGGGTGGGAGGCTGACCTCGGCCTCAGTCCCAGGGTTCTTTGTGATTTCCTCAGATTATCTTTACGATTTCACAGCATATGTGAGATTTCCTAACCGGTGAACTCCTGAGAAGAGCATTTGGCTGGCTACGATAAGAGATCGTTTTGGATAAAAACTGGCTGCATTGGATTGACAAGCTGCAAAACGAATTAACATTTTCCTACGGGGTCTGAACCTGGCAGGTGAAGAGCATCCCCTGCAGGCAGAAGGGGCTCACTCAGGTCGTCCTTGGGGCTGCGAGAGGCCCGTCCTGATGGAAGGGGTGCCGCGCTGCCAACCAGGCGTGCAGCTGCCCGGAGCTCCGCTGAATTACCTCCTCCCCGGCCGGCGTCTCCGTGATCAGGCAGACAAGGTGCTGACCAAGCCCCAGGGCACTCCGGCAGGGGCTCGGCCCAGTCTCTGAACCGCTCAGGGGGAAGGAGCTGGCCGCAGTGGTCAGGGCACAGGCCACAGAAAAGAGGCTCCAGCTCCCTCTGCCACCTCGTTTCTGAAGGAGACTTGGTAAGAGTCTTGCTCCCGAACCACAGGGTGGTTTCTGTCACTTTCTTGGAGATGGGACACCTCAGCTGGGAGCCTTCCAGGGGCCACACTGGCCACATCTCATTCTGTCTACACAGATGTGGCTCAGAAGGATCAGCCTCCGGCGCGCGCACTGGAGCACCGCGGCCTCCGTGAAGCCCTGGAACCCCTCTGGGCAGGAGTCTGCCTCCCTCCCCGGTGCCAGCCTGCTCAGACCCACGGCCTGGACTCTGTGCAAGGCCGCTGTCCTCACCCCCGGCCGGGCCCTGCCTGGGACGGCAGAGAAGAACGCGCTGTTTTGATGCACAAGGCCTGCTCTTTGGTCCTTGGAAAATGAAAAAATAAGATCCACTTGAGAGTCTGCCCTGTGACCTCTGGGAAGCCACAGCTCCGTGTTTCCTTAATGATACCCGTGACCTCGCGACCCCACAGAGCCAGTCTGGGAGCAGAAGAATGAGAGGGAGGCTACCCCGGCGCTCTCTTGCTGTCCAGGTGGGGTTCGGCGTTTCCTCGGTTGCAGCCCACATGCTCCAGGGCTTCGCCACCACCCCCACAGGCTGTGGCCGTCCTCTTGTTTTCTTGGTTCTTGGGTTAGGGTTTCTGATGATCACAAGGCTTTGAAACAAAGCGTGAATGATGTTCCGATTTAGTCCTGCAGCAACCGGAGCGACCCAGGCCCCAGGCGGGTCTCCTGGGAACACTGAAAACGAGCCTGTGTGGGGAACCTTCAAGCACTTCCTCGTAAAGACACGTGGCCACGGCAGCAAGGAGGTGACCTGGCTGCATCAATGCAGCCACGCTCGCCCACTCACACGTCTGTGGAGGACAACATGCATTTCCAAGTCACACCAGGGATTTCTTCTGCTCCGTCGATTTAGGTTTTGAACAGGGCACATTGCAAATGTGACGTTAAAATTTACACAAATGAACCAAGCCAGGCAGCCTCCCCTGCCCTCAGCCTGGAAACCATAATCAGAGCGTGTGGGCAATGCAAGCGGCCATCTTGGTGGAAGCTTCTGGGCAGAGGGCTCCATGGTCAGCACAGAGACTCACAGGTGGGGAGGGACACACATCTATCCTGTCCATGCCAAGCAACGCCACTTCTGGTAGAATGTCTGGGCACATTGGCCACAGCATACAAGACGGGGCACGTCCTTGATCATGACACTGGGTGACTTTTTGATGTTTCTCATGCTGGTGACACTACAGAGAGGCCGAGCCTCTCTGGACACCACAGGAGATGCACAGATGAGGCTCTGGTCTCCCTGTGGGCCTACCCAGGGACAGCTGGCACGGTGGCCTCAACCTTGGGGGCTCTGTCACCTGCCCACGAGGCCCCTCCATGGCTGCAGGCTTGTGGAAGCTGGTTCACACCTAACGTCCCCACGGTGCCTCCCGGACTGAGTCCCGCCTGCATCCTGGGGCTCCGTCCGGCTGTGCTGTGACTGGGCAGTGTAGCCCCCTTTCCGGGCCCTGGCTGCAGGATGTAAAGGGGCAGACAAACCCCCACGCAGGTTGGGGGATGGAAGGGAGGCATCCACTGTTAGGTGCTCTGCAGAGGACAGGGTTTCCTGATTTCCTGCATCGGCCCTGTGGGTCCCAGATGCCTGAGGGGCCCTCCCGGCCAACACCCAGGGCTGGGCAGGAGGGAGACCGGCCCCGGGCGGGCACAAAGCTTGTCCACGGAAGGCCTTGGGCTGGAAGACCGTCCCCCTGGCAGGAGGCCAGGAGTGGCTTTGGGTTTGGGTTTGGGCTCATATTGTGTCCCCAACAATTTGAATTGTACCCGTCTGGGAACTTCTGTTGGTCTGACTTCATCACGAAGGTCTTAAAGGCCTATGTGAGACAGGAACCCACGTCTGCTGGTGGGCCCCCATCCAAGGGAATTCCTCCACCAAACATTGCTTGGTCTCATCTTGAGCTTGAGAGGTTCCCACACCCAGACCCCAGGGATCTCCAGAACTGGGAGCCTCGCCCTGGGGACCAGCTCAACATCTTCCCAATCCCTCAACCAGATCCCTCCTGGACCCTGTCCCACGCTGTCCAGTCGTCCTGGGCCCCACCAGCCTTCAGGCGCTGTCTCGGTTGCGATGACATCACCTCTCAGTGCAGCCGGTGAGCCTCATCGCCTTCTCAGAGCCCAGAAATACAGCCCTGCCCTGGTGCTCCCCACGATCCTGTGCACCTGATTGCAGGTGCCATGAGGGTCCTCTGAGACCCCCGAGCCCTGGCAGAGGCGGACACAGATCAGGCACTTGATCGGCTGAATCTGGGTCAGCACTGACACATTCTGTCATCTTGTAGGATGATACTGGGGTCCGTACCTCATATACCCGACCAGAAAGAAGAATTACTAAGTGCAGAAAGACTTGCTGCCCCCCCCCATCAGGGGCTGGCCTGAGCACTGGGTGACCCCAAAGAAGACCCAGCCCCGGGAAGCAGGCTGGGTGCAATGCAGGCAGCCTCCCCCTGCTCCTGGGGAGCCACAGCCCGGCCCGCCCTGCCTTCCACCTGCTGCTGCTTCGCGCTCCCTCAGAGCACCTCACGGCTTTATTATTGTTTTGTGACACTTGCTGTAAGGCGACAGACTGGTTCTGCTCATGGTGCACCTCCTCGGGGCTTTGTTGCTGCACGGAAATGCCCTCTGCACCCTCAGGAGGGACAGCGCTCTCGGCACGCCCGCTAGCGTGTCAGAGTCCGCCTCCCCTAATGAGGGGCCTGCACACGTGAGACACGAGTTTTCACCTTTTGGCATTAAATGCATGGTGATTCACAGCTGCTCTGCACTGCCAATCACACAGGTCAGCCGCAGGAGATGTTCTCGCCCTACTAAGGCTTTCGCAGTGCTTGACTTCCAAAGAGACAAGGGCTCCCCGTCTGGGGCAGGTGTCTGAGCATTGGGGGTTCGCCTCACGAGTAGTCGGAGAGCTCAGGGGCACCCCTCTGCAGCTGCCATGGGCAGCTAGCCTGATCCAGGCTGCTTCACCCACGATGTGAGAAAGATCAGGGTTCTTAGCTGGTTTCTGTTCTTTGCAGTAAAACCCCAGCGCACGGGACAGGCTTCTCTAAACAGACGGAGTCTCCCTGGAAGAGGTGAGAGCCGAGGTCACGTCTCGGTCACAGCGTCTTAGAGGAAAGTCCAAAGCACAGGCTTTCCCAGATAATAGTCTCCAGGGACGGCAGTTGCTACCAGTCTCTTTGGAAATGAACACTTGTTTTCCTGAGAATTGTAAGAAAACAAGTCAAAAACATCAGTAGATTAATTTAACATATAGAGGCATAGAAAAGACAGTGAAACGCATAGACGTCGGTACAATGAAGTGCAGGCTGACTGACTCCAACGAGCCGAGGCGACAGGGAACTCCGGGAGGAAGGGCAGACATCACAGCCAGCCCTCAGCACAGCCGTTTCTAGTTCTGACAAGAGAAATATGCTTTTTTCATGGGATATTGTGTTTTCGGTGAGTCTGGTAATGAAATTTTGAGAAACCCAGTGATGTTGATCCAAATTCTAGCTAGGAAGCCTATTATTAAAATTGATAACACCAGCCTAATGCATTCTAAGTTATGGGTACAGGAGATGATAAATCTTGAACATTTGCATTGTATAAAAATGTTTAGTAGATGGTTTTGTAGTCAGGAAGATTAGCTGACTTTTTGATTGGCTGCTACAGTGCAGAAGAATAAAGATAAATGTGGATAATGCATATGTACCTCAAGGGAAGTGTTTGAAATGATAAACGGCCTTCTAGTACCATTCACAAGCATTTACTTCTAATCATTTAGTACCATTTACTCTTTGGAATCTGAAGTGCCTGAAGAAGCCCAGGGAGCTGCCGAGGCATGGAGCACGGACACCCGTCTCCTGTCTGTCTTCTCCGGCCACGGGAGACGCACAGGGTGTGCAAGTTGAACCCTGGAGGGACAGTTTCCATCCGGGTGATTTTTCACCATCCACAATTGGGAGGTCGGGCTCCTGGGCCCACTCACCGGCCCGGTCACGAGCTCCCCGTGGAGCCTGGGCGCCTGGGTCCCTTCCCCAGGCCTGTTGGTGCACCTCTCACTCCTACATGAGTGTGTCCCTTTCCCTAGAAGGAAAGCCCTGAGGTTCCAGCCCCCTGGTTGTCCTCCTTTCTCACTGAATGGATGTCGCTGTTTCCCCAGCGACTGTCATTGGGCCGTCAATGTGGGTAACGTCGCATGCAATGACTGAAGTCTGGAAACCGGAGGTGAAACACCAGTGGAGCTCCCAGTGCTCGGATGACAGGGAGGCAGGGATGGGTACCGGGTACCCACCCAACATCCCATGCCATCACCCCGCCCACCCCACCTGGGCACAGCCCTGGTGCAGAGCAGCCTCGACACCACCATGCTCCTCTGGGGCCTGCTCAGGAGACGCCGGCAGAGGGGCTTGTCCACCCTTTCATTCCCAAGCCAAAGTGAGGGTGTCAATGCCACCTGATCCCCCCAGAGGGGGCACCTCAGCCGAGGGCAGGGATGCTACCCCAGCTCCCTGCATGCGTGTGCAATCAGAGCCAAACCCGAAACCACTCCAATAAAAGAGAACAGCAGAAAGCAGAAGCCCCGCTGCCTCACAGGGACCAGGCTGACTCCGCCAGGCACAATGACTGCAGGCAGTGAGGCCCAGCGGCGACCAGCACAGCTGCCCAGGTGAAACCAGCCACGCCCTGCACACCTCATTGCAAGCCCGCCCTCCGCGCCATCCGCCCCACGGTGCTGTCTCCTCATTTCCTTTGTTTATAAGAACTACATGTGGGGTGCTCACTGGCAGTGGGTTTCCTCTCTCCCTCTGTCCCCCACTGGAGTGTGAGTTCCTGGGGGTGGGCACGTGGCTCAGGTCTGGGTGAGGGCTTGGGTGATTGCTAACGGGGTCGGGATTTCTTCTGGGTGATGAGCATTCTGGGATTACATAGTGGCGGCAAAAGCTCAACCTTGTGAACATACTGAAAACCACTGAACTGTGCCTTTAAATGGTGCATGTTAAGGGGTGCGTGATATCAACATTTTCATATACATAATATCTCAAAAAAATGTGCAGGTTTCTGGTCCACACGAACTTGCCCAGCCCCTTTTCTCCCTGCTCTTTTCTGCCAGGCATGCCGTAGGGTCTGAATAGGAGGACCCTGGAGGACATCAGGACGCAGGCCAGCTGCCATGGCACCAGGGGCGGAGGGAAGGAGGGCATCAGGCTGCCTCACACCCTCGGGCAAGAGGGGAAGGAAACAAGGCCCAGAGGCCCGACCCTCAGGCAGCCTCAGAAGCTGGCCCCGAGGCCAGTGGTCCCTCCTCTGACGTCTGGCAGCCAGACTCCCCAGGAGGGGTACCTGTGGCCCCTGTCACACGATCCGTCAGGGGACGCTCCTTTCTCTGCTGGGTCTGAGACCCCCTTTCATGCCGAGAGAGGCAGGCAGGCAAAGCTGGCAGGGGTCCCCACTGAGCAAAAGGCCCCATCTGGGGAGCCCTGAGTCCCCCTGCCCTGCGGCTGGGGCATCAGGGGCACAGGTGGGGGCCTCTTGCCCCTTGTCCCCACCGTGACACACCGGGCCTGGCCACTCCTCTCTCAGGCAGTGCCCTCGGGCACCAGGGCAGGGACATGCTGGCAGTAAGTAAACCAAGAAGACAAAAACACCACAGCACAAGTGTGAGAACCCAACTGCCGCGGGACCCACAGCCCCAAGGCTGCCTAGGAGCCCCGCCCAGGCATGTACGGGCAACGCCTGCCTCAGACAAAGGTCTCAGCAGGACCCGGGGCCCCCCAGCATCCTGGAAAATGCCCAGGATGCAATGGGACTCACCCGTCATCCAAGAACCAGGAAAATCACAGCGTGAGTGAGACGAGACCATCGCTGACACGGACACCCAGATGAACTGGATGCTGCGATGATCTGACAAATGATTGTAAAAATGCTTTGACAGTCTGTACAGATGCTCTTGCAACAAATAAAAGAATAGACAATCTTAGCAATAGAATAGATGTTATAAAAGAAGAGCCAAAGGGAAATAATAGAACTGAAAATACAAACACTTACTGGATGCTCTCAATAGCAGTGATAACAGAGAAGAATCGGTGAACTTGAGGACAGAACAAGAGAATTCATCCAGTCTGGACAAGACAGAGAGACTGACAGAAAGCCGAGAAGGACAGTGCCTCTGGGATCTGTGGGAAAATAACAAAAGATCCAGCATGTCAGCACCACGGTCCCCGAGTACAGGAAGGAGAGAGTGGGCTGAAGAGTATTTGGGGAAATAATGGTGGAAAGCTTCCCAAATGTGCTAAAAGACACAAATGTAGATTCAAGAGGGCCGTGCAAAGCACAGATTAAACCAAAGTCCACACCCAGATATATCATAATCACAATCCCGAAAACTAAAGAGAGAGCAACGCACCTGGGAATCAGCCAGAGAAGTGGCGTCTGCCGTGCAGAACAGCGACCTGAGCCAGAGGAAGGGCACGCGTTTCAGTCGTTTGCTGTGAGTTCTGAATCTGGCGGAACCATCCTTCAGGAATAAAGGAGAAATGACAGCATTCTCAGGTGAAGAAAAACTAGAAGGATTTGTTTGCTTCTAGACCTACCCTTGAAGATTGGCCGAGTTCTTCAGTCAGGCAAGAAACAGAAAATGAAGGCGTCTTGGAGCATCAGGAGGAAATAAAGAACTCAGGAAGGGGAAGAAACACGGGCACGTACAGCAGAAGTTTATAAACCGTGGCTGATGATTAAAACAAAGATGATAACGCCATTTAATAGCAAAGACAATGCTATTTAAAAATGAGCAGGAAAGGAAGACCTACATGGCAGGAGATGCCAGCCTCACTTGAAGTGGAAATTGCTGGTGCCAGTAGACTTAGAAGTCACATATGTGTACTGAAATATGCAGATAAATGACTCCGAAACTATAAAAAAGCTTCATTAAAACCACTATAAATTAATCAAGACAACATCATTACATCAGGTAACTCAGAGGAAGGCAAGTAAAGAGAAAGAGAAGAATGAGATGAAAAGAAACCAGTAGAAAGTAACAAAATAACAAATAGAAAATAACAAAAATGACTTATGTGCCAACCTATCACTAATCATCTTAAATATAAATGGTTTATGCATCGAAAAGGAGATTTGCAGAAAGAATAGACAAGACAAACCCAAATGCACGATCCACCTAGATTCCGCTTCTTAGAAATTCACTCCATTCAATGGTAAGTCGGAAGGAAAAGACGGTCCTATGCACCATGCAGGCTTGAGAAGTTTAAAAAAGCAACAGCTCTATTAATGTCTGACAAAACGACTTCGAAACTAAGAAAATTACTACGGACAAAGAGACATTACATAACGATAAAAGGATCAGTCTACCAGGAAGACATGACAATCCCTAATGTACGCGCACCAAATAATAAAGCTTCAAAATACATGAAACAAAAACTGCTACTGGTGTGGTTACCGGGGGGAGGACGGACGGGGAGTTCGTGTTTAGTGGGGACAGAGTCTCAGTTTTACAAGGTGACGGGAGCTGTGGAGATGGGTGGTGGTGACGGCTGCACACCATGAGTGCATTTAACACCACTGTGCACAATGAAACGTGCACTCAGAAATGACTAAGATGGTGAAATTTATCTTATGTGTGTTTTACTACAATAAAAAATTGGGGGAAAAAACTGGTGGACAAAGTATGAATCCATAAGTATATTTGGAGACTTCAACGTGGGCCTCTTGGCAACTGACAGACTATGAGATGGAAAATCGATAAGGATACAGGAGATCTGAAATACACAATCAGAATCAAGGTCTAACTGACATACACGGAACACTGCAGAATATACATTATCTTTCCAGGGTTCAAGGAACT
This sequence comes from Manis javanica, assembly GCF_040802235.1. Classification (NCBI taxonomy): domain Eukaryota; kingdom Metazoa; phylum Chordata; class Mammalia; order Pholidota; family Manidae; genus Manis; species Manis javanica. Next base: position 117,929,662 of record NC_133165.1, read on the forward strand.
TTCATCAAGACAGATCATATCCTGGGATATAAAACAAACTTCAACAAATTTAGAAGTATCGACATCATACGGAGTGTGCTCTTTGACCATAAAGGAATCGAACTACAAATCAATAACAAAAACATATCTGAATACATGAAAATAAACAACACACTTCTAAATAATCTATATGTTAAAGAAGTCTCGAAGGAAGTAAAAAACAAGAACACAACATATCAACTTTTGTGAGTTGCGGTTAAATTAGTGCTGAGAATGAAATTTATAATACTAATGCTTACATAAGGAATGGCAAAAGGTCTCAAATCAATCACATAAGTAACCTCAAGGATCTAGAAAATTGAGCAAAATAAACCCAAAAAAGGAGAAGGAAAGAAAGAATTAAGATAAGAACAAAAACAATTAACATTGAAAATAGGAAAATAATAGAGAAAATCAATTAAACAAAAATAATCATGAAGGGCTACTAACCCACAACTTTACTTTCATGTATTTTGCAACTTTGAAGATAAATTCCTTGAAAATGCAAACCACCAAAACTCAACCAGGAGGAAATAAATAACTTAAATAGTCCTATAACCATTGAAAAAACTGAGTTTGTAATTGAAAAGCTCCTGAAAAAGAAATCTCTGAGCCAGACAGTTTCACTGGACAATTTCATCAAATACTTAAAGAAGAACTAATACCATTTTACACAATATTTTCCAGGAAATAGAGAAGGGAGTATGTCCTAACACATATTATGAGGCCAGTATTACCTTAATACCAAAACCAGACCAGGGCAGTACAAATAAAAAAACCCACAGGCCAATATTTCTCATGCTCTTAAATGTAAAAAAAGTCAACTAAATATGAGCAAACTGAATTACTCAACGTCTAAAAAATAATCATTCATCACAACCAAGTCGTATTTATTCCAGGTATGCAACATCCAAAAATCAATCAAAGTAAGCCATCATATCAATAAGCTGAAGAAGAACAAATCATGTGATTACCTCAACTGATGCATAAAAAGCATTTGACAAAACACAATGCCTGCTCATGAGGAAAACTCTCAGCAAGTGACGGGGAGGGATTAGCTCTTGAGAACGAGCACGTAAAGACCTGCCGCTTGTACTACATTTAATGGTGAAATACTGAAAGCAAATCCGAGACGTCTGCTCTCACTGCTCTTACTTGATATAAACATAATACCTGATGTTCTAGCCACTGAAATAAGAAAAGAAAAGGAAAGGAGCTTACAGGTTGAAAAGGAAGAATTAAAAATATTTCTATCTGCAGATGACATGATTGTCTTTAAATAGAAAAAAACCCAAGAAATCGACAAATAAATTCCTAGAATGAATGAGTCCAGTAAAATTATAGAATATAAGATCAACACACAAAAATTATTTGAAAAGCCACATGCTAACAGGGCATGAGGAAATTTGAATTAAAGACACAATACTATTTACAATCACTTCAAATAAAATGAAATCTTTCATTTTAATAGACACTAAACAAAACATATACAGGATCAGTACGCTAAAAGATTTTAAACGCTGACAAAAGTATTCAAAGACCTAAATAAATGGAGAGACATACCTTGATCATGGATTGGAAGACTTAACATAATCAACAGGTCAGTTCCTCTCTCCCTGACTGATCTTTAGGTTTAATGATCTTTCATTCCTATCAAAATCCCAGTCAGACTTCTTATAAACATAGACATAGTTATCCTTAAATTTATGTGGAAAAACACAGGTTTTAGAACAGCTAAAATAATCTTGACAAAGAAGAATAAAGTGGAAGGAATCATTCTACCATCTTTATGGCTCACAGTATAGACCTGGTAAATAAAAGGAGGTCGTATGGGCTGAGGGGTAGATGCACAGATCAGCAGAGCGCAGCGGAGGGCACAGAAGGAGGCCCACGTACATGCGCTCAACTGGTTTTGAACAAGATTATAAAAGCAATTCAAGAGAGGATGGATGGGCTTCTCAACACACAGTCCTGGGGCAAGCGGACACCCATAGGCAAAAATAATGAGCCTCTACCTAAACTTCACATTTACAAAAAATGAACTTGAAATATATCATTGACTTAAATGTAAAGTGTAATCATTTAGGAAAACCGCATGGGAAACCTTCAGGATCCATGACTATGTGAAAAGTTCTCAGGTTTGACAGCAAAAGCACTATCCAGAAAGGAAAGATGGATGAACTGAATCTCATCAAAATTAAACATTTCCCTCTGTAAAAATCCACATGAAGAGGATGTAAAGACAAGCTACAAACCGTAAGCTACTTGGAAAAAACATCTGCGAACCGTGTGACAAAGGGCTAGTACCCAGGCTACATGAAGACCTCTCAAAATTTAACATAAGAAACAAACAATCCAATTAGGAAATGGACACAAGAGATGGACACAAGTTTCACTGAAGAGCATGGACAGGTGGCTGACAAGCACATGAAATGATGCTCAAAGCCATTAGCCATCAGGCGAACACAAACTAAAGCCACAGTGCGAACCACGACACACCTACTGGAGCGGCTAGAATAAAAAGTGGTGACACCAAACGCTGACGAGGGTGCAGACAGAGAAGATAGCTCACAGGTCTTGCTGGCGCGGCAGTTTCTTCCAAAACTACATATGCGATTACCACACAACCCCATGATCATGCTCTTGGGCTATTATCCTGGAGAAATGGAAACTTAATTCACACGAAACAGACACCACCATCCAGAGCAGCTGTGTTTATAACAGCCAAAAAGTGGATACAACCCAGATGTCTGTCCTCCAACGGCCCGTGGTAGGTGGACTGTGGTGCAGCCACGCCATGGAGAGCTACTAGGTGGTGGAAAGGCGTGAGTGATTAATACCCCCAACAACCTGAGTGGACCTCCAGGGAATGGTGCTGAGCAAAAGAGTCCAATCAGAAAGATTGTGACGTACTCTGCGATTCTCTTTATTGAGTATTTGTGAATGGAAGAACTTTAGGAATAGAGGACAGACTGGTGGCTGCCAGGGGATATGGCAGGGCAGGGAGGGGCAGGGGGCTCTGACGGCAGCAGAGGGGGTCTTGTGACAGAGCTGTTCATGTCCTGGCTGTGGTGGTGAACACACAAGACTACCCAGGTGATGAACTTGTAAAGAACACACACACACGCGCGCACACACACACACACACACACACACACACACACACACACACACACACAGAAATATTAGAAAAACTGGGGCAGTAAATAAGATTGCCGCAGTATATTGATATCAATGTTCTACTATGGTTTTGCAAAATGGTGCTATGGGGCTGAGGGTGCCTGGGCTGCGGCCGGTCGGTGCAGGAGCGCAGCAGGAAAGGTGAGTGCAATCCCCCGCGAGACGTGCTTCCTGTGAGAGGCGCCCTCCCCTCAGTGCTTAGAAGGCATTGACAGGGCAGCTCCTTTTGAGAACTTTTTTTCTTCCTGATATTTTGACCTAGACACAAAGGCCAGCAGTCAGGCTCCCGAGTGACGGCAGTGGTGCTGCTGAGCCCAGACGTGCGGGGACTCTCCCCACTCACGGTCTCAGCAGAGCCGGGCCCGGCTTTAGGTCCCCGATGCGCTGGGCTGCATTTGCCCTGGAGACATCTGAGGTGAAGGTGGCCAGGGCAAAGGCCCAGCATGGAAGTGGGGTGGCTGGTGACCACAGGGAGATCTTTACAAAGATTTTAAAGGGAACAATCTTGTTTAAGTATTGGTTCCATTAAAAGCCTCATGCATCACTTTTGAACGCCAGCCCTGACCGTGGTCCCCATCGGGTGGCCCCAAACAGCAGTGGCCTCCTCCCTCAGGCTGCCTGTGTGGTGACGCCCAGGACAAGCCTGCCACCTGCAGATGCCTTCGCAGCCAAGGGCAGGTGGGCCTGGGGTCCTGAGCCACTTGGCACTGCGGCTGTGCACATGCACAGGCCTGGGGCGTGGGCTTGCCAACCAGCACACAGCCCAGGGGGTCACGTCTCCTGAGTGCCTTTTTGGGGGCCTTGAAGAGTAAGGGTGGAGAAGAGGAGGACCCCATAATTCAGAGGGTCAGAATTACTCACGACTGCTTGGGCACAGAAGGGACCTGGTCATTGCCTGGTGTCACTCCATCTCTGAAGACACCTGGGGCTCTGTCCCGTCCTCACCTGGTTCCTGGCTTGGGTGCCAGTCTGTTGAGATGCCCATTCAAGAATGGGAGGAGGAGCAGGGCAGTGTGAGCATCCGGGCTTCCCGGCTGAGCTCGGTCGGCCTCCTGCCTCCACGGGGGACCCTCCAGGCTGAGGCCACTGGCAGCAGCTCCCCAGCTGCCGGGAGACCACCAGCACCCCTCTGGGAGACCCACGGGGGGGGCTTCACTTCCTTCTCAGCTGGGCCAGGACAGAAGCCCAGCATGGAAATGGGGTGACTGGTGACCACAGGGACCGGGGCCAGATCAGTGGGTGGGAGGGGGTCCCTGAGAGCGGCCGGCGGTGTCCGGCACAGCAAGCGTCCTCTCTGCCGTCCTTCCACAGCTGGGGGCGGGTGCACACAGAGCCAGGTGCTCCCTCTCCAACCCGGGTCTGTCGTCATGAAGACGAGAAGCCATGGCATGGAGCTGTCCAGCGGCCACCCTGCACCCTCCACTGTCCAGAGCCATCGAGACAAAGGACAGGAAGCACATAGGCTGCAGGCCAAGCGAAGGTGACGCCGCCTCCTTTGGACAGGCATATGTGATGTCTTCACAGTGGGAAGGTCCCAGATCTCAGAACAACCGCATGTATCTGGGCTTGGGATCTGCCCGGAAGGAGGGCTGCCAGGGAGGATACGGAGCAGATAAGTGACCCCCTCTCCCGTCCCTGAGAGGAGCAGACGGAAATCACTGTCAGCTTACGGCTGAGAGCCGATTGGAGAGGTGGGTTTAGGCCCCGTCCCGCTGGGCTGGCAGCTGCCACCTCCCTGCAGCCTGGCCCGGTGCCGCCCAGAAGACGTGGGTCTCTGCACAGCAGGTGTGGAGATGACCCAGCAGAGGCCCCCTGACAACCAGTGTGTGTAAAGAGCCAGCACAGGGTGAGGGAGAGGCCCAGGTGGGGTCTCCCTCTAGGGAAAGTTCCAGAAGAAGAGGCGGGTGGGGATGGGGGTCTTTCCCCAGGGTAGGAGCCGAGATGGAAGGGCCGCCCCGGCTCACCAACAGCAGAGTGACGAGGTCTGAAAGCCAGGCCCGTATCTGCATCGGAAATCGCCGAGTTGGCACCATTTGTAGGCGGCCACCTTGGGCCAGGAGGTGACATCCACCTAGAGGGTGACACTGGTCCTTCCTTCCCTGGGAAAGGAGGGGGCCCTGGGAGGGGCCCTTGCAGGGGCACCCACCCTCCACCCCGGCCCACGAGGAGCCCAGCCTGGGCACCCCCACCCGCGCCTACGTCTTCTTCCCTGTGAGCAGGGACAGGTAAGGAGCACAGTGTGATGAACAGAGCAAAGCAGGAGCGGCAGGCCAGCCTGTGTGTGCGCGTGTGGGTGGGTGTGCATGTGTGTGTACACATGTGCATGTGTGTGCATGTGGAGTATGCATTGTATGTGTGTACATGTGTGCACGTGTGTGCACATGGGAGCTTGCACGTGGCACATGCGTGTGGACAAGGGCCTCCGTGTCCCTAGTGCCCCCAGCAAGGCTGCAGGCTGATGACCCCTAGCCTCTGATGCTCCCTCTCTGACCTCTTGCCCCCCAACAGGGAGCCATCACATGAGCTCTTGGCCTCTTGACGGGAGCAGTGGGCAGGGGCGGCCGGGCAGGCAGGCTGGCATCTGCGCTGGTGCTTCAGCCTTCCTGTGCCTTCCTTTCCACTCTTCTCACCCACATGGTACCGGACACAAGGTGAGTCCAGGCCGTGGCTCACGTGAACTGTGACAAGTGCAGGGATAGGCCTATGGTCTCACCTGACCCCACCGCAGGACCCAAAGCCAACTCTGGAGCACGCCTGGCTGGTGAGGGAGGTGGGGGTGGCTGGGCAGGCCCACGGAGTGGACGGAAGCCAGCTGGTCCCGGCCCAGGATAGCTGAGCTCTGGATGCCCCTTGTCCCGTCAGTGCCCCGTGGAGCCCAGTGGGGCCCAGTGGGCCATGTGACCTCCGGTCTGCTTTCCAACTTCCCTGGCAGTGACCCAGCCCCAAGCACGTTCGGGGCCGCTGTGGTTCCTGGCACGGCCACTCCTTTCTGAGACCCTCGTCACGGGCACGGTTCTCTCTGTTCTTAGCCACACCTGCACAAGGCTCATAAAAGGAACCCAGCCGTGCCACGGTGAACCACCCAGAAGGGCAGCTCAAGTGTGAACTGTGTTAGGGGACCTCCTCGGCCGGTCTTGACGGCCCCACCTGCACCCCAAGGGCATGAGGGTCAGGGTGGGGTCCCCAGCCACATGTCCTGGGGCTTGGGGACTGCTTTTGTGATGGGAATCAGTGACCTTCCCTGCTACCCCCAGCAGCCAGTCTGCCCTCCTCGGGCCTGCAGCAGCCTGCATCTCCAGCACCCCAAATCTGGAGCACCCCGCTTTCCCATCTGCCCTCCACCCCCCACCCCACCGACCCCACACAGGAATGTTCTTTTCTGGCCTAGAACACTCAGATGTTTGCAATGCAAATGCACAGCAGAGAAAATCGCATCCCACAGACCAGCTGAACCACAGGGCTTCTCCCCACAAAACGCCAATCACAGCCTGACAGACAAACAGTTTCTTATCTGAAGAGTCATCACCAGAGGAAGGGATCTCTGCGGGCTGCCCGGGCTGGGGGCTGGGGGCTGGGAGGACCCTGCACGGGCTGCTCTGGGTAAAGACTCCCTGGGTCCCGGGAAGGTCTTGTATCTGTCGGGGCGGGAGCTCGGGGGGACCCCGGTGCCTCTCCCTAACAGGCCCTCCTTCTCTGAGCCCACACGGGGGGCTGGTGGCCGGGTGGAGGAAAGACACCCACAGGTGCACTGCGTATGGGCGGGACTCCGGGACTCGGTGTTGATGCCACAAGGAGAAAGTGACAGGCTACGCCCCACAGTGCCTGTGGCGGCTGGCGGGGCCCAAGGCCTGGAGGTGGGCAGGCAGCAGCTTGCTGCCTCAGACCCCCGGCCCCGACGTCGTGCATCCTGTGAAGTCAGCTGGCAGTGCGTCTGCACACCTAAGCTCACAGGGTGGCAGCTGCTGCGCTTTGTTCTCGTCACCGTCACCGTGTCTGTGGCCTGTCATTACCAGCATCATCACCGCTGGAGAGGGCCGCCACACAGCCTCCCAGACGGGGACGGGGTGCTCAGGTCCGAGGGACCCAGGACCAGGTCAGAGGAAGGGCACCTGGCTGAGGGAGAGGCTGGTGCAGGGGCAGAGGGGCACCTGGGGCCAGCACGGTGGGAGTGGACAGGTGAGGATGGGGAGGGAGGGCAGGGGAGGTGGGGAGGGCAAGGGAGGGGGAGGGAAGGGGAGGGGGGAGGGGCCCTTCTGCAGCGCACAGAGGGTCAGCGCATCCTGAAACCAAGACCAGCGGCGGAACGTGCGGCCTGTGACTGGGGACACAGGCTCCGAATGGGGGATCTGTGGTGCAGCCATGGGCATCACAGAAGTTTCTGGAAGCCTTGACATATCCCTGGGGCAGGCATGTGCAGCCTGCACAGACCTATGGCCTCATGGAAGGCCCTCTGGTGAGCACCTGCAGGGTCAGCATGGCCAGCCCGGGAGCCCCAGTGACCACGGCCCATCCTTGCCCCACGGAAGGCTGTCCCTAGCAGCAAGCCCCTCCCACAAAGCCCACTTTGCCTGCCCTCATCCTGGAAGCTTCCTGCTCTGGCCCACTTGGATCGTCTGTCTCCTCTTCTATCTTCAGATCCTCCCCTGAGTCCACAGCAAGGCCCCTGTGCACCTGTCCCCCAGGCAGGCTGAGGCCAGCAGAGAGCCCGGATCCTGCTTCCTCTTTGCCCACTCCCTCCTTGTGCCCCCAGGGCACCTCTCCCGAGCCAGGCCCGCACCCGTGGGAGGGGCCCTGGCCTCTGGGCTCTGATAGGTTTTCCTCTCAGGTTGCTCAGTAAATTGAGCTGCACATAATTGAACCCTAATATCCTGCAGGCTACACCTCATCACTGACCTCACAAGGGCCACCGTGCACACGTGGAGAGCCACGCCTGTTACATCTCGGTGTTCAGATTAAGTGTCTGAAACAATTTTTGAGAGAAAGCGTAAAATTGCTTATTTTATTGAGCTGACTAATTAGAACAAGCCAGACCCTTTCGTGAAGACATACGCTGAGGGGTTCAGTCAGCCTCCCTGTGTCCCCAGAGGGGTCCCCCATTCACGGAATTGGCAGGGTGTCAACATCTGGAAGCTTCTTCAGGAAACTCAAATTTCATTTTCCTCAATAGGTCAATTTTCCATGATTAGAAAAGAGCGAGGCCATCCTTTTAAGTGCTTCCCCCGTCTTTCCACGGGAATAGAAGGAACATTTGCTCGAAGTGCGTGGGCATTTTCTCTTCTTAGACATTAAAAATAGGAAAGGAAAAAATGACAAGTGGGGAAATAGGAAAGGAGCACATTTGCTGCCATTTCAGCAAGAATTGCAGCTTTGTCCCCAGACCCGCTGAGGATCGGCGCCCGCGGCACAGCCGGCAAGGAGGCCCCGGCACCCACACAGTCCCCGGGAGCTCCCCGCACTCAGCCAGTGAGGGGAATGCTTCTAATCAGCGACATAATGAGACAGAAGGACAGAAGGAGGGGAGCTAGAAGCCATCTGGGGGAAGGCGGGAGGGCCTGCTGGGCCGTGCCAGGGTCCTGGCAGGGCTCCCAGGGAAGATGCCGAGGCCACTAGGAGGAGTAGGTGGAGAAGGCGCTGTTCCCTGCTCACTCCACCCCGGCTTCTCTGGAATATTCCGGCCGGGAGCAGAGAGCAGAAGTTCAGCACGTGCCTTGGGTGAGGCTTTCTGCCAGGGAGGTCCAGGCGGCAGGGCTGGCACAGTGTCCGCACACAGCGGGGCCGTGTGGAGAGTCCCCGGGGGAAAGGCAGCCTTCTGAGCTGAGTGGGAGCTGCCAGGTGATGAGGTGTGGCCTCACCACCTGGGTGGGAGGATGCTCTACCTGGGTTCCTGGTGCCCTGACTGCCAGGCACGGAGCAGCTCTGACACAGCAGGATATGGGGCAGGCTGGGTGCACAGGGGTGGCCCCAGGGCACTGTGAGGCAGGCAGCGTTCCCCATCCATGTGTACATGTCTCTGCTTCAGCACCCAGGGGCTGTGATGAGAATGCCCTCTTGTGCCCACATGACCCCATCGCAAAGAGGGCTTCGTGGGAGGCAGGTAGGCAGACCTCCCCAACCCAGGCACTCTTTAAACGGCCAGTGCCCTACACCCACCCAGGTGGCCTCATGCTGGGCTCCAGGGACACAGGAACATGAGCAGGGACCCCGCCCCTGAGTGGCAGACACGTGAGGAGCTCAGTAGGCATCTGCCCGTGGAGGGGGTGGATCTGTTCAGCCTACAGGCCAAGCAACAGGCATGACTGATTTCCACCATTACCCTCTGCTCAGGAGCGGCTCCGTGACCTGAGCTTAGGGACAGTGAGACAATAGACTGCTCGGGATCAGCACCAGAGGGACCCAGAGGTCCCATTGTCAACCCACCACCCTTTGGGTGACAAGAAAAGTTGGTGACCCCATTTGCAAAGCAGGGCACTGTCCCTGGGGAATCGCTGATTGCTGGTGGCTGTTCAAGCCTGGCAGGGCTGACAACGGCTCCCTGTGGGAGTGGCCTGGGCACCCTCTCAGGTCCCAAGAGGGATTCAGCTTCTCCTGGTGCTCCACCCTTTATCTGGGACTTTCCTCAAAAGACAACAGGCCCAATGTGACAGAGATAAGCACTTCCCTCCTGCCATTGTTGTTAGGACTCAACTGTTGAAGCTAATGGTTCTCTAGGTCTTCTATCAGTTTGGTTTCCTCAACAGGCAGGCAGGCCTCCCATCAACTTGCACGGCACCCAGTCTCACCTGGGGTGAGCCCATCCAAGTGGTGTCACGCTGAAGCTGTCACACCTGTGGTAGGTGTGGCCCTGTGCTCTTAGTGGTAGGTGCCCTGACATGGACCCCTCCTGGCCTCTCATCTCCACCTCCACCTCAGCCTCCATCTCTATCCCATCTCCACCTCTATCTCCAACCCCATCTCCCTCTGCCCCTGTATTACCACAGGTGACAAAGGTCACCGCACCCACTGATGCCAGTAGCTCACGTTAACAAACCGGTTTCATCCACATATTGATTTTAGGATGGCTATCCTCCACCTTCAAGAATCTATTATTAGGCTAATAACAGCTAGCTGTCAACATGGATGCACAGTCATCAATATGGCTTAACACCAAAAGGTAGATTTTTGGTCATGAGCTGTCTAGTGCGGGCTGGGAGCCGTTTTCTGCCTCGTCGCTCTCCGTTCTGGAATATGCCAGGGGGAGGCAAGGGCACCAGCTCCTGCCCAGCCAGGGAGGGGCAGCCTTGCTGCCCACCACCCACTGGCCAGAGCTAAGTACTCCTTTGAAACCCAACTGTAAGCAAACCTGAAGAGTGAAAGGCGGTGCCTGGGATGTGGGGCGAGGACGTCAATTAGTGAAATAGAAAATGAACAAATCCTAGGGCGACTTGAGAAAACCAAAAGTTGGGTTTTTGGAAAATCATCTAGTGAACTAGAGCCACCTGCCCAGGCTGTGCGGATGCACTCGGGGCCCTGCCTGCCCAAGGCGCAGATGGGCTGCATCCTGCACGCCCAGGTCCCTGGGACAAGGTGCCCTCGATGGATCCCATGTGCAAGCAGACGTTGTCTCTGTGACGTGCAGGTGGAAGAGAAGATTTGTAAGGGCCCTTTTGGAAATAAATGTATAAAACATCACTGAAGGACCAGAAGAAGCCCTTGAGGGCAGAAAAGGAGCACACAGACCGACAGGTGGACACGGGTGGTGCTGTGGAGGGTGGGGAAGCAGGGCTGGTGATCATATCAGGGGCTTTGTGCTTTTGGAATGGTAAAAAAATATTATTTAAAAAAAAATTAAATTGCACATGGGTTAAATACCTGTTTTTTTAAACTAAAGTTTTAAACATTTAGAATAAAATAAAAGATTATATCTCTATGGCCTTGAGTTAGAAAAAAAGTAGGTTAAACAAAACCAAGAAGCCTGAGTCATAAAGGAAATGATTGATTAATTCAGCTGCACTAAACTTTAAATTTCTGTGAAGAGACAGCACGACACTGAAAAGACGGGCCACCCAGACCTGCAGAAGGTATTACAGAGCGTGCAACTGCTAGAGGGGTGATATTCAGAGTATAAAAACCCTTGCAAAGGAGACAAACAGCTGAATAAATAAAACACTGGGCAAAGGATCTGAACAGACAATGGATGAAAAAATTAAGATAAAAACCATGTAACAATTTCTGAACTCAATAGTAATCAGAAAAATAAAATTTCAGGCAATCTAATATACAATCCCACATAAAGATCATCAAGCTGTGAATAGCGAAGGGGCATGAGGACGGCCCCCCGAGGGGTGCTGCTCACCCCCCAGGGCAGGCACGTGAGGACATCCACATGGGCGAGGCACTCCTGAGCTCTCATGCAGAACACAGGCCTGTGCCCTGCAGCCAGAAGCCCTTCTCCACACTCGCCGGGAAAGCTGTGCCGGTGGGACCGACAGTGTGACAATGTGCAGCAGGTAAAGGGTCCAAGCAGCTCAAATGTTTCTGAAGAACCTAAATGGTCACCGGGTGAAGTGGGAATGCTATCGAGTGGTGAAAACGAATGCAGAAGGGCTCCATCCATCAGGCAGCTAAGTTTCAAAAACAGTGTGAGCGGTGCAGAAGGTTCTCAGTCATACCACAGAATGTCATTATATAAAGGGTGAGATATGCAGGATGGTATTTGGTGCTGTGTAGGGGATGTGCCTCCCTAGTCGACATGTAAGCATCCAGACACCCTGATTAAGGAGAGTGACTTACTTCACTCAGAAACAGATTCAGCATCACAAGGCAGAAACCAGTTGAAAGCAGATTCAACAAAATAGGAAACTACTTTTCTGTCTTATAATTATGAAGTCTAAAGGTCAAAACCTCAGGGCATGGTGACATGAGTGTTACGGTCTCCCATTATTTTCCTGCTCCACCATCCTTTCTGAACAGGCTCTATTCTCAAGGTCACCTCATGTTCCAACATGGTTGCCAGTGTTCCAGCAATCACATCGCTACTCCAGCCAGTAACAGGAAGACATGAAAGAAGATGAAAAGACAGAGTCCCTGCCTCAAGGTTACCTCTGGGCATGGAAGAGCCTGGGATGGTGGCGAGCCAGAGAGGTGTCATTTATATAACTATCATATTTTTTTCAAACATAATACTCAGACACAAATGTGAATAAATACTACATTTTTGTTAAAGACCATGATTAAGTGAAGCATGGTTCTCACACTGTTCTCCATGGTTTTATTTATGTTTGGAATACTTTGCAGGAAGGAACATGATTAAAATAGGAAATGCATTCAATACATTGATTTCTATCTATGGTACAACATGATTCATTGATTTGTAACAATAGTAAATAGCAAATACGCTATCAAAATTCCCTTCATCCTAAAAGAAGTCAGAGCTGCCAGGGAGGCGAGCAGAACCTCCCTCGGAAAGCCCTCCTAGCTCTCAGTCCATCCCCCGATCTGTCCAGCTGCCTTCCCAGCCCCAGGGGTCCCCCCGCCACCGTGCTCCCTGCGGGCCTTACCTCATGCCTTCCCCACCGGGAGGAGTTCCTTCCATCCTTCTGACTGAATGTGCCCTTCAGCTACAGCCCAGCCACGCACCTCCGGGCGGCCGCCAGGGCTCTCCGATGCTAACCACAGACATAACCACCTCTGATACCTGCTTCAAGTGTTCCCCACGAGGGCCTGGGCCCAGGCACCCTGACCCCAGGGCCCTGGAAGCTCCAGTCAAATGCCCTGTGAGCTCTGCCACCCGAGTCTGCCTTCAGCCAGTCTAGGAGCAGGGGCCCAGCCAGGCCTGGCTCATCCCTGAGCTGCTCCCGGAGCCTCCCGGAGCCTCCCGGAGCCCACCTGCTGGGGCAGCCGGCCACAGGAGCAGAATGACCATCAGGGCCCCACGGACCCTGTCCCGGGAGGAGGAGATGAGAGACCGGGGCTGCATTTGGGTTGCACCCCATCATGGGGTGGCCACGTAGAGAGTATTTAGTAGCCCCAAAAGGTGAGCACCGCCCACCCCTCGTCCTGCAGCGTCTACTGATCCTGGCATCTACTTCATCGCCTGCTCTTCATCATTATTTGTCTCTTTATCGAGCGTATTTTCTCCAAATCTGCTGACTGGCCGTTCATTATGCATTTCTGCCAAAGAGGCCCTTGATTTCTGACTCTTCGAATCATTTCCAAGCATGTCACTAGCAGCGGGCTGCTGGGATCCTGCGCAGCCTAGGGGAGAGCTTTGCTGAGGGGCGGCGGGGCCCTGCACGTGGGCCCTCACTGGTCCTGACCCCCACGCTGCACACTTACATCCACCCCACCCCCAGGTCTGCCCCCCACACCTCTGTGGCCCCTTCAGGAGTTAGGGTGCCTTCCCCGGGCCCTAATGCCCAGAGGCACCAAAAGTGATGGAGTGGCAGACGGCATAGTAGGGCCCCAGGAATCTCGAGGGAATGGCTGTTAACGTGAGGTTGTCTCTGTCCCCAGGCACAGCACAGCTCACCCAGCCTTCCGTGGGGGCATGGAGTGATGTCAGCCAGATGAGGGGCTTTGCATGCCACGCAGAGATGAACCGTTCTCGGGGTCACCACAGCACACACAGGCGATAGAAGGGCAGGAAATCATGAACTGACGGGTGCGGTTGCCACTTAGAGGCCTGTCACCCCGGCCCGGCCACAGTGAGCGGTCTCAGCGCCAAGAGGGGAGCAAATTGGCAGCTGGTTATAAATATCTGACAATAAATAAGGCAACCTGCTGAATTAACATGCAAAGCATTTCTTCCGGCTCCCTGATAACCACTGAACAGTAAAATCACTAGTCTTTCCATTGGAAAAATTAGCATTAATAAGATAAAACCGTATTTGGAGTAACTGACATTTTGATGAATGTGCCCGGAGGATTGGATGTGAGACTTTTGATGGATAATATTGCGGGTTGCCTCAGGTTGCGTTTAATTGTTCCTTCTCTGTTCTCAGCTTTAGTTAAGTGGAATAGAAAACCTCAACAACACTGGAATTTATCTTTCAGGAGGCAGATGCGTCAGCGAGCAGCAGCCACCCGCTGGGGGCAGGGAGCCGGACCTGCTTTCTCTCCGCCTCTGGACTGAGCACGGCCTGCAGGCACCAGAGCCACCTTGGGCTCCCCCGCTCTGTCCTGACAGTACTCAGCAAGGCGCCGCCTCCCGCAGGTGAGGCTGAAGGTTCACATCAGGGCGCACGTGCAGCAGACACCCCATTCTCCCAACATTAAAGCCAAGAGCGCCTGTGAGCTGACACACCGACCAGGACATGGCCCTGCCCTCAGACCCTCCTCGAGTGAGGCTGGTGGCCTGAGCCACCTTCTGAACTTCTGAGGTTGGTTCCTCCCGTCCCTGTTGGGTGCAGACACAGCCTGGCTGGCAGGGGCACACCCCTCCCACAGACAAGCCTGCACAGACCCAGCCCCTCCCTCCGTCTCACCCTGTCCTGCCCCGGGGCTGCCGTTCCCTAGCATTCGCTAGCATGTGACAGTGCCCCCGGGGAGGACCCCACTCCCCTGGCCTATGGGAGGCACTCCGCAAAGATGAGTTAGATGCTCTGGAGTCATCTGGCCCTTGGTCCTCATCTCGCCCACATGTGGAACTCTTGGACGGGAAGAACCACGTCCACTTGCCGTGTGTCCCCACTTCAAGCACGGGCCCAGCCCATTACAGCCGCTCCACAGATGCTTGAAGAAGAGACTGTGGGGTCCTGCGAGCAAAGTCTTGGGGCTGCAGGCTCTGCCAGGAGCAAAGCTCACCCCACAAGAAAGGCTGCCTTCCACCATGCTGGATGCCAGCCCCCTGGGTTGCCCCAGGAAGGCGGCACAGAAGTGAGCACCCACAGGGGACACCGTTCAGAGAGAACGGGAAACAGGGACCCCTAGATAGGGTCCTGCAGGGAGCGATGGGAGATCACAACACTTGCCTAGAGGATAGAAGGCAAGGTCCGAAGGTTTGCACAGGGACAGTGAGTTCTTGGATAGAAAGACATAATAAAACAGAAGGTAACAATTCCTCCCAAGTTTATATAAACTCTAAGGAAACTCCAAATAAAATTCCAGTGTGTGTGCGTGTGCATAATTTGAGAAAATGGTCTTAAATTCATGTAACAAAATACATGCCTAAAAATGATCAAGAAAACTAAAATCGAGGGCTCTTGCCTCAGAGATATCAAAGCTGTTGTGAGGACCCCACGTCGAATTCTCCAGAGAACGGAGCAGGGGCTGGGGGAGAGCCCACAAGCCAGGGAAATGAACCGTGGCCAGGGCAGCCCTGCAGCTCTGGTGAAGGACGCTCCTGTGATAAACGTGCCAACTCACAGCCCACCTGCACGCGAGTGAATCACACCGGGCTGCTAATGCAACTCAGTCAGAGACAAACAGCTGCTATGTCAGATGTTAAACTATCAAAGAATAAAATCTTAGAAGACAGCGAATACATGTAGAACCGATGTTTTTAATGAATATTGGCAACTAAGAAGTTCCTAAAGAAAATAATTATAAAGAAACATGAATGGCACAAGAGACCATAATCCAAAAGAAAAATAGTAGGGGAACATTTTGCAATGCAGAGAGCATTTAAGAGAGTTAACAGCTATCATATAGGAAGATCTTTTAAAATGGATTTTTAAAAAGACACAGAAGAGACAATTAGGCAGAGTATACAGATAGGCACTTACTAGAAAATTCCCAGATGGCCAAAAACAGCATGAAAACTTCCACACAGTCACAGGAGGCCAGAAAATGCAAATTATTTTAATTAGGAGATACCAATTTTCACCTCTCAGACAGGCAAAAATCACAAAGGTAACACGTTTTGGAAGAGACACAAAGGAAAGAGCATTCCTATGTCAGAGCACGATATGAATTAGAACTGTAATTTTGGGAGGCCATCAAGAAATATACATATTTAAATAAAAAGTACACAGAACTGTGGACCCGGCCCTCCCATCCTGAATACTCACCCCTGAGAAATAAAAGCAGGCATGAGCATGGCCAGCGGCCCGTCTCGGGGCCACATGCGGGTACAGTGGGCTGCCCGGTGAGAGCGGGGCAGGCAGAAAAGCCTGTCTAGGACCTTGGGTTTGTCACCCAGCTAAGAGGTGACGCAAATCAGGGGTAATTATACACACAGTCTGGGATTCGTGATACGATTCCGTTCAGCCAAATGTTGTGCGGTGTGTGTGCTGCGTTGCGCATGCCTGGTGAGATGTACCAGCATGCCCCCCACCAGGTCCAAGACGCTGCCTCAGGGCTACATCAATCCCCCCTTCTGGGTGTTCCCAGGCTGAGCCCCTGGCCTGAGGAGCCTCCAGGCCCCCGGTCCCCAGCTCTGACCCACTCTGGCTGAGTCCCCGAGGCACACTGTCGCTCTGAGCCAGGACCTGTGCCGGGTACACGGGTGCCAACACAGCCAGCCTCTGAGATGCCCCGAAGGAGCCACAGTCAGTCATCGGGGTCAAAAGAGGATGGGGGTCAGGACAAGGGGCCTGAGAGCGCACAGCCGGGACCTCAGCAAGGCGGGTACCGCGTGCAGAGCAGGCCCCCTGATCTGGAGGCCAAAGGCAGGGTGTGGTGGGAAAGGGTGGTGGGCAGGGTGGGCCCAGCACCGCCCACCGTGTTCAAAGCCTCCAGAACCAGGGTTTTCTCCCTCGACCTCTCCTCGGCCCCTTCCCCCCAAACCTTCCACAGCCTTCACGCCCAGTGCTAGGGGGGGCACAAATCTGTGGCTCTCAGAAGTCAGGACAGGCTCCCGGGGACCTGAGCCAGGGGTTCCGACCTCCTCCCCACGGCCAGGCCGCTGTCCAAGGACATTTCCCACGGTTCCAGGCCCTGGTGTGGGTGAAGGACAAAGAGGCCAGGCCCACACAGGGAGACGCTGAGCTCCCTCCCAAGAGCACTAACCTGGTGGTTTCTACCCTCTGTCTTGGGGAGCTCCCCTGACAGCAGGGGGCTGGGCTAGGCATGTGCAGGTGTGACGCCCAGCAGGCTGGGACATCAGCTCTGTGCCTGTGGGGCACTCAGACGCTGGTGTGGCTGTGGCAGTGGCCAGAGAAGCTCTGGGTCAGATCCAGCCTCCGACAGACCCACAGGGGCTGTGCTGTGAGCCTGCCCGTCCTCAGGCCCACATCCTGACTCGAAGCCGAGCGGGTGGAGTGATGAGGTGCCAGGAAGCCCCTGGCACAAGTCGGCAGGCCCTGCCTTTTCTTTGTTCTTTCCCTTCCAAAGCACTGTTTATCTTTCCCACTATCTCTGTGGATTTTAAAACATCATCCACATTTTTTAAATGAGGTAAATGCGGCTGGGTGGGGTGGCAGGGGTCTCCTGCGATAAGGCCCTCTCTCCTGTTCTGCGTAAACTGTCCCCAGCTCCCCAAAGGAGCTGCAGGTCCTCGGGTGGCACCCTGGCTCTCTGCAGGGTTTGCAGAACCACAGCAAGGCAGCTGGGCTCTGGCAGGTGATGGATTGGCAGACTCAGGCAGGGCAGGCCAAGGCCAGGGCGAAGGCTGCTGAGGGCTGGATGGGGAGTGCCAGGCCAGTGTATGCATCTCAGGGTGACATCCAGAGGACAGGGTCCAGTGTGACCGAGAGCACAATGCTACATGGCCTGGACGGTCCTCCTGACCACTTGTCCCTGATTAACTGCAGGGTCAGAGCCCAGGAGCGCCCCTGCCCTGGCCTGAGGCTGGCTGCATCTGTTCTACCATCAGAGAGGCCACAGGGCATCGTGGTCTGTGCACAGCCTGGGCCCCACTCCCCCTGCAGGCAGTCCTGTGGCCCTGCCCCATTCGGAGTCTCTATCACAAAATGTGCCCCAGGGCCCTGGGGACTCCTAAGTGTCACCTGGGTGGGCCAGGGAGATGGCAGATTCCCAGGGCCAGGGTGCATGTGACAGGCAGGGATTCCTGCGCCCAGCTCTGTGGCGCCCATGTGGCTTTCTGCACTCCTTGTTCTCTGCTCATTTTCACTCTACAAACACAGGTCCAAGTCCTGCAGCACCCCGAGAGGAGGGCGCAGCACCCCGAGAGGAGGGCGCAGCAGGCGCATAGTGATCTCAGGGCGAGGTGAGGCTGCCGAGATGCAGTGTCCCTGAACCTGCGATTCTGCCCCATGAGAAGGGCCAAGCCAGCCCGAAGTGCCTGAGCATCCGGGGATGGATATTCTCGGTAAAGGTCTGCCCTGTTATTTGTGGGGTACTATTACCGTTCTTCCAAGCAGCTGTGAGAAAGGACTTAGAGAAGGCTATGGATATAAAGCACAGGTCAGCTTCCTAAGAGATGCTATTTCACCACCTCCATTACCACCACCACCACCATGACCACTGACACCACCATCACCACCACCACCATCACCACCACCACCACCACCATCTTCACCAGCATCATCCCCACCCATCAGCAGCAGCAGCACCGTAACCATCATTATCCTTATTTCCTGGTGATGCCTTATGTGTGCACGGCCTAGCCTCTCACCATGGGCTCATTACACAATTGGAATCCAGTCATGGATCCCTTCAAGATTGGCCTGCCTACCACGCCCTGTGTGGACAGACTCATTCCATCTCACATCTCCCCTGAAGGTTTGTCCTCTGAGGGCTTTCATGGCCCAAACTCATGCAGAGTCCTGGGTGAGGGTCTGTTATCTCTAGAGGCCCTGAAGGACCGGCTCTCCCACTATATCCAGACAGTTCCATCACAGAGAAAAAAAGCAAGGAGGGCCTCTCAGGGAACCTCAAGGCAGTACAGATTTTCAAATACTCACTGTAGATAGTCCTTCTGGTGTTTTTAGACATTTCTTTTTAAAAAAATAGAAAAGCTGTTAACTCAGTTACAAACTTAATTTTGCTTTCCATGTGTAGATGTATGTATATAAGATAAGTAAGAAACAAAATGCCTAGGAGTAAATTTAACCAAGGAAAGGAAAGACCTGCATATTGAAAACTACAAGACATTAATGAAGGAAAACAAAGAAGACACAAATAAATTAAAAGGTATCCCATGCTCATGGACTGGAAGAACTGACATTGTGAAAATGCCCATTCTACTCAAAGCAACCTACAGATTCAGTGCAATCCCTATCAAAATACCAATGGCATTTTTCAAAGAACTAGAATAAATAATCCTAAAATTTATGTGGAACCACACAAAACCCTAAATAGCCAAAGAAATCTTGAGAAAAAAATAACAAAGCTGAAGGCATCATGTGGCTTGATTTCCAACTATGTAACAAAGCAATAGTAATTAAACAGTGTGGTATTGGCATAAAAACAAATAGCTCCACGGAACAGATCAGAGAGTGTAGGAATAAGCCCAAGCTGATACGGCCAATTGATTTATGGTAAAGGAGAGAGCTAAGTATATACCACGGGGAAAGGAGAGTCTTTTAAATGGATGATGTTTGGAACACTGTACAGCTGTCTACACAAAAGAATGAAACTAGACCACTACTTTACACCATACACAAAAATCCATTCAAAATAGATTAAATGCTTGAATATAAGACTTGAAACCAAAAAGTCCTAGAAGAAAACATAGGTGGTATGCTTCTTACACAGATCTTGGCAATGATTTTTTGGATCTGACACTGAGTGCATACAAAACCTTGCAATGACAAACTGAAAAGCTTCTGCGCGACAGAGGAAACCATCCACAAAACGGAAGGCGACCTGCTGAATGGGCGAAAATAACTTCAAATCATGTATCTGATAAGGGCTAATGTCCAAAATATACAAAGACTCATATAAACTCAATAGCAAAAAACAAGCAATCAGATTAAAAAATGGGCAGAGGACTCAAACAGACATCTTTCCAAAGAAGAAATAGGGATGGCTAACAGACACATGAAAAGAAGCTCCACATTGCTAATTATCCGGGAAGTGCAAGTCAAACCACAATGCGATGTCACCTCACCCCTGTGAGAATGGCCACCATCCAAAAGACAAGAACTAACAAGTGTTGGCGAGGATGTGGAAAAAAGGGGCCCTCTTTGGAAGCTCTCCGTGCATGCGAATGACTGAGGGAGATAGACAGACACCTGAAGGTCCCAGCCAGCACCCTCTTGGGTGACCTCCTCCAGCTCCCCACAAAAGCCCCTTATGTGGATTGAGCATCCCTTTGATTCTCTCTCTACTCGGTGATGTCCCCTCTTTGAGACCCTCTAGCCCTTCCTTCTTCTATGCCTTTCTCACTTGAGGTTTGCAAGAATTGGGCACACACCCATCTGGTCAGATACCGACACAACCATATTTACTACCTGTCCCTGGTGTCCTGTGGGAAACGGGAAAGTTAGATGGTCCCTTGGTCCCCATCCCCAGCCATGAGGCACGAGCTGGGTGGGATTCCAGCCTCTAGATTACAGCAGAGGAATGACTTTCTTATGTCACCACCTATTAAGTTGCCACTGGGGTGCAGGAATAGAAAGCTAGGTCATGTTCAAGGACAACCTAATAATCCTGACCTCCTGGGCATAGCTTCTGAGTTAGACACAGAAAGTCTAGTGTTCCCACCTCTTCCTGTTTAAGCTGGAGGATTTTCTCAATCTAACGTCCAGGGTCAGGAAGGACTTCCTAGGCACCCAGTGGGTCAGGGGCCCCTCCCTAGTGGGAAATACCTTGAGACATCTCTTATGCCTCAAATATGGGAAATAATCCTATTTGGCATGGGAGGCATACCAAGATCTGTACTGAGATTTGAATGGATGCTTATCGTACCAGAGGACACAGAGTCCATCCTCGGGCGGCTCGCCGGTATCATAGCACAACTGTGCCAGCAGGTCTGGGGACGCTGTATTGAGTGCAGGAGGGGACACAGACTTCCCTATAAGAGGGAAGAGATGGGTCAAGGGACGCCTTGGGTTTCAGACACAAGAAACAGAAAAGGGGACAGCCTTCTCTTTCCTGGTGTCTTTCAGATGGACAACTCTGAATCTAAGATCATTTCGGTCACTCCTCGTCTGGGATGCACCCTTACAAACAAGAACAGCTTTGACCCCCAAACCTTGAAGAGGGAGCATACGATCTTCTTCTGCACCTGTGCCTGGCCCGGCCACCAGCTGGGGGATGGAGAGAAACGGCCACCTGCGGGATCTATTAATCACAATACTATTTCACAAGTAGACCTCTTCTACAGCGAGGAAGGGAAATGGTCAGAAATCCCCCATGTGCAAGACTTCTTTGCCCCAAGACGCAAGCCAGAGCTGTGTCAAAAATGCCAGACAGACCCAAGGTCCTAGCCACGATTACCACCTAGCCTGACTCCTCCAGAGAGTCCAAGTCAACTTCGGGGCCACCTCCGGATGGAGATGCGCCTCTCCCAGAGAAGGAGAAGACCCCTCCTTGTCCCCCTTGCTCTGAACAGCCGCTCCCCAGTCCTGTGTCAACTGCCCCGCCACCCCCTTTGCCTTCCCCAGAACCTCCCTCTACCCATCCTCTTCCTTCCTGTCGGGTGCCACCCCTGCCCATATACCCCTTGCCAGCTATGCCAGGAGGGGAATTGGGCCCCACTAAGGTGCAGGTCTCCTTTTCCCTGCAGGATCTTAGGCAGATCAAGACGGACTTGGGAAGGTTCTCAGATGACCAGACAAATATACAGAAGTCTTTCGAAGTCTAACTCATGCCTTTGACATGACTTGGAAAATCTCATGTCAATCCTGAACCAGACGTTGACAAGCAATTAAGTTAGGGCTGCCCTAGAGGCAGCCGAAACATTCAGAGATGGTTTGTTCTGCTCCTATCAGGATTCCCACAGAGACATGAGGGAGGGAGACCTATACCCCACAGGTCATCAAGCAGCCCCTCAGGACGACCCAGAGTGGGACCCTGATGACATGTTGGCCACCTGGCAGCATAAGCATTTCCAGATGTGTCTCCTGAAGGGACTCAGCGGGTGGAGGAGCCTCCTCGGCCTCCCTAGAGCGGTTAAGGGGAGCCTCGGTTAAACACACTTCTCTGTCCCCAGATTCAGCTGAAGGGATCTGATCCTCAATCTGCCCCAGATATTGGAAGAAAGCTACAAAAGCTGACTTTGGGACCTGATATGACCCAGACCACCCCCTAAAGGTGGCTATGGTAGTCCCTTATGATCGGGATCAGAAGGAGGCTAAGGAAAGGGACCAGAGAGACAGAAAGAAGGCAGCCCTATGGGTGGCTATGTTCCAAACCAAGTCCCCCAGAGGACACACAGGCAGCGCCACCGGGCCAGCACTACAACTGTGGGCATATGGGATACTTCAAAAAAGAATGTTCCAACAGAGCCGGAGGCCTCCCCCTGGGGCCTGTCGTGTCTGCAGAGAGAGGACATTGGAAGGCGCTGTCCCCAGAGGTGAAAGTCCTAGGGGACAGGACAACCTGCCATCGAGGCCCAACAGGACGGAAGGGGCCCAGGGTCTCCCCACACGGCTCACATAACACGAGCCCCCACCCTTCAGGAGCCCTGGGTGGCCCTCACGGTGGAGGGAGAGGAGATGCATTCTCTCTTAAATACAGGAGCCTCCCCTTTCAGTCCTCCAGTCTGGCCCGTTGTCGCCCTGCAGGGACAACTGTAACCAGAGCTGCTGGGAAGGCCCTGACTCAATACTTCTCACGCCTTTGAAGTCGTAGCTGGGGGACCCCATTGTTTTCCCATGCCTTTCCCCTGCCCCCAAAGCCCTACCCCATTGCTAGGTCGAGACACCCTATCTAGACTAGGAACCACCATACTAGTAGCTCCTGGCAGGCCCTTCTCCTACCCCTATGGAAATGGACGTAGACCCCAGTGTGTGGGTCACCCAGGGAGAGACAGGCCAAGCTCAACTGCTCGGCGCAGAGATTAGAGGAAAAGATTAGCTGCCTTCCCCAACCACAGGCAGTACCTCCCGAGGCCCGAGGCTTGTAAGGGGCTGGGAGACACCGTCACTAATCTGAAGTCCCAGGGCCTCCTGGTACCGTGTAACAACCCCTGCAATACCCCATCTGGGGAGTCCAGAAGCCCAATGGGGAATGGGGACTGGTGAAGACCTGCACCTGGTAAATGTGGCAGTGATTCCCATTCATCCTGTAGTGCCCAGTCCATGCACCTTATGACCCAAATCCCTGAAAACGCCCAGTGGTTCACAGTTCTAGATTTAAAGGATGCCTTCTTTTGATACCCTTGCACCCTGATTCTCGGTATCTTTTGGCCTTTGAGGATCCCGCCAACCAGTCTACCCCACTAACATGGATGGTCCTGCCCCAGGGTTTCAAGGAGAGTCCCCACCTATTTGGTCAGGCCCTGTCCAGGAATCTGTCAGACTTTTCATTCCCCACATCCAGGTCCTACAACATGTAGATGACCTCCTCCTCGGAAGAGGGCTGCCAGGAAGGAACAAAATCCTTCTCCACTTCCTAGAGGAAAGAGGGTATAAGGTTTCCCAGAATGCAGCACAACTGTGTCAAACCTCAGTAAAGTACCCAGGCCTTGTGCTGTCTGAGGGGTGCAGGGCCCTGAGCACCAACAGAATGAAGCCACCTCCACCTTCCCACTGCCAGGACACTGGAACAGCTCAGGGGCTTCCCGGCATCACTGGGTTCTGCAGATGTTGGATTCCTGGGTTTGGAAAGATAGCTTGTCCCTTATACCAGCTGGTTAGGGTCTCGCAGGCCAGGAATGCCCAAGTCCTCGCATGGGAACCAGAGGCCCAACGAGCCTTTGAGAAGCTGGAGAGGCTCTATTGCAGGCCCCCCAGCCCTGAGCCTCCCCATGGGAAAGAGTTTCAACCTGCATGTGACAGGACGGAAGAAAATGGCCCTGGGAGTCCTGAGGCCCTAAAGTTTACTTTGGGAAATGATTTTACTGTACTTTCTCCTCATAATGTGACAGGGATGTTACTCTCTAAAGGGAGCCCCTGGCATTCCAACAGCTGCCTCCTGAAATGCCAGGCTATGCTGGTAGCGGGACCTGTCATTCAGATAAAGACACGCCCCCCTTCATCCAGCAACATTTCTCCCTGAGAACAAGGGGAAGTGGACGTGACTGTGGAAAGGTGATTCTTCACACTCACATAGCGCAGGAGGATCCGAGGGGAACCCCTCTAGAAAACCCAGATTAATTCTTTTTATGGATAGGAGTTCATTTGTGGAACTGGGGACCCAGAGGGCAGGATAAGCAGTAGTGTGTCTCACTGAGACCGTGGGGAGTTCTCCCCTTCCTCCAACAACCAGCCCCCGGTTCTCAGGATCAACAGCTCTAACTAGGGCTCTGGAAATGAGTAAGGGGCAGAAGGCTAACACGTACGCTGACTCTGGATACGCCTTCCTAGTCCTCCAGGCCCATGCCGCTGTTTGCAAAAAAAAGAAATTAGCTCACTGCGAATGGATCCTTATTAAATATCATCATGAAATTAACTGGCTACTCTGTGCTGCCTTCCTCCCCAAGGAAGCGGCTGTGAGACATTGCTGGGGGCATCAGAAGGGAGTGGATGAGGTATTGTTAGGCAGGAAGGCAGATATGAGCCAGGTGGAAAGAGAATAGGGCCAGTAAAGCCCACTACGGGGGACTCGAAGAGTTAACCCGTTAGAACTAGAGAGACAGAAAAAGACTCACAGAGTTAATGAGCTAATCAGTTAAAGCTCAAAAGGCCAGGAGCAACTTGGCCTGGAAATGTTTGAATATTCCCCAGATAATGGAGGGTATCTCAGCGTAGCCCATGTCTTTATTGTGTTAATCATGCAGGCCCGGCTTATTTTTTAACTTTACCTCTATGCTGTTTTCCCTCCTTCAGCCCTAAACAAGTAATTTGCTACCTGGGCAACTAACTTAGCAAGTAGGCCCAGTCACAAACAACATAGTTAAAGGCGGGAAGGATTCCATCTTAAAGATAATATTGCATTTTAAAATCCAGGAAGTTAAGAAATAAGATTCTTAACTTACTCTTTAGCAAACAGACAATAACTCAGCCCCCCTTGGGGTCCGGGCTGGAGGTCTTGTTTGATATGCTCCCAGACCAAGATGCCAGTACCTCAGGGAGAAATCAGCAGTAAATTTCTTGTGTTAATTTTAAATATTCAGAGACCATTTAACAAGTCTTCACTCCCAGCCCTTGGTCACATTCCTAAAAAATCCTTAAAAGGGGGAACCCCCAACCTTTCAGCACGCACCTCTCTCTGAGGTTGCCCGCACTTTCTAAGTGCATAGACTTTCTCTCTTTCAATAAAACTTAAACCTTTCACGGCATTCCCCTCTCTGAGGTTGCCTGCACTTTCCAAGTGCATCTTTGACTTTTTCCCAATCCTTTAGGGGCACATCTTCTATGGGGTAGCCCACATTCACCTTTCTCTGAGTCTGCTCCTTTTTATCTTAAGTTAACTTCTCACTGCTCAACTTAAACGTTTTGTCTCTGCACTTTTCCAGTGGTAAGTGTCTTTGTTACTTTGATTTTTCATTCTAATTCTCCGAATTTCAGCTCACACCTTCACTCTCTCTGTCCTATCTCAGACAAGTAGGGAGGGGCTGCTGAGAGCTCACATCTGGGCTGGCAAATTACCGTCGCCTGGGTGACCGGGAACTGCAGCTCACAGTCATGCTCTTTAGTAGCCTGCCTGAAAGTCTCCTTTCTTTTTCTATAGGAGGTTCACAGAACATAATCTCACTCCATCCAATGCTCTGTGGCTCCCCCAAATCCTGGGGTGATAGGGACTCAGTTCCCATGCCATGCAGATCCAAGCGGACACTGGATGCCAGGTGACCCTGGCTTAAGGAGTTGGCAGGGGATGTGCCCCATGCTGGGTAGCAGTTCAGTGACCTTCCTTCATCATTCTGTGCTGTCCTTCCCTGACACTCACTTTAATGAATTCCTTCCTCACCCTGTCCTCTGACTTGCCTGCATCTCTGAACGGAACTCCTCCAACAGCGTCAGAGGGACATCAATGGGCTGGCCGTGCAGCCCAGGAGGCCGCCCAAGCAACACAGTATGCCCTCTCTATACCACCCTGTTTGGGAGCATTCCCCAAATGAAATCAAACCCCAATATTCCCAACAGGAGGCAGATATGGCCCTCTGAGAGGAGTTAATTCTGCAGCCCTCGGGGTGGTTTCAAAATGAAGAAGGGAAACTTCTCTTACCAATAGCTAACAGGTGGAAATTGTTAAAAACCTTGCATTTGGGGAGGAATGGGGCCTCCCAGCTGGCTAACAGACTGTTTTTTGGGACACAACTTCAAGAGACAGTAAAACAGACAACAAGCTCCTGCGGGGTGTGTTGAAAGAACAATCCCCTCAGCCATTGATTAGCCTCGGCGGGGATGGAAAGAACTGGGCTATACCCAGGGGAGGATTGGCAAATTGATTCCACCCATATACCTAAGGCTAAGGGAGTTCGGTATCTACTTGTACAGTGGACGCGTTCACTGGGCGGACAGAGGCCTTCCCTTACAGGACTGAAACAGTGAAGGAAGTGTCCGGACCTTGGTGAATGCAATCATCCCCCAGTTCAGACTGCCCGGGAGCCTGCAAAGTGGTCATGGGCCCCCCCGGGGAGTGAGTCCAGACTGCCAGCGGGGAGCAGCTCGGGCAGTCATCACCTGTGTCCCTAAGGGCAGGCAGGGTCACCGCTTTAGGGGGGACTAAGGCCGGTGACGGTGGGACAGGGCCCTTGTAAGCCTCCAAACAATCCCCGTCCAGCTCGGCCACTTGGACCTCAGCTGCCCAGCCTGGTTGTGCCCTGGGCAAATGAAGCACAGCCCTTCCAGCCAATCAGGAGTGAGTTGTGATGTCTTTAGGGGGCGGGACTTCCTCCTCTCGGGAGACAATATAAGCCCCGGACACGCGGCCTTGGTGGTCTCCGCTGCCTGGTGGGAGGTGGTGTTGTCTCTTCGTTTACTAAAAGCCCCGCACCCTCGTCGGCTGGCTTCATCTTCAAGGCCTCCAACACACAATCCTGGGAAAAAACAGCATTCTGGCGGGTAACAATGGGGCACAGCCACTATGGAAAGCAGTGTGGAATCCTTGAAAAATTAAGAATAGAAGTAACATGGGATCCAGCAATTCCACTTTTGGGTATTTATCTGAAGAAAGTGAAAGCACCAATTTAAAAAGGTATTGAACACCATGTTCATTGCAGCATTTTCTGCAATAGCCAACATATGGAGGCAACCTGCGTGTCCATCAGTAGACGAACGGATAAAGAAGATGTGGTGCGTGTACACGATGGAGTACCACTCAGCCATAGAAAATAATGAGATCTTGTCATTTGTGACAACACGGATGCACCTAGAAGGCGTTACGCTCAGTGAAATAAGCCAGAGAAAGACAAATCCGTATGATCGCACGTACATGTGGAAACCAAATTGGAAATAAACACGTTAAGTATAACGGGATGGGTGTTGAGTGTGCAGGTGCTGCAGACTGGGGACTCGTTTCCTATGATGCTGCAGGGGACTTGGGTCCATGGCGGGCACTGTGCAATGCAGCCATTCCCAGCCCTGGGCAACCAGCCGCTCTCCTCGGATTTCAAGCTGCAGAAATTGTGTCCCTCCAGAGGGGGCCTATCCTGCAGTGGGGTCTCGTCTCCCCTGTCGTCTCCGCCCTCTGGCCCAGGACCCCACCCTCTGGGTCTGAGGGACCTTCGTCCACCAGAAACGCTGAGGTGCAGGGTAAGGGGGACACAGGACAGATAGTGAGAAGGGTGCCAAGGAAGGGCCCGCAGGAGGAGCACGGTGAGCGGGCCGGGTGGACGGGGCAGGCGGGCGGTGGCTCGGCGTCCCGGGGAGAGAGTCCCCTGTCCAGCCGCCTTCCCGCCCCGCCTGTCCAGCCAGGACAGCATGCCTGCTCCCGCAGGGAGCCCCGGGGTCTGCACAGCCCCGTGTGGCCAGGTCCTCCCTACTTCCACCCCAAAGGGGCTCATGCTTTGCAGCTGAGGCCACCCTATAGGCAGGGTGATCCCCGGGAATGGGCAGCCTTTTGACCTCACAAGCCCCTCGCTGGTGGGCGCCCCTCTCTCCCGGCCTCCATGGTGACTTTGTGGGGAATCGGCCGCGGGCTGATGGGCTCCAGTGATTTGCTCTGAAACCTTTGACGTTGACCCTTCAAGCAAATGAGTGTCAGAGAAAGAGTTGAATAACTCGCTCTGTAACTTGGTCGGGTCAGGACAGTGCCGAGAATCCCTGCCCGGGGCCGGGGGCAGAGGTCCAGGTTCCGGGAATGCCCTCCACACATGACGGATGGGATCAGGTCCCGTACCAGGCCGGGTCACTCCTTGGCCCGATGGGACCGCGCCATCTGTGGGGGGTGGGGAATGTGGTAAACACACACAGAGGTGCGTGAGCACACGCGCGCGCAGCTAGCCGTGTGTGTCAGAGGGCCTGATCGTCTCCTGCTCTGCCCCGTGCTGGGCACTGCTGGTAAGCACACCTGCCCTCCCTTGCAGGGATTGAGGTGCATTTGGGAGGCAGCTCTGAACCCCACTAACTCCAGGGCAGGTGGGGATCCCCGGGGATGCCGGCACCTCCTTCCAGCCAGGCAGCATGCCTCAGGGGCTCACAGGCCCACTCAGCGCACAACGGCCTGGCATGCGCAGGCCGAGCAGGAGGAAAACGTGGCCTTCGGGGTGGAGGCCAGCTCCTCCCACTGCTCCTGCCCTGGGGCCTTGCTTCTCCATGCCCTCCTCTCATTCCCCACCATCATCTCCCTCCTACTTCAAAACATTCTTCCCCCGCCCGCACCACGTACAGTTTCCCCTCAGTCCTTCATCTCCATCTACTTTGTGTTTCTAAAAATGAGTAATGCCTCAGACAATACCAAGTTCAGAATGAAAGACCCCCTTCGCAACCCCTCCCCTGAGACACTGACATGCGCCCTTCCAGCCCCACATCTGTAGGTGGAAACGTGGACATACATGGAGAGATGGACCCATCTTCCGGAGGAGCATGTTTCTGCCATGCCCATCTGACACTGTCTCGTTGTTTTAGGATCTTTCCGTGTGCACAAGGACCTGCCCCTTCGTGTGATGACGGCATGGAGCCCTGCAGCGTATGCATAGGAGCAGCCACTAAACGTCCCCACCAATGGGCACCAACGTGCTCCCATGAGTTGGCTCGTGAACGTGCATCCATGCTTGGTGTCCATGCACAAGCGTGTCTTCTCGCCTTCCCAGAGCGATGCACAGAGCAAAGAGAAGGTGGATAGACATGGTCGGCAGGCTTGGCCCACAGGCATCTCGGCCTCCTTTGGCCCTGACCCAGGCCAGCCATGTCTCCCGCCGGCTCCAGGCTCCAAGGCCAACATGCCTGTCTCTCAGTTTCATCCCCAGTGGGGTTACGGCCTCCGCTCTCACCCATGTTCCCACTGTGCCCTTTGTCCATCTGTGCATCTCCTGATATGCTGTGAATACTAACCTTTGATTTCACACATATTTCAAACATTTTCTTTAGGGTTTCTATTCACGTTGTGTATGATGCATCTCTACCAGATACTTAAATCTTCATCTTAAAATCTGTCTTCTAGCACGACATCCAAGTTCTATGTTACTTAGAAGGGAATAATTTTGTTATTTACTGCTTGTGGTACTTATCTTTATTTTCCCCCTGAAAGGCTATAATAGTCTGCAAACAATTTACTAAAACTGATTTCCATGCTCTTCAGCAGTCCAGCCCTTTCACATGCCAAGTTCTCATGTATGCTTGGGTCCTCCTACGGATCTTGTTGTTCTCATTTCTCTTGCTCTATTTTTACCCCTGTGCCAACACACTGTCTTTTGAACACATTATTGCATACTTTTCCCCGGCATCTGGCTGGAAGCCTTCTCTACATTGTTCTTTACATGTGTTTTCATGGCTTGGGTTGCCAGCTTTCTACTTCATATGTATTTTAAGATTAAACTCCACAAGACATAAAATCAGGATTTTGATTGGCATTGCCTTACATCTATACCATAACTTGGGAAGAATCGAGAAGAAGTACCATTTTCCCACAAAAGCATAGCCTACCTCCCCACCCAGAGAGGTCTTCTCTATCTTTTCCATAATGTTCATGGCTTTGTTAAATATATGCACTGCGTTTCATATACACGTGTGTGTGTATTTCTGGATAATTGGAGTTTTCTCTTGCCAACGTGAATATGGTAGACATGCTTTCTACCAGGTTATTGTAGGTGTACAATAAAGCTCTTGGGTGGGGTGTGTGGTCCGGTACCTAGCCACCTCTGTGCCCCTGAAGTAATTTGAGTAATTTCCATTCCATTCTATTGGATTTTCCAGATACTTTGTTCCATCTGTAAATAACTGTATTTTTAGAAAGGTTGCTCTTTTTCAATGCCTAGAGCTCCTTGGCCTTGTGCTGGTGCCCTGAAGATTGGCTCCTGGGTCTGTAAGGGGCCAGGATTGCCAGTCAGGTTTCTTACTCATTCATCCCCCGATTTCCTGGGAACATCCGCTATGCCAGAGCATACTCAGGTCACGGAGCTGGCGCGTAGAACACGGTCCCTTGGGGCTTAGATTCTGGGGTGACAAATCATAAAGAGATGAACAGCGATGCACATTGTAGTGATAAATGCTTTGGATTTAAACGTGGAGGCCACATACGGGAACAGTGACAGGATATTCTCTCTTCTGGGCTGCGGGCATAATACTAATCTGGGTATGAGTTAGGGTGCCTGCTGTACATCTGCGGTGGCCACATAAACAGGTCAAAGAAAATTCTTCGCATCATTAACCTGTCAAAATTGTAAAAATTAGCTGGGTATTTAGTTTATGGAATGCATTTTGTGTTTTTCAAGATACTAACAGGCTTTATTTTCTCTATAATCAGTTAGTGCAGGTGAATATATTCCTTGAAGTTGAGATACCCTTGTGTTTCTGTTGTGGCCTTTTTGATAATGACGTATTTTGTTCAGCACCTTGTTGAAACCGCTTTCCATCTCTTTCGGAAGTTTGGAAGGTTTTGTCCTTTAAATATAAGATTCAGTGGAATATATGTAGGTCTTGTCTGGACCTGGTGGCTCTGCAAGCTGAGCGGAGGTGGGTCTTGAATTGCTTTTGGATAATCTTCCCCTTAGAGCTATTTTTATTCTCCCTCAGACAAATTTTTCTCATTTACATTTTCTTAAGTACATGAAATTTTCACTTAGCTTTTAAAATTGATCATTACATATTTACTTTATTATGATTATTGGAGCACTCTTTTAGATTTTAATGTTTATTGTATTAGCATTTCAAAGAGGGAGCTTTTGGTTTTTCTGATGAAGCCTGCCTCTTAATTTACTTCTATTTTTACAGTTTTACTGAGATACCAGTGACATATAATAAAGAGCCATTTTTAAACTGTGCAACTTGAGGAGGTGTCCCCTGTGCACACACACCCCCACCCCCACTCCAGCTTCTGCGACCCACCCACCACCACCCCCAGCACCCATCCCGTCTCTCCTCCAGGACTCTAATGCCACGTTTTTTCTTTCTTTCATCTTAAAATCTTTTCATATCATCCCACAAGTCCCTGAGCTCTGCTTATATTTTTCCAGTCTTACTGTTTCTTTTCTATTGTTCAAAATAATTCCCATTAGTCCATTTTCCAGTCGCTTTCTGATTCTACTGTCACCTCCATTTTGATGTGGAGTCACACTGTGAGCGTTTTGTTCTGGTTATTGAAGATTTTAGTTCTAAAATGTGTATCTGCCTCTTTTTTATACCTTCTACACCTTTGCTGCGGATCTCCCCATTTGGGTCAGAGCGCCCACCCTGACTCCTTAGGGCGTGAGGAGAGGGGCTTGCTTCCAAGTCCCAGCCCCATAATTCCAACAGCTGTGTCTTGGGTTTCACTTCCTCGCGTGGCCTTTTCTCTTGTTAGTGGGTTTTTAATGTTCCTGTATGGTGAGTGCTTTTAGATTGCATTCTGGATATGTTTATTATTTATTTTGGAGACTGGACCTTTTCTAGCCTAAGGTGGATGTTGATCCCTAGGTCGCTTTAACAGGAAACCCAGATTACACGCAAGCCTCAGGGTGCCAGCCTGCCCTCTGTGGACTGTGGTTCCAACCTCGGCCCAGTTCTCAGGCTTCCCAGCGGTATTCAGATCGGCCCACGTGTGCGCCAGCCAGTGGCCAGCCCAAGGCGTGCGCACTGGGCCATGTCCTGACCGTTCTCAAAGCCTGCGGTGCGACCCGCACGTGCGCAGCTCAGCGCGAGCCCCGCGGTTATGGCCACACGCGGCTTTACGGGCTCCGCGTCTCCCTCCTCGCCCCCGCCTGTCCACCTCCTACACCTCCCTTCCCGGCCTTTGTTTCCTGGCCCTGCCACATATTGGCTGGCCGGTATCTTCACCTGGGCCCAGGTGCTGGGAGGGGAGGGGGCAGGACCAAGGGGTTCGCCACACACTTGAGGGGCCTCAGCTCCTGTGCGCAGAGAGGAGGGCGTCCGCTCAGGGACTCAGGGGCCAGCTGGCTGTCCTGCGATCCTTGTCACCTCCACATACTGCCTCTGCCCGCGCGGTGGGGACACAGGAGAAAGCAGGGGCTCCCCGACTGTGCCTGACCCTTGCCTGCCCTTCCCACTCAGACCTCCCAGCCACAGCTCCGTTTGGAGTTCTCCCCTCGTACTCAGCATGCGATTCTAGGTTCTGTGTCCCCTTTGCGTCCAGGCCAGGTGATCGTGTAGGGACAGAGCTGTCATCTCGCAGGGGGCTTGGCGGAACTTGAACCGCGGTCTTGTTCACCAAGCCACCTGCTCCCACGACTCCTCGGAGCCCTCAGGCAGCAGCTCGGGGCACGTCCAGGGTGTGTTTGCATTGAGTGGGGCACACCGAGCGCGGGGTGCTCACGCCATCTCCCTGAGCCATGTCGGGACAGGCGCAAGCCCACTCTTCATTTCTGTCCTATCAGAATGAAGGAGCATCTTCCCCAGGATTCATGGTGATTTGAATTTATTTTCCATGCTCACAGCTCCAGCTCATCCTCCCAACTGTCTTTGGTCTTTTGTTTTCCTTTTCATTATTTTTAAAAACTGTCTATATATTACATATGATTGCTCTCTGCCTGCAGGAAGCCATGAATATCATCCCAGTTTGTTTGAATCGTTTTGCTTAGTTTATGGCATTTTTTTTTTACCCTGCAAAGGGTCTTGTTTGTTTATAGTCAAGGTGATTCTCCGTGTTAGACGGACCTCATCATATTTTCTTCCAGCGCTTATTGGTTCTTTGTTTTTTGTATTTCCCACGGGTTTGGGATTTACCATCACGCAGATTATGAGAAGCATATCCAACGGTACCTTTCCGTACGGTCACCCCTTAATTCAGCACAACTCACGGAGGTCCATATTTCTTCTACTATTTGAGATGTTGCCCCGTGGCATACTAATTTTTCATATGTAATTGTGTGTGTTTCTAGATTTTCTGTTCTTTTCCATTAGCCTGTGTATTCAAGTGCTGACACTTTACCCTTATAATCGTCGAGGACCTGCTTTATGTTTTCAGATTTGACAGGCTGGCCTCCATCCACTGCGCCTTTATTTAGGGTTTTCTTAGTTACTTTTTTTGTCCCCCTGATAAACTCTGTAATCAATTTGCCTACCTTTAGAAACCAAAATCAAAAAAACAAAACCAGATAGAATTTTATGGAAATTTAAGGAAAAACCGACATACATATACATAGATTTTTCTATCCTAAAATATCGTATCTTTTTTTTTTCAAGCCTACCTTTCTGGGATCATGTCATACGTTCCCTCATAAAAGCCACGTTAAATCAGTTGATTGATTCTAGCTGGCAGCAGCAGACCCCAGAATAGCGAGGAATGGGGGAGCAGGGATTCTGGTGGGGAGTGTTTGCTCTTACCAGCTAGTGGGGGAAGCCGAGGACCCTGGCATCACGCAGGCCTGCCTCCGAGTGTCCAGTTTCCCACCCGCCATCTGTGCCACTGTGGTGGGTCTCTTACCCTCTCTGCCCCAGGACCCTCACCTGCAGCGGTGGTCATGCTTCCGCGGTCGGTCCCCACTCCGTCCTCTCCTCTGAGTGATTAACGGTGCGACTTGCTCTCTGGAATTCGCCATTGTCATGGTCCCATCCTGAGCCTTTTAAAGTCACATTTTCAAAACATAGTCAGAAGTTTGATATTCTTTCCTTCACAGCATAGAAGTTAACCTATACCTCTACACTGAAAGTTAAAAATAATAGACAAAATTTTATGTTGGATTTGATGTTCTATTATTGGGAAATGTATTTTTGAAGGAGAAAGTGCATGTGCATTTACATAATTGGGTTCTTATCTGAAGGAAATGGCATCTGCTAGAACTTCTGAGGTTTACTTGTTATTAATAAACACTTTCCTTTTCCCATATTTCAAGTAATGGCTCACCAAAATATGGCCAGGAAAGATATTACAACATATTTCCCCTGTCATTTTCATTTTCCTGTATTTGTTCCCAGGTGGCACTCTTAGATGCAATAGGGAAGGAAAGGTGAAAGAATTCTAGGTTTTACTTAGAATACTCTTAAAATACTTTCATTAACTATAACTTAATGGAAAACCTTTCATGTTTCCATTCAACAAATGTTTATCCAGAGCCAACTTTGCGCCACACTGCGGGGTGGGAACTTACCATAAAATGCGGGTAACACATGCCCACCGGCCTTGAGAGGCTCACGTTCGGGTGGTTGAGGCAGGGCTGCTCCATAGGCATGTAGCAGGTCCCTTGTCCCCCACCTCTAATCATGCATTTCCTCAGTCCTTCATTCTCTGCCACACCCTGTCCACACATCGGTGCCTGGATCAGCCATGGGGTGGGGCGGGGGACACTCACCCTCTGCTTGGCATTCCCGGCGAACCTGAAGGCAAGATGTGGGGAAGCCTCCCTGAGGCCCCAGTGGAGCGTGGGCGAGAAAGGCCCCGAGAGACGGTGACACGTGGGGAGGTGTGCCGGACAGGGACAGTGCTGAGTATGCTCCCCAGCAGAAGGAGCAGCCCCGCAGAGGCTCCGACCCACACAGGGGCTGGAGGGAGGCCCTCCTCGTGAGCCCAGCATGCCGGGCTTGCTTAGAGTGGGGCCTTGGAGCCCAGGAGCAGGCTGGCCTTGGGAGCGCGAGAAAGTCACACTAAATGACCCATTTGTCGTGCTGGCTTCATCCTTCAGACCAAGTGGCTCCTGGGCTGCCCACTCCAGTGGCAGGGGCACACCAGGTCCCTGCCCACGTGCTTCTGACTGGGAACACTGAGAAGGGCGAGACTCCAGTCCCATGCGGACTGACTGCAGAGGGACAAGGGCCACACTGCCAGTGTCCAGGCTCCTAGGATGCAGTGGAAGCAGGACGCTCAGGTGACAGGGTGGGCCAGGTGGCAGGCAGAGGACCTGAGTCACCCCCTTACCCCTCCAGACCTTCACTGTCTGGCAGAGTACCCCACCAGGGTGAACCCCCAGGTCCTCTGCAAGAAAGCTTTTTGCACCACTGTGTAAATATTAATCTGTGTGCACAAACATTGAAAATGTAATGATTGCCTTCAAATAGGGATGCTTCATGAAACTTGCACCAAAATATTGACAGAAGCTGCGGGGTTTGCGTCCTGGCCGGTGCTCTGGCATCTGAGCGTACAGCAGCCACCCTCAGCCCGGCTCTCTCCTCTGCAGAGGGCAGTGTGCTGTGGGGGGCGGGGGGGGGCAGTGGGCTCTGCAGTCCCCTGGACGAGGTGTGGCGCCTTCCCTGGACACTGCCAGACCAGACCACTGCCCCGGTGTTCAGCTGCAGAATTGGCCAGTACAGCCCGACCCCTTGGGTTGTGGCCAGAATTACATAAGCTGGTAAGAGGAAGGCATAGTGCCTGCACGTGCGGGTCCTTCAGGACGGCAGCCGTCTGCTCTACCCAGCAGAAGCTGTCTGGTCAGCACCACTGGCCTTTTGGATTCCATCAAGGAAGTCGGACACTGAGCTTCAAGAAGGCTATGTGTGCACGTGCATCTGTGGCGTGTGCACATATGTGCGTGTTCATATGCACACATGTATGCATATGTGTGTGTCCATGTGCATGAGTGTGTTCGTGTGGGTGGCAGGGAGTGCTTTCCTTTGTACCTAAGCTGATGACACATGGGAATTTGAGGCCCTGCTGTCCGTGGGTGCAGGAGCACCGTGGTGGTCAACCTCTAGCCACCTGCGTCCTGCTCAGGCTGCCTGTGGGTCAGCCACGGGTGCCTCATCAGACACTTCACCTGGTGGCAAAACTCAGAAATGTCACTTCTCTTTGTTACAAAAGGGAAATCAAGGGGGAAGGAGCGCTCTGCCTCTGAAATGCTCTGGGGGCAGTGAGCCTCCTTCCTCCTTCATGGGCATAGCAGATTCTGGAACTCTCTGGGAACAAACAGGGAGAAATGAGGGTAACCCACTGAGCGCAGCTAATTTTCCTGGCCCCCAGATAACCGAGCAGCAGCTGCCGAAGGAACAGGTCTACTCCCAGAAATGCCAGACCGAGAGGCAGGTATCAGGGTGGCGCACAGTCCCCGCCAGTCACTTCAGCAAATCCGATCGCCGTTTCTGCCCTGGAAGGAAGAGCGCCTGTGCGGGTGTACGTGTGCAAGACAGAGAGAGAGAGAGGAGAAACCTGCACAAGACGGAGGGAGGCCTGCAGTGCCTACCTTTTGCCCTAAGGAGGTTCAGATCCTGGCAGCAATCTGGTGCCTACTGGCCTTTTGGATTTAAATTGTCACTGGCCAGCCAGGCCCTCTGTGCTGCCCCAGCTGGGGATGGGCCCCACCCCTGCATGAGTGACGACATGGACGGCCATGTGGACCCCCCGTGCCCTGCAGACCGAGCCCCAGGGCCGAGCAGAGCAGGGGGCTGGCAGCCCAGATGTCTGGCCCATCGCCGGCCTTTCCTGGGAAGGAAGGCGTGGTGCCCACTGCCAGTGGCGATCTGAATAGGTACCAAAGCCAGACCCAACAGGGTGTTGCCTCCTGGCACCTTCTGGCCACTGTTCAATGGCTCATGCCCTGGAGAGGGGACTGCGCTTTGCAGAAATGGTCTCATCTTCCTCTTTCCGGACCCTGCGCTCCTGCAGCTGTGGGCTGAGGGACACACTTGGCTCACTCCGGAGTGCCCCCATCAGTCAGCTCCAGGTGCAGCCCGGCTGGGTCGCTGTGCGTCCTGCTCGTGGTGAGCGGCGGGGAGGGTCTCAGCCCCCAGTGCCCCTCTGGCTACTGTCCCCGGGATGGCCTGGCGACCGTGCCAGGGTCCGGTTTATGGCCAGCTTCCACATTCCTGCAGGTGGGAAGTCGGCTGGGGGCCGCACAGACCTGAGCAGCGTCTCTGTTCACAGAACCTTCCTCAGAGGTCAGACGGCCACGGGCTTGCCGACGGAGGGGCGCCCAGTCTGCAGGGAGGGCGAGGATAAAGCGAGGGGTGGAGAGCCAGGCCCCACCCCTGGTGAGGGATGCCCCGCCCCCGGAGGGACATGCCCTGCCCCCACGGGGAAGCAGGCCGGACCCCTGGTGAGGAAGGTCCCGCCCTCACGGTGGACCAAGTCCCTCCCCTCGGTGGGAAGCCCCGCCCCCTCGAGCCAGGCCCCGCCCACTGGAAGAAGGCTCCTCCCCAGATGGGACAGACCCCGCCCCTTGAGGCGGGCTTAGAGTACTGGACCTGCGGCTCTGGGCGGGGTTCAGATTTGCCCCCCACCCGTTTCCCGGCGCTGCGGTGCTCCGCGTGACCACACTGTTGACTCGCCCACGTTCCGCGGGCCGGAGCCCAGGTCGGGGCTGGGCAGGCCACTCCCTCTGGTCCGTCCTGTCCCTCCAGCTTGTGCCCGCAGGGCTCCGCCGCCTGCCGCCTCCCCTGTCTAACCCCCCTCTATCCTCGCGGCACAAAATCTCCGGGGGACCCTCGTCCTGAGATCCTCACCGGGACCGCACCTGCAAAGACCCTTCCTCCAAACGAGGTCCGGGGCCGGCATCCTCCCCACGAGCTCGCGAGCATCGGGCAGCTCCCTGCCGCCGCCTCCGGGAACGGGGAACAGAGCGCCCCACGCGGCCCGCAGGGAGGACGCCCCAAAGGGTCGGGTTTCTTTAACCTGAGTAGTTTCCAGAGGGTTTTGCAGTTTATCCCGCTTGGATCACCTTCGTCACGAAGGAGAGTCCGGAAGCGGCTACTGGCTCCCTGACCTTAGGCAGGCCCCGTGGACGCCAGAGGTCCTGCCACGGAGGGAGGAGGGGGCTTTGAACAAGTGTGTGTGTCCCTGCGTCCTCGACGCGCCTAAGGGGAGGCCTCTCGGGAGGCTCCTGGGGACTCATTCCCAGAACGGGAAAGAGGCCGGGTCACCCTCGGGATGAGTGTCACCTGCCTGTCCGCCTGTAGGGGAGGTGGGAAAGAAATGAGAGACTAAATACTCAAACTCAGTATCCAACCTTAGCATTCTACTCTTTGCATATTTTACAATCTTGTTTTCAAAGAATTATGTCAAGAGAGTCTCTGATTTACTGACTGGGAGCTTCCCGGTGTCTGCCCCGGGGCTCTGGCTGCAGAATATTTCAGTTTCTTCTCACTTTTCCTGCTGCCCTGGGATTCCTACGATTGCGTCATGCCCCAGAATGTCTCTCCCCTGCTGGCAAGCTTACTGTTCTTTTCTGACCTGTGTGGTCTGCAGGTTTGAGAGCTCCTGGCCGCTAAGGAAGGAGGGGGGCGGAGGCATCAGTAAGTGGGAGCCTGGCCC
This sequence comes from Manis javanica, assembly GCF_040802235.1. Taxonomy (NCBI): domain Eukaryota; kingdom Metazoa; phylum Chordata; class Mammalia; order Pholidota; family Manidae; genus Manis; species Manis javanica. The sequence goes on from NC_133165.1 coordinate 117,968,500, forward strand.
ATGGGTGTCCCCAATAAACCTACGTGGAGGGGGGGGTTGCAGATTTAGAAAAGCACTGCCTCACTTCCCAGCACAGAGAATCAGGCAGCTCGCCGCTGACAGTATCAGAGGTAATTAACAGCCAGCCTCCTCCGAGAAGCACACCCCCAGAGCGCACCCCGGCAGAGCCAGCCGGGTCTTGCTGCTACCTGCAGGAGCTGACAGGCAAAGGGTGATCTCCGGGTCTGGGTGATGTGGACAGGAGCCATTCAAGGATTCCAGGTCCAGGGACCCTGAGATTGAGTGCTTATCCCAGAAGGGTGGGTCCTTGACGTGGGCCTCTGAGTCAGACACTCTGTTGGGGCTGCATTTGTGAGGGAGCCCTGAGGTGACCAAGGAGCTTTCTAAGGGCCTTCTTGCAAAGCCAGTGTGGCCCCCAAAGGCAAGCTATAGGGAAGGGCCCCCCCTGAGGGGTGTGGGGAAAGCAATGCTCCTGTCAGTCCGGATGTGCCCCAAAACAGGTGGGCTGGGCAGCTGCCGCCATTTGTCGTTTTTGTCACTACAGAGTTAGGGTATTTTGTGTGACGACGGAGACGTTCCACAGGGGCTTGTCACAGGGCAGGTGTGTTTGTGTTGCATCACAACTCTCCTGGGTCCTGTGCTGGGGTCGGGTCAGGGTGGATGTGGGTCCATGCAGACGGCTGTTCTATGCCGCAGAGGGGGACCTGGGCTATGGGTCTAAAAGGGAGGCCTCTGCATCTTGCCCTCAGCTCCTGCACCAAGACCCTTGACCCAGGGAGGGCCCTGGGCCACTCACAGGGGCCACTCCCGAGATCTCCCCACCCTATGCAGCTGCTTCTCTCTGCCCCTTCCCAGGGCTTCCCAGACGGCAGGGGAGCCTGCAGGTCAGAAAGCCAACCACAGCCAGGGGTTCAGCTTTCCAGGGAAGCCAGCCACTCTATCAGGGGCAACTGTGTCCGCACCGGGGCCTGTCATCAGGTGGCACTGAGGGCTGCTCTCACCACGCGACCCAACACAGGGCTGTCTGCTGTGTAGCCACTGGCCCGCTAGCCACACACACTGCAGCCAGGCTTGTTTGGGCATGCACACAAGTGCACGCAGGTATATGTGTAAGTGTGCGCATACACATGTGCACACACTAAACACACACGCATGCACTGGTACTAGAGAGTCAGCGTGCAGGAAGGCCTAGCACAGGAACCGGGTCCAGGGTGCAGTGGGCATCAGCTGAAGAATCAGCCACGGGAGCACACCTGCAGTGGTTGGTCTAAGGTGCCACGGAGCAGGGTCTGGGCCAGCCGGGAGCCTGCACCCAGGGGGCGGGGGGTGGGGCAGGGCAGGGAGGAGGAGGGTGAACCATGGTCAGGCCACTGCTGGTTTCTCTCAGTGGGCTACTGAGTAGCTGACACCCTGTGCCCTGGAGGGCTGGCTGCCATGCCTCACCCCAAACCCCGGGAGCTGTTGATCCTGGGAAATGTGCGCCTCGTGGACAGCTCTCTGCCTCTGAAGGCCTGGCTTTCCACCCCTAGAAAAAGCCTGGTTCCTACACAGCCTCCGTGGCCCAGGCCACTGCTGGGCTGCCGCCCGCCCCTCCTGCCCCCTCCAGGAATGTGCCTCCTTTTCTGGGAAGTCGCCCTGCTCCCTGCAGCCCTCGCACCCCGGCCAGAGGGCCCTGCCCTTGTCCTGCCTTCCCTCCTCCCTCCCACTGCCTCTGCCCCTCCCAGGTGTGTGGTTTATGTTGTCCCTCTTCTCCTGAGGGCAGTGGCTTTGTCTCTCTTTGTTTTGCTGGGTCCCGCCCCCATGCCCTGTCCCGGCACACAGTAGGGGCTCTGCTACTTAGTGAAGGAAGAGGAGAGGGGAGAAGACGGCAGGGGCAGGGAAGGCGGGGTGGGCACATGGGGAGGGCTGTGTGGCCGCTGACGCCCTGTTGATGACAGCGCTCCCGTCCGGGAGCCGGAGGGCCTCTCAGGCTACAGGGTCAGACTGCGGGTGGTCTGGGCCCCCCCACGAAGCCCAGCCCGGACCCAGGGGCCCCAGTGTGCAGGCTGCACCCAGCCCACCTCTGGCAGGAGGCGGGGGAGGGAGCTCTCCCCCGGCACAAAGGGTAATCTGGTAAAGCGGAATCTTATTAAAAAGCAGACAACATTTAAAACCAATTTGAAGTCGATGACTGTGCCCTGCCCCCACCCCACACATTTTAACAGCCCGAACACCACACCTTCCAAATCCATTTACTCTGGTTTGAACAGCTCCACTCCACGGAAATGGCTTAATCCGATTCCTCTGTTCCTCCCAGGCAGCAGCTCAAGGGTGGTGTGTTTATTTTCCAGACCAGCTAGACCGTATGCAAACAGACAGCTGCACCCGCACCAATGTGCTGTCTGCATTTTGGGCAAGGATCGAACATAAATATACTATTTTAGGGTGCCTGGCCAGACTTCCTTTTCTCCCCAAGCCCCCAGTGCCAAATCTCTCTGCATGTAGTATATTCTATAGTTAGCAGTCGCCTCTTTCTGATTATGCCATTATTTAAAGCATGATTTCTTTGGAGAGAAAGATGCCTGGAAATGCGGCCTTCCTGGCTGGGGATCGGCCCCACATGCCAAGCCTCACGCTGGGCATTTTCCCGCCGTGTTGGCTGCTGGGAACTGTCTGAGCACTCATTTAAGGGGCACCGGGATTGAGGTTTTCGTGCTCGTGGTTTCATGGAATGTTTGCAGCGTCTTGAGCAGTGACTTTGTTAAAACAGATGCAAAAACTGAGATTTCTGAGAAGCAAAGTTAAATGGCCTTGTGCAAAAAACTGCTTGGCAGGAATGAAATGTTACTGCCTCCCAGAAGCAGACGTGAGCTCTGTGTGAGGTGTTTGGGTTTAAAACAGCTTGTTTTCCTGCTTCTGGATATGTTAATAAACCAACGGATGCTGTGCACCATGAGCTGCAGGATGGAGTCTGCCATTCCAGGGAGGTTCCCTGTGTGGTTACCGCTGGGAAAGGCCATGGAGCGGCTTGCGTGGGGACAGCCGCAAGCTTCCAGCAAGGCGCTCACAGCGGGCAGGTGTGCTGTGTGGGAGCAGGCAGCATGCGGTTCTGGAGCCCACCCTGCCCCAAGAGAGAGGGGCCGCTGAACAGGCAGCCCTGATGTTACCACGTCCATCTGGACCTGCACGCTGTGGCCTGGAGGCCAGATCTGGCCCACTGCCTGTTATTGTAAATAAAGTTTTATTGCAAAACAGCTGGTTCCATCTGTTTAAGTATTGTCTATGGCATCTTACGCACAACAGCGGCAGAGCTGAGTGGGCATGACAGAGACCATATGGTCCACAAAGCCTAAAATATTTATATTCTCCCTCTTCATAGAATTACCAAACCCTTATCAAACTGCCATTTCCATCTTTCACCATCTACCCCTTTGTAAATCAAGTTTGGAGACCCCCGACATCCACTCAGCACTTAGTGTTTGTACAGGAAATCCTACAGGCTCCTATCGGGTCCCAAGCCCCACCCCAGCAGATGGTCACTGAATGGAGTCACACTGACCACACAGGTGAGAAACCTGAAGACCAGAATGAGTTAACAGGGGGAACGGCACAAGCTGCCTACCCTGGAAGCAGTGCCATCCTCCTGGAGGTCCTGCCGGGCCCCGGCGATGCCCCTCACCTGGGCAGGTGGTGGGAGGCGACCCTGCTGCCCAGGGCCTGACTGACTGCAGAGCCCAGCTTCCAAGCCTGCCAGGCAGGGCCCATCCCTCTTGCACATCCCAGCTCTTCCTCGGTCCCCCCGGGATCCGCGCACAGAGACACTGGATCTGCCCAGAGCCGTGGGCGGGATGGAAGGGTAGCCATCCCCTCAGGCCTGGCACCTCCTTGGGCAGAGTGGCTCAGGTGTCTAGGTGGGTATCGGGGTCCCTCTGGCGCCAGCCTTGGGCTCTGGCCAGTTTCCAGCAGCCTCTGGCATCATGGGCCTCAGTGTCCTCACTAAAAAGACTGGACCCAAAGCCCCACCGTGGGTCTTTGATGGTGGCAGGTTGGGGGACATGGGGCAGATCTTGGAGCTGGGCCAGGAGACGGCCCTGAGCCACATGGACAGAGCACACAGTGCCCAATGGCCACGCAAGTCCACAGGGCAGAGGCACAGCTTCCCCGAGGCATGAACATGTGTCTGTGTGTGTGTCCCTGAAGCAGCACAGGCCCAGGCTGTGTCCCGGTGGGGCTGCGGGCAGAGCCATCTCCCCAGGCCCTGGCCACCCACGCCAAGCAAACTTTGCTGTCTGATAGGTGTGCCTGTGAGCTGAAAGGAGACACAAGTGTCACTTCCCGTGACCTGAGGTGCACCTGCCACTTCCCGGAGGACACTTATGGTCCCCAACCTGGCTCTTCAGAAGATGCCTGTGAGTTTTCGGCCTCGGCATGGTGACCGGTGAAAGAGACCCAATCCTTATTCATAAACCATCCTGTTGGGTCGGCCTTCACCACCTTCAGGACAGGACTGCAGACCTTCTCTGTCTACCGTGTAATTGCTTGATTTTGTTTGATTTTATTCACGAAATAATTATCCTACTAAGCATCTAATTATTGCTAAGGCATGCATTGTCCAGATCTGCTCCAGCTCCGGGACATCAGCACATGCCGCTGGCTCGGGCTCAGCTCCGGATGTAAGAGCATCTGAAGTTTGTTACACGGCGGCCCCGCATCCTTCCTGGTCGCCGCTGTCAGCCATGGCTGTGCGGGCCCCGCCCAGCTACATCTTCAGGAGCCAGTTTCCTTTGAAAGACAGCAATGTTTCCAATTCAAAGTCGCTCAGAAAACAGTAAGTCCAGCTCAAGGGCAAAGCTGTTCTCTAATCCTGAGTAAACAGGGCAAATCTTTTATCTCGGGAGCTCCTGCAGAGTAGGGCAGCCTCATTCCCTTCCACTTATCAAAGGTGCGGCATCCGCGTGTCTGCAGCTGATACCGGTCGGGAAGGCTAATTAGAGAGATGGGCTGATAAATTGGATGGTCTATAATTCATCTAATCATGAAGTCAACTCTGCCCCGGGCGTGCCGTGTGCACAGGGAGCGATTTCTATCTGGAATGTGCTCCGATGATCCGGGAAAAGAAGCCGCTGTGGGCTCCTTTCCTGGCTGATTGCTTCACAAAGTTTCTGTCTGCAGCCAGATCAGGCCCGCCTCCGCCAGGACCCTTTCTGGCTCAGCAGTGGCCTTGGTGTGATCTTAGGCAAGTGGATCGGCCTCCAGGATTGTGAGGATTCTTGGGAAAATGCATCTGAAGTGCTGTGCACCCTGCCTGACGCATCCCAGCCACCCAGCCTGGCCCGGGAGGGAATGCGCTGTCCCAGGAGTCACACCTGCCCCTCAGACGGGCCCTTGTCCCCACTGCTGGAAGCCCATGCTGGGGTCCAGCCCAACCCTGGAAGACTGTGCCACCCAGGGACTGGCCTGGGTCTGTCAGCCGAAGGGTGAGGGCCAGGACTAGCAGCTGGAGCTGCCCAGGGCCCTGTGGGTGCCTGGAGCCGGGGCCTTCAGGTGTCTTCCTCCATTCTGCAGAAGGCAGGACGGCTCCATCCTGGACCCCTGGGAGCGAGCACAGTGACCCGTGTGTCGGCGGTGGGGGGAGGGGAGGGGGCACCTCTTCCTTGAGAAGAAAAGTCACTTTGATGGACCTATTTTTATAATCTGCCAATTGTGTGAAAGCCTTTCAATCTTGGGGACAAAAAGCCAGAGCGGCTGAAAAGCCGTCCAGCAGGTGGGCCTCTTTGGAAAGGGGATTATCAAAGGCGGCCACACTGTGGTGGGGGTGGGCGGACACCCAGAGGTCCCCAGCCATTGGCCTGTCTGGTAGCAGGGGAAGGGCACCTGACCGGGCGCCACGAGGCTCGGCCCCCACGGCTCACATCACGGGCCCACGAGCCACAGCCGCTCCAGCTGAGGAGCAGGGCCTGTCGGGGGTTCCAGGAGCGGCTGTCCGGGAGTTTTAGTAGGATCTGAGAAAGGCCGGTGCCGTGGTTGCCCTGGAGCATGTGTGTGAGGGTGAACTGACCACCCCTCGTGGGTAACAGTCTGCACCCCTCCTCATGGGGGTCTGGCCTCCCTTCTGGGCCCCAAGGTGGATGGATCTGCACAAACACATGGTGACAGCGAGCAGCCGGTGTCTCCCTCCGCTCAGAGGCGTCTACTACGGTTTCCAGCTAAGACATGCTGCCCAGCATGCAGGGCAGTGGGCTCTCGGCACATCACCAGGATGGGGCCACGCGATGGCCACGTTAGGGCCCTGGGGAGGTTGGGGGAGGGAAAATACCTACAGACCTCTAAAAAGTGAAAGGAAATGAAACCAATGAACCAAAATACATAACCTAGAAGTTTGACCACACGGAAAGGAACTATCGGGCATCCTCTGTGGAATACACCCTTGCACTGAAAATAATTTTAAACTGTTTCAGTAAATAAATTGTTACCAAATTCCTGTTGCCATCCTGACATACATACTTATTTTGCATGTATGTATCCACAAACGTGGGGCAGTCTGAGTGCCAAAGAGAAGAGCTACAATTTATTTAAAATACATGTACCCTGCCTTTCGGAGTGTGGAACGTGGTAACTAGATACACCTGGTGAGCAGAATATCTTCAGAGAAGAGCCATGGTGGAGAGCAGGCAAGAGACGGGAGAATGGGAATATCGACAGTTTGCAGCCCAGGGAGAGGAATCAGCCCAGGCAGGGACGGCCAGAGCTCAGCGGGGACTTGGTGACAGACGACGCCGGTGACACCTGGCAATCTTCTATAGATTCCATGCATGGATAGCGTATATACTGGATACACATACTGTATGTATAATATAGATACATAGATTGTGTACATACATATCATATAGCAATGACATATAGTTTAAGATGCTCATATATATTACTTACATAAACTTAGAAGTCATGCTCCCCCATCTCACGCCATGCCGATGGCATGCTCTGCTGACTCCACAGCTTTGTAGGAAGCCTGAATCCCACCCACCCATCTGTCTTCTCGTGGTAACTTCTGGTGACACTGGGGTCTGAGGTGGACAGCTCAACCCCCCAGGAGGTATTTGAGGGGACAGAGTGAGCCCTGTGTCCACTCGCGTCACCCTCAGTCCCCGTACATGGATAGGCGTGGGGATGTGTGGAAGGATGTGTCCCCCACCCCTCATGTCAGCCCGGTCCTTGGGAAAACAGAACCCAAGGTCAAGAGGGTGGGGTGCAACCCCCAGCCTCTCTCTGCCATCCTCCCCAGAGCGTCAACCCCTGCCGGCGTCCATTCGGAGCAGCACACGTCCATCAACTCACCAACAGCTCACACATAGTGGTCCGAGCGGCAACACCGAGATGACTCACGTCTGCTCATGGAATCAGGCGGGTGTTACTCTCAGCCTGAGGACTCGGCCACTAACGATGCACGGATCGCTGTTCCACAGGCGCTGCAGCAGGGCTCCGTGCGGAGCTAAGGGGCCACCGTTGAGCACGTTCGGTTTGTTTCGTCTCGCCTCCAGTGTGTGTGGTTTGTTCACACGCCTGCAAACACGCGCAGGTGTGTGCGCACTTCGTCTCACGCGCTTCCGGCCTCTTCCTGACGCTCCCCGCAGCAGGCAGCTCCCTTCGGAGGCCGTTTCCTCGGCTCGGATTCACTGCCTCTTCACGTTCTGCCATGAGAACGCTTTTCTCTCGCACGCCTCTGAGCATCTCTCCTACGCCTCTGAGCATCTCTCCTGTGCTGGTGCTGCAGCGGGGGAGCCGCCCCCTGACTCGGGGCTCGGCGGGGGATCGGTGACCCCGGCAGCTGGTTGTCCATCCCCGGGGTGCAGCCTATGACAGCAGGCCCCAGGGTCTGGCCCCTGTCCCCACGCCATGCTGCGCCCCGGCTCCCGTGCGTGAGCATCCTGGGGCACTCAGAGCACACAGGGCTCCTCGCAGCCTGCAGGCCAGCGTCCAAGGGGGGCTCGCCGGCCAAAGTCTGCATGACGGGCAGGCCCCACTCCCTCCAGGCTCCAGAGAAGCTGGCCTGTGACTTCCCTGGCTTTGGGAGCTGCGTGCCCAGGCTCGTGGCCCCTCCTCCGCCTTCAAAGCCACAGGGTTCTGCTCCTGTGTGTGGTCTTCCTCTCCCTCCCTCCTTGAGGTCCTGTGAGTTTACATTAGGGCCCCCCAGATAATCCCAGATGTCCCTAATCTCAAGATCCTTAGCTTATTCACATCTGCCAAGCCCCTTTTGCCACGGAAGCTGGCATTCACAGGTCCCAGGGATTGGGACGGAACCCCCCTCAGCCTGCCCCCGACGCACACCTGCACTCCGGTGTACCTGCAGCTCTAAGTGCACACTCCGGGGGGCCACAACCTGAGTGTCCCCAAGGTGCCCCTGCCCCGCACTTAGGCTCGGCCTGCCCTGTCCCCCATTTTCACTCTGTGCCCAACTGTCACCTCCCTGTCCCCCACCCAGAAGAGTTAACTGAGGTCACACTCCATGCCAGGCTCTGTGCCAGCCGGGCAGGATGCAAACATGAGCAGGGCCCAGTGGAGCTCAGGAGGACGGAGGGTGACATGCCGTGTGTGCAGTAGCTGTGGGGCAGGCGGCGAGCTCCACAGAGCAGAGGGGCTTGGGCAGCATTTGAGGGACAGGTTGGCATTGCTCTGCTCAGCCCGGACACTGAATGTTGTCAAGACAGAAGGACAAATGGACATGGCCTTGGTGAGCGTCCTGGGGAAGCAGTGCCTCTGAGTGGGAGGTGGATGGTGGCACAGCTCCTGAGGAGCCGCGGACACACTGGCCAAGACTTGGCCAGGGGACGTGCTCCTCCCTGGGTTCTGAGGGGTCATCACCAGCTGAACGGCCGCCACACTGCATGGGGAGCTGGCACAGAGCGGGTGCCTGCAGGCCTGGGGCTGAGTCTACTGTGTGTGGTGCATATTCAGTTGCTCTGCAAACTCTGGGGGAGCAGGAAGCAGGTGAAATCAGGGTACGAGCACAGTCATGTCACCTGTGTGCCCTGCAGCACTGACGGCAACTGTATGCTCGCCCTTCCTCCCACCCTGCTGTCCCCAAGCACATGAAGAGCAGAACTACATCAATCTTACGACTTGTGCCAAGGCAGCTTTTGGGGGCTGCTTCTGACACTGGTTGTTGATGTAGATTGCCCATTTTCTCTGTGGTTTTGCCTCTGTGGGAAAATGTTGCTCGGACCCTGTAGACCCTATGTCTGGGGTCTTGGGACCCCACCTGGGGTCTTTCCCCACCACCATGCTGTTCTAACTCTGGATATGTCCTGGAGAGGTCTGCTTGTCTCTGCCTGGGACATCCCTTGCCATCGGAGCCCAGCCCTGTCATCCAGCTTGTGCTGTAGAAGCAAACAGTCCTTTGGTGCTGGAGCCCAGAGCGTAACATGAAATGGGCCAGGAGGGAACCCGGGTCCACAGGTTCGAGGCTGGCTGTGGGTGTGAGGCCAGCCACCTGAGCCTTACCTAGAAGACCTCCCCTGCTGAGCCACACCTTCCCCCCCAGCAAACACAGTGAGCCGGTGAAAGCCCCAGCAGGGAAAGTGCCAGCTGCCCTCAGTTGTCGCCAGAGACGCCTGGCCTGACCGAGGCTCCACCCCCTACCCGTATCACCTCGGACAAGCCGTGTCACCTCTCCGAGGGCCGAGGGCAACACTTGCCCGAGGACCCCAGGAGGAAGAAGGGGTGGCACTCTGCACAGCACCAGGCGTCCGTCAGCAGGGAAGATCATCGCCGCTCTCCTTGGGCGAGCGGATCGCAGCACATTCCTGAGAGCGTGAAGCAGGGTGGGTGAACGGAGAGACACCCGTGAAACCAGCAGAGAGTGACGTTCCCCAGTGTGGGGTCTGCAGACCCCCTCGGCTCAGGAAAGCCAGCCCCGAATGTGGGTGCCTGGTGACCCCCTGGTCTGAGCCTCCGTGGCGGTTCCAGTCGATTCTGTGGCAGCACGTATGGAGGGCAAAGCGTTGCAAGTGCCCGAGGCCACAGTGCTTCTCCAGAGAGGGTGGGTCACATCCGCGTGCACGGGGGTGGGGCTGGCCGGTGGTAGAGGGACAACCGGTTCCTGGGACGGGAGCCCCCCACGCAGTGGCATGGAGCCCAGTGAGGGTGAGCTTGCCCAGAGACGAGTCCCTGCCCTCTGCTTCCTTGGCTGGGTGACCAGGGGCAGGGGGACACTCACCATCCATGGGGCCGGTGCAGGGAGCCCAGAGACACGAGCCCCAGGGAGGGAGCATCAGCTCGTGTTGTCACAGGCCCGCCAGGCCAGCTCCCACCTGCAGGGTAAGGACGTGGGAAGCCATTCTCCGGAGCTGAGGCGGGACCCCGCCCCGGTCTCCCTGGGGAAGTCTGGGGATCAGCCCCACCCTGAAGGAGCCCAGCGGAGCCCCCGAGTGCTGGAGCCGCCGGGGCGGGAACCCTCTGGTGCGTCGCCATCCACCCACCACCACGCTGGGTTTGGGGTGTGTCCTGCGGCTTTCTCTCCCGCCCCCGCCCCCCACCCGCTGGCCCCCACATGCCACTCTCATTGTTCTGTACGGATTTGTGAAGCCTGGAGACCCGATCTGTGCTGTGAAGTACTGCGCTGCTCTGGCCCAGAAGGACGTCGTAAATAAAACATCAGCACGGGGAGAAACTAGGCATTCCTCTAATGTGCCGGGAATGTCCTCGCCTGGCGCACACCCATTAGCACCTCGTACTTCCCTGGCCTGCCTGTCATCGGTGCACACGTGACGCTGATTATTTTTCACCAGGTGTGAGAAATTTGCATTTGATTTATTTTTAAGAAATCCCCAAGCCCCAGAGGCTGCTGGTTTCAGACAGGCAGGCGCTTGGCAGGCCGGAAGCGCAGTAGATTTGGGGGGAAACAAAATCTGCACCCTCCTGGGATGACACCCTGCACCCGCCTGAGCTCCCGGGCGAGGACTGTCCTGGCCGCTGGCTGGTCTGCAGGGGTGGAATGACTGTGATCCAGTGACAGCTGAGAGCCTGTTTCCAGGGGCCTGGGAAGAGGCTTGGTTTCCCGTGGAAGATTACTGGTGGTGACCTGGGGAGGCCTCCGGACACCCCACCTTTGCTCAGAAGGTTCTCACACCTGAGGCCTGGCTGGGCTCAGCTCAGCGTGGCAGACCCTTCTCAGCATCCCACTGGCCTCCTTAGGGCAGCCTCTGCAGCTTGGTTCCCGGGGGTCACTGGGAGCTCAGGGAGGGAGGAGCTGCAGCTGAAGGTATGTTTCCACCCCCAGAGGCTGGCTGGGATTTGCCAACAGCTGGCTGGGGCTCATGGAGCCCAGCCCAGGGACCCCTGCCCGGCTGTGAGCTTCAGAGCTTCGGGTCTGGAGCACCAGGCGCCTCTTGCCTCCCTGGGCATCTCCCCGGCTTCTGCTGGGCCAGCCTTTGGGTGCCACACACATCTTCCCCAGGTAGAAGTTCCCCCTCTTTTAAGAGCCATCCACCGACATAAAATACAAGCTGGCAGAACACATGAAACAAAGCAAAATGAAACAGAACACAGCCTCTCCTGGCCCTGCAGGGCTCCTGGCCACCCCTCTGCCCACCTCCCTCCCTCCCTGCCCCAAACTCCTGGCAACACTGTCCTGTTCCCCTTAGCTCCCCTCCACCTGCTGCCTACACAGTCTGGCTTCCATACTCGCCACCCGGAAAAATCCTTCTGCCACTGGCCAACAGTGTCAGACCAGGAGCTGCGTGCACGGAGGGCAGCCCGGAGGAGGAGGAGGAGGCAGGGTGCTGTTGGGAGGCCTCCTGGTCCCAGCTGGGCATCTTGAAGATGAACTCTTGGGGACAGGGAGTGCGGGGCAGGGGCAGCGAGCCAGGAAGGGGGCTCTGTGAGCAGAGGCCGGGGGGCGACAGACGGGCTTGCATGGGCTGGCAGGACTGGGAGGGCTGGGGAGTGGCGGCCGCCGCCGTGCACTGGCTCAGGGTCTCTGCGGGCGCTTCCCACCCCGTGGCCTTCCGGGCGGGCGGCGCTCTGCGGCCAAGCTGCTTGGCAGGCCCGCTAAATGCCCTGCAGCTCTGTCCTCCTCAGCGATTCTGAGACAGCTGCTTGGAGCTGTTATTTCACATTTTCTGGAAGCCTCCCTCCCACTGCTGGCAGGAGTCAGAGGGATGGTCTGGGGGCAGACGACAGCCTTTGTCTTCGTCGGGCACAGGAAAGGTCAGCGCTGTGTGACCTTTCACTGACAAAGGGTCTCCTCCCAAATCCCCTTCCAGACCCCGGACACCTGAGGCCGGCAAACCGCACGAAACTGCTAATCGCCGTGCCGACCTGCTGGGCATGTGGGACACCGTGGTGTGTCCCTGAAGCAGAGCACGCCCGTTGTCACCGGGTCCCCGGAATCACGAGCCCAGATGCCAATCTTGACTGCAGAGGTGGAAGAAAGGCCTTTGTGCGGATCAGCCAAGTGGGGCCGAGCAGCCTGGGAGGGGACCTGGCCTAGAGGGTCACCGCATGGCTCACCTCGTGCTGGGGGTGGCGGGCAGCTGGACGCTGCTCAGAGTCACAGAGCAGGCGAGGCAGGCCCGGGACGCCTGCTCTCCCCAGGAGGCTCGGCCCCTGTGTGTCTCCCTGGTCCTCAGTCGTGTCCTGCTGAATGCGGGGATGACCCCTGCTTGGCTGTGGCGAGCAGCGCAGACACGTGGACGTACGTTAGCCTCAGGCCCACAGGGGCTCTCGGGACCCCACGCCCCAGCTCCCTGACAGGTGAGGTCGTGGAGGGCATGACAGCTCGTGATGGGACCCAGGGCCCTCTGGTCCCTGCCCTGCCCCCCGAGCCGGTCCCCTCTCTGTGAGTGCAGAGCCGATGCCTCTTCCTTCCAGCTCATGCGTGGGGCTTCATGTCACTGGGAGCAAGCCCGTGGCAGTGCATCCTGCACCTGGTCCAGCCCTGCTTCCTGGGCAGGCCTGGCTCCAGCACGCCCACGGGCTTGGGGGGCGGCCCCTGCCTTCCCTCCAGCTGCTCAGAGGCTGAGTGCAGGGAGTGGACTGGCCAGAGCCACGGGGAGGGTATGGGCTGGCTGCCAGGTGGCTCCTTAGTGTTTCGGGAGTGGGGCTCAGGCGCATGCCCCCTCACGCCTGGCCCCTCTCCACCTCGCTGTGGGCACAGCCCTGTGTCGCTGCCTCGCTCTGTGGCTCAGCCTTGAGCTCAGATTCAATGCCCATCTGTGTGGGCAACACTCCTGGCAGCCCTTCCCTGCTTAACTTCAGGCTAATCTGTGCTCCCCTTACCCTCAGCCCCACTGGCCAGCCACCAGGACCTCAGGACAGGCTTGGCCACACCTTCCTTCCCCCCTCCACCTCATCCTCGCCATCCAAATCCCACACAGGGCCTGCTCAGACGCCCTCTCCTAGAAGCCTTCCTGGATGCTGAACCGGGCACCATGCCCACTTAGCACCATGGTGCATTGTGAGTGGAAAGGACCCACACTTTGCAGGCACAGGCAGTGCAATGTGCACACTGTCACCATGCTTTTGTTGGTACATTCCTGCACCACACACCAGGGAAGTTACCTGGTGCCTGGGGTTGGCTGGGATGGAGACAGGCTGGCCCTAACCCTCAAGTCATCCCCCCCAAGGCCTCCGTGGGTGACCTGACGTGGACGAATCTGCTGCGCACAGGCTCTGTGGTAGGAGGGGTGCCAGCAGGGTCCGCTGCCATGCCTGGTGCCAGGCAGCCCAAGGACGGGGGCAGAGACGCTGGCTGTACATTCCCTCTGATATCCCCGGAGGTCCAGCGTCTGGCCTGTCTCCCACTATTGGGGGAGCAGAGGGGCCTTGTTCTCCGGCCCTCCTGACAGCCAGAGGGTTGCTTGGACCATGGATATCAGCTAGGGTGACAGGTGACAGACGTCTCAGTACTGACCTTGCTCACAAAGGTTCCAAAACAGACAGGTCAATACTCTCTATTTTAGCTGACAGTTAAAAATACGATAAATCTTCCTGCTGCCAACACCTGTAGGTAATTGAGCTTAAATAAATGCCCTCAGATTTTCCGCAGGCAGGCATGGGTGCTTACGCCGAAGCTATCAGCCCAGTCTGGAAGGGCCTGATCTTCCAGACTCCTGTGAATGGCCCTTTTGAAAAGCAGACAGTACCTCTACAATCCCAGACGATTTTGACAAAACCGAGAAGTTAAGCAGAGGTAGAAAATAGAAGCTATGTCTCCCTTTGTACCCAAGACAGAGGCCACAAGGCGGTTCCATTATGGACATGGATCGCGAACACAGGCCCACGCTCTCTCCGTCTGTATACACACAATGTGAACGTGTCCACAGTGGATTAGACAGAGGACGGAAAACTTGAGTAGTGCACAAGAGAACAAATATGTAACAGGAAAAAAAATCATATTAAAGAAAAGCGATAGAGCATCAATAAGGCAAATGTCTGAGTCTTCACAAAAGCAGTGGATAATTGCTTTTCCTCTAAGGAAGTAAAGATCTGAGTTAGAAGCGAGCTGACACATGAAAATTTGCACAAGGACTGAAGGGAAGAGACCAATCTCAACAGAAGTGAACCGCAGTGCAGGATCGCCCAAAATATGGAAAGAATGCACACAAACAAGTAGGAAATAAACCACCCATGGAAAACTGGCAAACGCAGAGGACCAATGGCAGAACAGGAAGACGACCTGCTTCACCAGCGATCAGCGGAATGCTCGTGAGGACAGCAGCATGTCGCCGCACGCCGCTCCCCCCACCCCTGCGCCCCCACGTCCACGGGCAGTACAGGCGGACGTGCAGCTCTGCAACACGTGCCCCAGGAAGGGGCCACTGCAGTGCCTGCCACGGGCCTTATTCACATGGAAAAACTGTCAGCTGAAGAGAATGAACCTGATCTACCAATACCGGTTGCAGCGGATCTCAGGACACATGCAGCGAAGGGCTGAGGAAGAGAGCTGACAGGGCTCACGTGGCGGGTGCATCCTGCATGTAAACTTCCAGCCAGAGCAGAACCCAGTGCACACAGAATGTGGGCTTGTGGGGAACACACACACGCATGGTGGGACGTCTCCCTCCGGGGATGGTGGCCACCAGCAATGTGGGACCAGCATTCCCTCTGGTTCTGTGAGTGTCACCTCACCTTTTGCACGCCTCATTCACGCACACGCGGCGTGGTCGTGCTGCACAGAGAGCCCCACAGGTTCCTTCCCGATTCAAGCTGTCAGCGTGGGAGGCCCTGTGGCTGTGTCCCGGAGGTTCACAGACCGAGTTTCACTTCTTCACACCGAAATGGGGGCCACTGCCTGAGCCTGCACAGCACCGCCTGAATGGTGCACCTGGGGCCTGCAAGCCACCTCCCAACCCCCGCAGCCCCTCTGCTGGGCAGGCCACTGGGGGTGGAGGCACCCAGGAGGCCACACCTGGCAGCGATCTCTGCCTCAGCTTTAATTGCTGCAGCCAAGGGCGGCTTCTTTCTGGTTTGTAAGTTTAGTTTAGGACAAATAGTATAGACTATGCAGGTTAAAGCACATGCATTGGATAAGTTATGTTTACCTGACAGTCTAAATTCTCATGGAATGAAATACATGTGATGAGACACCCACATGATGCCGAATGCAGCCTGGGGCTGCTGAAGGGCACACTTAGGAGAACACGTGCGGAGCCCGGGCTTGGTCTGGGGACGCTGGGCTGGTGGGCCATGGAGGGCTCCTGGCACGGGGCTGGCGGAGCGCACAGGGGCCAGAGGCCTGGGTGGTACCTGCCTCTCCAGCCCCTGTCTAGATGGTTTGGGGGTCTTCCCACCCAAAAGGGCACAGGGTAGTCCCTGGGGCTGCGGTGAGGCCCACAGTTCAGGGGGTGCCAGGAGCAGAGAGCATTTCCAAGGACGCTCAGTGGGCGTTCAGTTCAGCAGGTGCTCAGCACAGCAGGCACTCAGGGAGCAGTATTGTCAGTTGCTGCTGTTGGTGAGCAATCGTGGGAAAAAACAACTAGCAAAGTGCGTCCCCTTTTGTCCTGCCGCACACTTACCAGGAACAAAATCAAGCACCATCTTAGGCTATAATCCCAAAGGGAAGGTCTGACAGCACATTTAAGGGCTTGGAACCTGCCTCTCCCCTAGGCCCTGAGCCAGGGAGGGGACCCCAGAAGGGACGGGAGCAGCCCCAAGTTCAGACGAGGCTGCCTGGCTGCAGGAGGGTGCTTCCTGGGAGAGGGAAGAGGCCGGGCAGGGTGGGGTGGGCAGAGAACGTGCTCCTGGTCCTGAGGCAGCCCGGCGGGGCAGGCCTGGGAGGGGGCGCATGATTATGCGCTGAACATCTGGACCAAGGCCCTGGGGACTGCAGCCAGGGGCTCTGTCCAGTGGTGAGCGAAGCAGCCGTCTGGAGGACACTGCAGGGGGAAAAGGCAAGGATTTGGTATTGGGAGGGATTCTGAGCAATGTGAGCACCTCCAAGCTGGACCCCCAAAGATCAGAGGACAGAGGTCCCTCCCAAGACACCCTGGGCTGTGTCAGCCCCCACAGCCAGCAACAGAACTGACAGGTGACATGCCGTGGGACCTCACAAGACCCCCAAGTGTGGCTGAGGACTGGCCCAGGTGAACAAGGCTTGTGCAATCCAGAAGACACCCCCAGCCCCCGCCTCCACCTCCAGGGGCCAAAGGCGGGGAACCTGCAGGTGCACTCGGCCTCCCAAAATCTCCCTGGAAGGAACCCACTCTCTGGACCCTCCAAGTGAGCGGGCTGCCCTGAGCCACCCTCTGGGCAGGACAGGGCTGAGGGCGCAGGACTGTGGGGAGTCCCCACCCACCCACCAGGGCCTGCGACGCCACCGCTCCTCTCCCTCTGTGCAGGTCCCTGGCGGGAACGTCAGGGCCAGCAGCCCAGGCCTGTCGTTTCTCCCTTCGTCGCAGACCCTACAATTGTAGGATGGCTGTTTTACGTAGGGAACAAAGGTTCACATGAGGTCAAGAGACGTTGGTGGAGCTGAATTATCCGCAAAGAATTTAAGACATCTCCTTATTTTTGGTTGGAATTTCAAGTGACACTTTAGAGCAACCAGGCGTGTTCCTGCTAAGCTGCCCCTCCAGGGTCCCTGCCTTCCACCGGCACTCGCACTGGGCATCGGGGGAGAGATGGATGGGGCAGGGGTTGGGTCCAGCTCTGCCCCTGAGCAGTGGGGGGATTCTAAGCAATGTGAGCACCTCCGAGCTGGATCCCCAAAGACCAGAGGGCAGAGGTCCCCCCCAAGACACCCTGGGCTGTGTCAGACCCCACAGCCAGCCAGATCCCAGGCTGCCCAGCCTGAGAGCTCCTGGTTGGAATTCCACGGAGATTCATTTTATGCAGTGGGCGCACACAGACACACATACACACAGAGATACACGCATAGACACAGAGAGAGACACACACACACACACATGCACCTTTAAAGGGGATTCAGGCCAGGAGCTGGGGGCAGAGAGCTGTGCAGGGTGGGCAATTTCTCTCCAGGACCCACCTGGGCCATCGGCTGCTCCTCTGCTGCTTGGCTGCCACCATGAGCCGCCACCATGAACCGCCGTCTGGCCATTCCTGCAGCTGCGTCTCCCCGTGGAGACAGAGCCATAGCCGGGAGCCGCCTCTGCTTGGCGCGTCTGGCGCTGAGAGCCATGTTTGCCGTGGAGGGAGGCAGTCTCCAAAGCCGGTGCCTCCGGGCCCGGCCTGCAGACCTGCTCACAGAGCAGCCAGGCGGTGCTTGGCAGGCAGAGGGCGGCTGACTGGCAGGAGGCAGGGGAGTCCTGGGACTGGCTGGGGGCCTCCGGGTCGGAGGAATCAGAGGGCAAACTTGTTTGCTATGCTTCCTGGCCCTGGCCACAGCTCCCGCCTGTTGGATTCTTTTATTACACAAAATTCTGTGTGTGTGTGTGTGTGTGTGTATATATATATATATATATATTTATATATATATATAATTCTATTTTATTCTTGGATTTTAAGCAATTTGAAACTTTATTCTAATTCTTGTCATTCATTTATTGCTGACTCACTCATTCAACAGATTCCTGGCCAGGTGTTGGCAGCCGTGGGATGTCAGGGACCAGGAGTGTAATGTCACAGGGCGGCGGCTGAGTGAGCCTCCAAGGGACAGCACAGATGCCAGCATGCCTGGTGCCCTGGGGGCCACCTGCAAGCCTTGGCAGGCTGGGACATGCGTGCAAACGGGGATAGGCGTTCACAGAATCTGTGCAGTTTGCAGGAGGTGGCGGCCCCGGAAGCTTAGGGAGGGGGGCCTTGAATATTAGTCCAGCAAGGGGATGACTCACTCGCACCCCCATTAGCCTACACACCCTTGTGGGGAGCAGCTAGGGGCCAAGCCCCCCTCGGGGTCAGGGCAGGTCCTGTCTGAGGCCTCCGTCCTGTGCAGGACCCAGGCGCTGGGCAAAGGCAGCTGTAAGCCCAGGAGAGAGGAACTGGCGGTAAGGAGAGAAACGCAGCTCCATCCCGGAGGAGAGGCCAGGTGCCGTGCGAGGAAGGGTTGGGGAGGACCTTTCAGTCGGCATCTTGGAGGAGCCGGAATAAAGGGGGAGAGGACACCACGGTGTGTACTCGGTGGAGGGCAGAGAAGCCAGGCATGCATGGAGCATCTGCAGCTGCCATGGACCCAAAGGAACAGGGGCAGTCGGGGGGGTCCTCCGGTCTCTGCCCTCCCAGGCTCCTGCATGGGTTGCCCTCTGATCAAGCCCAATTAGGGACTCACCAACTTTCCAATTCTAGGCAAACGTGGAATGATAACTTTGCATAGCATGCTGGGCAGAACGAAAGACAGGCGGACACAGCCCACAGGCAGAGCTGACGTAGACGCACATGCCCGGAGCACAGACCAGACGACACTTGGCATCTGGAAGGGTGCTGAGTGAGAAGCAACACCGAACGGCGGGGCTGCTTGGGGGACACCTGCAGGGGGGGCCGGGGACCAGAGGACTGGCTCCTTGGGGCCTCACCTTGACAGGACGGAGCCCCCCTGTGCTTCCCGCCTGTGCAGCCCCCATCTGAGGTGAGCAGGGAAAACACGTGAAGGGCCAGATGCACCGCGTGTTTCCAGCGTCGCGCAGCAGTGGTGGGTGTCCTTGTCAGTCCTGAGCCAAGCTTGGGGGCGCAGCCCCGGGCGGCAGTGGGGGAAGCAGGCGTCCTGTTTGCAGTCTGTGGGGGCCGGTTGACTCCCCTGGGCTTGCCTCTAGCAGCAGGGGAGGACCACGGGGCACACCCACAGGCTTGTGTCTCTCCTCACAGAACAATTTTCCAGCTAGTCACAGGCCCAGGATGACAAGGACTAGAGCCATCTAAGACTTTGTGGTTCCTGCTTTGAATGAGAGCTTCTGGGCCGAGCACCTGTCTTTCATTCATCTGCACGTGAGAGCATCTCCCCAGATTCCGGAACACCGCTCAAGGGCTTTGCTCTTCTCAAACCCCCAGGCGGCTGAGGGAGCGCAGTCCAGCGTGGTGTGGGGGCTCCGAGGTGCCAGGGGGATGCAGCCGCCTCATTCCTGTCTGCCGGGCCATTCCTGGTGTGCCTCCCGGATGCGAGGGGGCAGCTGCATGGCCAGCATCGCATCGTCCTTCCAGGCAGAAGAAAGGGAGGCACCGGAGGGCAGAGCTGACCTGCCTCTGACACTGCTGCCTGAGGCCCCAGAGGCCCTGCTGGTGCGCCTCCTGCCCAGAGGGGTCGGGCTGCCCACCAGGACAGAGCCAGACGATCCAGGGCCGTCACCCCCCTCGCTGTCTGCAGTGAGGACGGACCGCATATAAGGGAGCCACACTTTCACAAGTCCTTGAGGTGAGCTCACCTATCGGGCTCACAGAGCCCGTGAAGCTGGTGGCGGCCAGGGGTCTCGCCCGAGCCCCCCGCGTGTCAGCGGACCCAAGCCCCGGGCCAGTCTGGAGCCCCCTCCCGGGTCCTTGCCACGGGCCTCCTGCCTGGGGGGCGCCTTCCACCGCACAGCCCTGACCTGCATGCCTTGGCTCGCAGTGCTGGAATTGAAACCTATCCATGTCCTCAAAACAAACCCCTAATTCCACATTAACCTGACACTTGGTGCTTGATTCATTTTAGTGTTTATGGTAATTGTTTTTGAAAAATTTTTCATGATAAAGGGGACAGAGAATACATGGTAGCAAAAGGCAATTGACAGAAAGTGCCTATTATGTAATTACGGATGCTCTAATGTGCATATTTTTCTCTGTGGTTGGTAGCAACTAAATACACAATTAGTGAATTTTTAAAAATACTATCTACAAAGCCTTCTGTCTGCTGAAAAATAGGAAAGATTCTCGCGTGGACCGTGACTGAGCTCTGTTCCAATACAGGGGTCTGCGGGGCAACAGCTGCCCAAAAGGTGGGGTGGGGCCCTGAGAGTGCGGCCCCTGCCCTCCGGCCGAGGTGCGCCGTCAGATTCCCGCTCATCCGGCGCCACATCGAGGTGGTGTCCAGAGAGCAGAGGGGAGCCAGGGACGTGCAGTCACCGGGTGCGGGGGAGGAAAACGGAGTGGAGCCCCAAAGCAGGACAGGGCTGGGGTCCCAAGCCAGCGCGGCTGCTGCGACGTGGGGAGGGACCAACAGGGGGCGCGAGACTCACACACGTGTGCACGTCCACACTGGCGCACACATAGTTCTAGGGTTTCAGAAACAAAACAGTGACATAGGAGGAGAGACCCCTCCCCAGGGGACAGCCTTCACCCCCTCCAGTTCCGCCCCAGATGCCCTCCGGGCACACTCGGGACCCCTGAGCTCCTGAGCACCCTTCCCCCGGCCCCGGGCCCCCCTCCCTTCATACCAGAGCCCCAAGGCTCCCGGTGAGCAGGTGCGCTGCCATGGCCCAGCACCCTGTCTGCACAGCTGTGCAGGGGGGTGACTGCCATGACGACACCCCAGCCAGCGGGTGGACGGGAACTGGGCAGGCTGGGAGGGACGGGGCCTCCGGGAAGGATGGGGCTGACAGCCGAAGCCTTGCCCCTGCCTCCCAGGCCCTGCTATCCCGCACCCCCACGCTCCGCCCCAGCTGGGGTCTGCCTGCCCTCTGCGTGTGCAGGGGAGGCTCAAGGAGGCAGGGAGCCAGGCTGGTGGACAGCTGGGGTCTGCCGTGTCCCCTTCCTGAACAGGGTGGGGTCTCTCCTCCAGAGGTCACAGCAGCCCCAGGCCAGTGAAACCCCCACCCTCTGCTTTTGGGGATTTCTGGGGGCTCTGGCATCCGTTTGCCCTGGAGGCGCTGGGGGACTCAGGTGCCTGAGACCATTCCCGTGGAGGAGGAAAAGGCCGATGGGGGAGGCTGACCCGACAGGAGGACCCCAGGGGACCCAGGTGTGGTCGTGGCGGGAAGTCCGCATTTCACGCGGAGGCACCTCCGGTGCTGTGCTGGGTTGGAGCAGGGTCAGTCCCAGCGAGGACATGGCGTCTCTACTTCCCCCTTCCGTCCATCTTGGACACCCCTGCCCCAGTCACCAGCCCTGTGCCCCGAGCACCCTGACCATGCGGCGCAGGGCTTAGGCGTGGTGGCCCTCACCTCCTCTCTGCACCCAACCTCTCCAGGAAGGTGGGGTGCCCCCCTCAGGCGACCTCCTGGTTGCTGCATTTTAGGGGTGCCCTTCGTGGGGCCGAGAGGGCCTTGAGACCATCCTCTGCACCTGCAAGGTCCCCACGCCCTCATGGCCATGACACGGGGGTCATGAGACCAGGCAGATCTTCGGGTGGCCGAACTTGGCCCAGAGACGGTGGCCCCTGCTGGGCAAAGACTCTGGCTGGCCCCTGCCCTCCGAGGGCTGGGGGTGAGCGTGGCTGGGCCACCCCCCACTTGCTGTGCTCAGCGCCCCAATCTCAGCCCAAGGCTGTGCTTCTGAAGACCAAGGGCCATCTTCCTCTGCCCTGTGCAGGCTCTCGGGAGAGAAGCCGCCTGGCCGGGCGGCCAGCAGGTTGCCTGCTGCCCAAGTGCGTTCTGGAGTGAGGACAGTTGGTTTCTGACTCTGCCTTCGGGGCCCAGCCCGGCGCATCCACAGCACGCGTTCCGTGGTGGGGTTCCCCAGCACCCAGCCTGGAGCAGACCCCTGGGCATCATTTTCTCTCCGAGGGAACATGCAGTCCGCTGGTTAGTCGGATGCTCAGCAGTGGAGCCCCGTGTGGCCAGGGGCTGCATGTGGGGCCTGCATGGGGCCTGCGCACAGCCCACAGGTGTTTGGGGATCACCGGGGCTCACTCAGGGCGTGCTACACAAACTAGTCAGATGGGGCGAAACGAAGGGACTTTCATTCCCTGGCTGCGTCTACCAAGTCCAGCCGCTCACACCCACCCCCTCCGGAGGACTATTTCTGGCCAAGCCGAAGGGAGGGCCGCCTCGGGCCCGAATCCCCAGCCCACCGAGGAGCCGCAGGCACTGTCCCATCTCGGTCTTGCTGTCTCGGGGCTGGGAGTTATCCACACACAGTGAACATCAAGGTCAGTATTTTTAGATGCAATTCTTTAATTTTTGAAAACCTTCCAAGGGGAATTTAGTGAAGGTTACATATTTAATAAATGTAAATAAATGTAAGAGCTATAAAAATAACCTTCTCTGGAAACTCTCTGTTCTACTTTCCATTTCCTGGAAGCCCACACACACATTCTGGAGGAAAGCAAGGCTCGGCCCCATCTGAGCGCAGGACGCTGCCCGCAGGCCGATGGCCCTCTCCAGCCACCAGGTGACCCTCAGGGCCGTCCAGGGGAAGAAGGCCATGACATGACGAGATGACGCAGAGTCTGAACGCCACGTGCCCAAGCCCTTCCTTTGCCCCGGTAAGAGCCCCAGGGCCTGTCAGGCCCCAGGCAGTGGCTCATTGAAGGGGCTAATGGCTGCAGAGCCCCCAGGGTGAGGTGAAGGAGGTCACTTGTGTCCCCAGGGCTCAGGGGGCAGCAGCCGGTCCCTAAAGACATGGGCGCCACTGCGCCCTGGTGGGTGTTTGACCCTGCGTGGACTGGAGGTTCTGCCCTTGGGGACACACGCTTGTGGGCAGAAGCATGGACGGCTTCCCCTTGGAGTGATGCATGCAGCGGTGTGCGGAGTGCCAACCGGGGCTCCCACTGGCACCTCAAACTTTTCACCTGAGGCCCCTGGTGGGTAGGAATGGAGAGCCGGCCTCACGAGGAGCCAGCAGCATGTGCAAATGTCCTGAGGTAAGAAGCCTGTGTGCCTGGTGAGGGCCCCACGCGGGGGCTGCCCGGGGTGCCCGGCCAGGGCGGGTGATCCAGAGGCAGCAGGAGCCTAGGAAGCTTCAGGAGACAAAGCAGATGTCCCTCTGGCCACTCGGGGGCTCCATACCCATCCTGGCACATATTGTACGTCAGCATGGGGAGCAGGGAGGTGGTGGCCCCACCCACTTAGCTCAGCTCTGAATTACAGGGAGGCGGGTGGAGGTCCACTCGGATGTTAGAGCGGCGCCACGGAGCAGGCAGCTTAGGACCCACATTTACTTCCCGTGGTTCTGGAGGCTGGGAGTCCAAGGCTGAGGGCTCAGCACATTCGGCGTCTGGTGACCTGCTTCTAGGTTCACAGCCGGCGCCTTCTCTCTGTCCTGTGGAGGGCGGGCAGGGAGCTCCCTAGGGTCTCCTTAACAGGCCGCTAATCCCATCACGGGGGCCCCATCCTCGTGACCTAGAAGCACCCCCCCCACCAGTACTTTCACCTTGAGGGTTAGGGTCTCAGCAGGCAGCTTTGGGGAACTGCAGTCTTTCAGTCCACGCTGAATGAACAAGACATGCATTTTTAGTTGAACAAAAGTTAACTTCAGATGCGGTAACCCGGAGCACCCTGCACACACTAAGCTCAAAGATCAAGACCACCCAATGCACAAAACCTCCATGGCCACGGTGCTCCTTCTGCATCCTCTGTGCCCCGAGTGTGCGCACGGGCGACGGCCCAGGCTGCGGGCCACACACCCAGGAGCGGATTCCTTTCCCCTGCCCACCCTGATGCTTGGAGTGACAGCGGGGAAGGCTCTCCGACTAACAGGCCTCCACTGGCGCATCAGGGGGCTTGGGATGGGCAGGCATCTGGCAGGATTTCCGAGCCCCACAGGGTGGATTGCCCGCGGCTCCTGTGGAAACGTAAAGCTGGCCTCCCGGTGGATTTTGCCTGAAGCTATTGGTCTCTGTGGTTTTGGGCACCTGTGCAACCATCTTGACTGTTGCGTCCCCACCTTTCGACCATTAGGGGAAGTAGGCTGAACGCAGCGTCTGCTCCCTGCCTGCGAGGCCTCCCCAGCAGCCCAGGGGCGTGCGGCTGGCAGCCGCCCCAAACAGGACAGCGACCTGGCCACTCGCCCACCTGTCGCTCTTCTCCCTTTCAGCCCCATGTGACCCCTAAAGCGTTCCTGCCTGTGCCTCTGTGATCTCCTGCTGCCTGGAAACCTCCTGGAAATGGGGGGCAGCTCTGGATACACGTACCTGTTTCTGGGCCTCCTTGGTCCTGCAATGCCCGTCTTATCAGCCTGGCCATTTTCATTACTGTCCCACTATTGGCCTCATCGCTGTCTGCGATTCCGACACCCTTTTGTCCTTTCACTGTATGTGCTCCTGCTGGCTTGCCTGTTTGGAGTAGGACTCCTGCCCCGTGGCCAGGCCAGGATGACACACAAAATGCACACACACACACACACACACACACACACACACACACACACACACACACACACACACACACACACACACACACACACCCCAGAAAGCACAAGCCGTTGGAACAGTCCAGGTCTGGTCTCCGTCTCGCGCCAGCCTCGTGGCCCCGGGCCGTGCCGGCAGACACAGGTGCCCACGGATGTGGTGGTACAGGCACCAGGGAGTTTCTATTTAGTGGACAAACAGTATCTCTTTTGACCTTTATAAATGAAATATTTCAAACCTAGACAAAAGCCAATAATACACCAAATAGCCCTTTCCTACCTCTCAGATTTAGTCATTTTTGAAATATTTACTTTGAATATCTGCCAAAGAAATGGAAACCTCACAATGTAGTTGAGTCCTTGTCCCATAGCCCCGCCTGCCCCCGACCTCTGCCTGGTGCCGGAAGACCCCGGAGACCAAGAGGGTCCAAAGGCCCACGTGCCCTCCTCCCCCTGCCCCCGGCTCCCGCATGTGAGCACATGTACTCCTGGGCCAGCTGTGTTCAGGCTGTGTGACTTACAAAATAGATAAAGGCTTCGTGTTGTACACTTCCTCCCACACTTGGCTTTTTAAAAAAAGTTCTACCTGCACTTGAGATGTATGGAAACTGTTACACATCTTTGCAGTTCATTCATTTTAACTTCTGGATAACCTTCCACATGAGGCATAAACCACCTTCAGACTGGCTTCCGCTTTCCTTACGACAAAATTTGGCTGGCATGTCCCTCGCAGGCTTCCTCCCGCCCACACCTGACCTGAGATGGCAGGGGCTGTGCCCACCTCCGCTGGGCCACACGGCTGAGGGTCACCCCCCACCACCCCCTGCTGCTGGGGAGGATTACGTTTGGTGGGGGGAAGGCACAAATCACACACATCTAGTGAACACACAAACAGCATAGTCTCCAGTTCTGATACGAGACGTGAGCAGAAATAAAGCCAGGCTGGAGGGAGGCCAGAGCCGCTAGGCTGGTGCGGCCAGAATCAGCACTGGGAGGGATGACATTTAAGCAGAGCAGCAAACGTGCCCGTGTGTCCCGAGGGTGCGTTGTGAGATGTGGAGTTGCTGGGTCAGTATGTATGCACATTATTAAATACTAATCTTCAAAAACAGTATTTTAATTATGAAATATTTAAAGCATACAGGAAACAATTTAACAGGACCTATGTGCACACATCCAGCATAAGCTCATGCTAATATTTTGCATGTTTGCTTTAAAGCTATAATATCAGCTCCGGCCAAGGCCCCACACCCGGTCCCTTTGCCCCCCTCTGTCTCTCCCACATTGTCTCATATATTCCACGTCACATGTATGTGTCCAGAAATACTAGTTACAGCGACGTTTGCACTTCACGGACTTAAATACATTGTGTATGCCCGTATTTGATCATCTGCAACTTTTCTTCCTTCTTCTCACTCCAAATAATTGCTTGAATGTTATGCACATGAATACATGTATGTCTAGCATGTTCATTGTTCATTATCTACTGCCTGAAAAACCAAATTTATTTATTCTCCATTTCCCCTAGTTCTTATAAATTTTATTTTAAACTGAAGAGGGCTGTTGGACTGTTTCCACTATCCACCATGGGAAATGACCCTTTTGCAATGATCAGCCCATTTCTCGTCTGTGTGGCTGACATACCTGGGTTTTCCCTGAGTGACAATCTGGGATGCGAATTGCTGAGTCACAAACTACACGTAACAGCTCCTCCCGGCCAGGAACTAGCCCATATTTTCAATGTATTCACTCTATCTTCTGTCCTTCAGGAGTTGCAGTTTTAACATAATCAAATCCATCAGTTATTTTCTTTGTGGTTAACACTGACTGTTGTGTCTTTACCAGAACTGTCTTCTTTACTCCTTGCCATAAAAACTGGTCTCCTACATTTTTTTCTAAAATTGTAACTATGTTTCTTTGCCCTTTTAGATCTGTCAGATACCTGAATCTATTTGTGTACTGTGTGAGACAGGAAACTTGAAACGAAAATGGCAACATGGTAACATTTTATTCTCAATGTGTACACGTGAGCGAGGCTGTCTATCATGGGATCAGTTTACACACACTCTATACACACCACACACACACACACCACACACACCATGCCCACACCTGCCCACACATGCACACACACACTCAAATGGAAAGCCACCTTTCTCAGAGGAGTCAACGCAGCTCCCCTTCCCCGCCACGCCCACAGTCATGCCGCTTCCACCACATAGCCTTCCATTTCTAGGAGGCTCATTTTATGAGTTCTCTGCTCGGCTCCAATGGTCTGTTTGTCACTTGCCAATAAGCTGGAATAATTTTACAAGCTTTAATGCTTCCTAGGTACCTCCACATCTACTGCATATTCTTTGCCCCTTATTTTCCAAATTAAATTTAGCGTGTTTTCCAAAATCATAAAAAAGAACCCTATTGGGATGTTTATCAAAATTTTGCTGTATTGGGAAGAAATGCAATATTTTTGGTATTGATGCATCCACCTCATGAACCATTTATTTGGGTTTATTTTCTAAAAGCTTTTATAAAAAAGTCCTGTACTCCTTTTATTGAACATATTACTGGGTGATGTAGAGATTTTCTTCTATGATTAATGACATGTTTTTTAAGTTATATTTTCAGGTTTTTTTGTGGCTCATTTATAGGGACATTACTGATTTATGTTTATTAATCTATATCCTGCATTCTTGAGATTTACTTATTATTCATTCAACAAATACTCACTGAGTACCTACTATGTATTAGGCACTCTTCAAGGTGCTGGGGAAACATTTGTGAATGAAAAGAAAATTTGTGGAGCTTATGTCCTATGAGAGGGACACAGTCAAAGTTAATAAGTAAAAGAGTAAATAAGTCATGTTAGTTTCAATCATTTTCCACAGATTTTCTTGGACCCCATAAACAGATGACTACGATTCCTTCAGTGACTTTCTAAGCCTTCTACATCCAGTACAATTTGGGCAAAAAAATGTTTTTTGTTGATATCTTCTATTTGTACTCAATTAGAAAGCTGTTTGTAATATTTCACATGAAATTGAATATTTCTGCACTATAAGAGAAAGGAAGTCCCTTGTAAACTGAGTTGATTGAGGGTCTTTATTTTTCTTTTCTGGTAATCACAGCAGGAGGTTAAATTTCATCAAATACTTTCCTGCATGGATGGGGGAATTCACGTGGCTTTACTCATTTCGTCTTTTAAAACAGGAAGTGGCACAGCACAGCGGCTGAGAACGTGGGTAGGTCGTGCGCGTGAAGCACACAGCCGGGTCTAGCACAGGGGAAACGTTATATAAACACTGACTTTGGCTACTTTTTAAGCGGGAGGTACATGTAAGTATTTTCAAACATGAAGTCATCTTGCATTTTTAGGGTTAAGCCTTTTTTGAATATCATGGTACTTTTATACATTCCCACATTTGGTTTGTATATATTTTATTTATGAATTTTGAATTTACATTCGTAAGTAAACTGAACTTATTTTTCTTTCTCATGTAATTGAAATCCAACGTTGCTATCAAGGATATAGTAGCCTCATCAAAAGACTTGAGAACATTTTCATTTGTTCCTAATTTCACGAAAATTTGATATAAAATGGGGATTTTTCTACTCCTTAGGAGGATATCTGAGAAGTTTTTGTTTTTGTTTTTCTGTGTTCTTTTGGGGATTGAAGGCAGAAATGAGTTGATTTTAAAAACTCCTTACATTTTTTAAAAAATGGTGTTGATTCTATGTACTTGGTCGACCTATGCTTGAAATAGTTTTGATACATTTTATTAAGTAGCCACACTAATCAAATGTTTACATTATCGGGTTAAAGTTGTTTGTCGCAGCATCTTATTTTTAGGCCTCTATTTTATTTGCAGGTGGATTTATTTACTCTTGTGACAATGCTCACTGGTCACCCTTCTCTCCCCGTCCTGCAGTCGGGCGGCTGGGGCAGCGCCTGTGCTAGAGCGGCCCCCTCGCTGCTCACGATGCTCTTCCCTGCCCGTTGCATCAAAGTGCAACACTGTATATTTCCTGTTTTCGTGTTTCTCTGGGTTTATTTTGTTATTCTCTAATGTCTTAAGTAATATACACATATATACAGTACAGGCTAAAGGTGACAGGCTTTTCTCTGATGCGGACTTTCAAGCTGTTCACCTGTTCTTGCAAATCAAGTTTTGGTGGAGCCGGCCGCCTGGTCTCTGAGTAGAAGGGCTGCCACCTGCTCACCGCGCGGAGGAGAGGGTGCCGCCGAGGCTGGCCCAGGGGGACAGATGTAGTTCCTGTCTGACCCACTGTGGAGGGTTTGCTGACCCCCCAAGTGCAGCTTTATCTGTACTCTATGGTCTCCATTTAGAGCATTTATGGTCTCAGCCCTTTCAAATGCCTTTAGAAATAGGTTTTTATAGTTCCGTGTTTATGGGACTCCTTTTCTAATTATTTATAATATTGATGCAGGTGTTCAGAGAATGTATCCTTTAAATACTGATTCTGTAGTAATTGTTGAAGGTCTTCTAAACGTCCCCTAATGCTTGTGTTTTCTTCATTTCTTAGATCCACAATTTCTGAACAGCTATGCACTGGCCCCTTTTTGTCCCACAATGCGGGTGGGTTTGGCACGTATTGGCCTGGTATCACCGGCCTGCCAGCCTTGCTTAGCCGGCATTTGGTACCTTCTATATTGTGCAGTTTTTCTAAGTCATGGTCGTTCTGCTATGACTTGTCGACAACACATCGAGAGACAGACATACATACAGACTGATTTTCTATGGTTTTGCTAATACATTTATTGCCTTGCCTTCTATTTAATGAATGATAATTAAATTCATTTATACCACCGTCCTGAGGGTTTGGCATTAACTGTCCTTACATGTCACTCTCTTCTGCCCTGTTCTTCATTTGACTGATGTGACCTGTTTTGCTGACTTAGATATTATGCATCATTTCTGTTCTTTAAGCAATCATACCTAAATTTTATAACAACAAAACCTATGTTTACTATCTTTAACTTCCCCTAAAACAGTACAAAACCACACTAAACGTTAACTCTGACAATTTCCTTCCCATTTTATAAAGTGTGTTTGTGGAGGTTCACGGAGACCCAATAAGTAAGACCCTCCTGCCCCATGCAGCCACTGAAACAACTCAAAAATAAGACCAAAAGGTGCATTGAGAAGCTTTGGGGAAATCCATAAGAAAATAAGATGAATTTGGAGAAGGAGCCCTGAGGGCAGTGGGGGGGTGGGCATCAGAGGAGGTGTGGAGGCCCAGGGCATGGTGGGACCCTCTCCCTTCTCCTCCATCAGGTTCGAGCACAGACCTGGTGCTCAGGACACCCCAGGGGACGGAAGCTCCACCCGTCCCCCTCTTCCGGGAGCTCACGTGGCCCCGACGCTGTGTGCAGCTCGCCAGATAGAAGCTACAGGCACAGGGCTGCCTCAAATCCTGCTCAGCCCGGGCCCTCGGCACATGGGGTAACACATGGACGGGGCCCCTGCCTCCAGGACCAGGGAGGGCGCCACCTTCTGCCAGGCCCACCTGGGTCGCTGGCCTGAGCCTGGCAGCGTTTGTGCTCTGGGCTCCGGGACATGTTCTCCCCTTACTAGAAACAGAACATGTGCACATGGTTGAGGCTCCAGATTCTTTGTTGATTGGATTTCATGGATAACAAGTTGGCATAATCAGCCTGGCCAACAGCGCATTCAGTGAGCCTCTCACCAGGCCGAGGTGTGAGAAGAGAGTCACCAGGTCCCTGCATGGGGGGCTGTGTGCTCCACGGTGTCTGTGTGTGAACTGGTTCCCCCTCCCTCCCCGCCTCTCTCTGCACCCCCACTTAACTCTAGCGATAGGTTTGGAGGAAGCACCCAAAGTCAGTCATGAAACTGGGTAATTCCCAGCCTTCCTAGACTGCGGGCACTCAGCAGGATGCCAGCTGCCCACAGGGCCTGGCGCCTCATCATGGACCTTGAACCGTCATGCTGCGGGGCCATGACCCCTGTGGCGAGGGCTCGCCGGGCATGCAGGGCCATCCCCACGCCGGGCAGCTAGAGCACTTCTCCTCATGACCATGAGCACATGTATAAACCAACTTCTTTACCCCCCCTTGCCGGCATCTCCCCAGGACCCTAAGATGAGGTGTTAGACACCTGGGGTCGGAAGAGGCTTAGAGGGAGGCTTGCTGTGGGGCGCGCTCCGCAGTCACGCTCTGCAGGGAGGGATGAGCATGTCTGCCCTCTGGACGCCTGCCCTGCCGTGTGGCTTCCAGTGGAGGAGCATTTGACTCAACCCTGGACAGTTCCCCTCTCCTTGATCTGGGCTCATGATGAGTGTCACCATCCCGGAACATGTATGATACATGCAGCTGAGCCAAGGTGTGAGCTCAGCAACTGCTTGCTAACTGCTTCAACAGTTCTGCACATGGGAGAGAGACAGAAGGGTGCGGGCCTTGAAGAGAAGGGAGGAGGGTGCTGGTGGATGGCAACCTGCTGGATCCAGCTATTCCTGCAGCCTCCTGCGCCTTTCCCTTCCCACAACTGCCCTGGGCCCTGTGTGGCGGCTCAGTCTACCTGCTTGTGATCCAGTCTAGTTGGCTCGTGCTGTCTTCAGTGCCTAGGCTTTGAACATTTCTTTAGATTACTCTGAAGCACTTTTTTGAAGTTTTTAAACATGCAACCTACAAATTAGAGAGAGATAACTGGGGACCCAGGCTTCTCAGTCCCATGGGGCGCAGCTCCTTTCCACAGAGCGGATGTGGGGCACAACGCAATTCATGGGTTTTGTCCTCAACCATTTACTTCTCATGTGGCCTGTCAGTCAGCCCCTGAAACAAAGATTGGGGCTGGCATTGGGGGCTGGAGGGTCACCTGAGAGGACGCATAGTATCTCAGGGGAATAAGAAAGAAAAGCAAGGGGTCCTGGAGTCCTCCCCAGGCGCTGTGGTCTGCTGCCCAGCACACGCCTGCTGCATCCCGCACTGCTCAGCCTGGCCACCCACCCACCGCTGAGCGCCCAGGGGTCTCTCAAGCTTTGGCCATGACCTAGGTTTGGGGGTGAGCATCACCTCTCATCACTCCTGGTGTCCATTCTCTGTGGAGGGAGTCCCTCAGGCTCCATGCTCCTGTCCTCCTCACCCACCCCCAGCCCTCCTCAGGGCAGCCACGGGCTCACCGGGCAGTTGGGAACAAGGGCCCGGCCGCCTGTGCCACCTGCAGTCCTCACCTCCTGTTCGCCTCCACCTTTGTGACCAGAGGCTTGTGCTTTGCTAGCTACTCAGGGAAGAGTGATTTCTGAGCGAGGAGCCCCACACACAGGTCTGCAGGGTCCTGGCTTGGGCACGTGGGCCGGGGCCTCTGTGAGGACGTGCTGAGGTGTGGAGCTCCTGACCCACGGTCTCCACGTATGAGCCCTGCTGCAAAAATGATGGGAAGTTGACCACCACCAGCGATTCCCTTTTCTCTCTTGACTGGCTTAGCCTTTGGTCAGAGAAGAGCCACCGGTCCAGTCAGTGAGCACACACCCCCTTCCTCTGCCAGCGCCAGCCCCTCGGGCCCCCTCTGGTCCTGCTGAGCATGCCTGGAAGGTCTGGCACCGCGAGGAGGAGGCGCTGGACTCAGTCCGTCCCCAAGGGAGGGCTCCTGGCGTGGAGACCTGAGCACTCGGGCTTCCTCATCCAAGGGCAGCTTTGAATGTCAGCTCCTAACCGGGCGCGGGTGTGAATGCGGTTGTGGTGGCCAGACTACTGTCCCCACACAGCCCCCAGCTGGTGCTGTCCTGGCGGGGGAAGGAGCCATTCTGAGGCCCCTGGGGAACGCCAGGCAGTGGCCAGAGGACACACGTTTGCTCATCAGGGTGAATTGCGTGGGGTGTTTAATGATTTCCAAGTCCCCGCCTGCTGTTCTGAACGAGGATTTCTCATTGTTCCTAAAGAACATTTCCTGAGTGCACGAAGCTCTTGGAACGGCCCCCACCGGCGGCTTCGATGCAGGTGCACAGGGCCCTCGTCCCCGCCTGTCATCTCAGAAAATCTAGGCTGCTGGGCCGTGGCTCCTGGGCCTGGGGCCGCTGTGTCCCCTTCCAGACCCCCCTGCCCTTGGCACGGCCCTCATGAGATGTCACCTGCATCTTCCCTGCCCTCCCATGCCTGGCGGCCCCACTTAGGTGCCCACGAGAGACGCTTTGCCCCTGGGAGGAAGATGGGGCCACACTGTCTACCTCAGCATCAGGAATGAATTTTGAAAACTCAGAATTACTCCCCAAGGCTGGCTTGCCGACAGGGTGGGGGGCTCCCCACGTGTAATGCTGGACAGTCACCATTGGAGCAGCCACCCTTCCGTGAGCTGCCTGAAATCAAGGCTTTGCATTTAGGACCCGGCCCAGGACAAGACACACTCACACTGTGTCCCATGGACCGTGTCCCGTGGGTGAGTGACGTCAGAAGAGCCCGTCTCTGCTAAGAAAGGGGCCAGAAGCTCACGCGATGCCTGAATCACATCCCTCTGAGGGAGTCGCCAGGAGCTAACGTTCTGACAGCTTGTTCAAGGTTTCAGGATGGTGTCCTGTCCCTCTCTGTCTGATTTCCTACTGGCTCAGAACTCAGCAGGGGAGGGGCATGGTGTTTCGGGGAGAAAACAACACCCACCCCAGATCTCTGAGGTTGTCCAGCGGGCTGGGCTCAGCCAGGTTTTTAGCACATGGGGGCTGTGCCTTCAGGATACCCTTGATTTGAGACCCGGTTTTTCAAAACAACTTAGCCTTTCTGCGACCAGGACATGACCGAGGAGCACATCTCATGGGATTGTCCCTTATCTGCGGCTGCGCCTGTGCAGACTTCCCCATCAGGGTTCCCGGAGCGGAGGAGACAGCACTGTTGTGTCAGCTACACGGTGAGCCAGGAAACAAGGTCTGACGTTTCCCTACAGTCACACTTAGGCACAAATGACTGACAACCTCAGGTCTCTCCTAAAGGCTGATCTTGGCAGGACCACAGGGGAAGTGGCACCAGGTTTCCTGAGCAGAGAGAAGGCATCACGATGGACAGTGTGTGGAAGCCAAGCCACCAGATGATTCTCCTAAAGTCTCCCAAGAGCCTGTGCTCCACAGCTCTGTGCTAGTGGGGAGAGTGAGTGGCCTCAAGAACTTTCTGGAAAGACTTTAAACCTACTTACCATTGTTATCAGGCAATCAACTGACTGACTGTTGCTAATAATGTCTTTGGGACTCCCCATGGCCAGTTAATGCCAGACGAAGAGTTTCGGGCTGTGATGGGGGACAGACCAAAGTTCGGGAAATGGGTCACGTTGAGACATAGGACCTAACGGTGGGGGCAGCCTCTCTGGAAAGGACTCCGTCCTCCATAAAGTGGAAGTGCCCACCCACAGGAGGGAGGCGCCGGGGTTACTGCAGGCCCTCCTGTCCAGGGCGCACCCCTGGGAGGGTCCGTCCCCACCCTACAGGCTGACATGCAAGAACCCCATTGGCCTGTGAAGAGAGTGAAAATGGTAGCGAAGGAGCAGCTGAAACTGTTGAAAGCTTGTTTCAGACAGAACAAAAAACTGAGTGACGGCTCCCTTTGTAGTGTTCGGAGAAGGCTGAGTGCCCGCGGAGTTCTTGCACGCAGCCTAGCGGGTAGGACATCTCTTCCGTGGACGTTAAGCTCAACCAACACCCTCCTCACAGGGTTAAGGGTTATTCCATCTCCCCAATTTTTTGTTTTGGTCTCCACAGGTTGTTTAGCAAAAACATCCATTAAAGAATTTCCCAGCAGTGTGATTGGATGAGAAGCCATCCTCTAATTCAGAGCGGGCAAGAGGCACTGGGGTGTGTGGGCAGGTGGGGCACCCCTTCTGTGGTGCACCGGCTCAGGGTGTTTTTGTGCCTGGCACCTGCTAAGCGGCAACTGCTTTCTATCAGCTTTAATTCGATCGGCCTGGGATGGGGTGGGGGACACGCGGCAGGGCCCGGGGCGCTGTTCCGAGGAGGGCGCTGCCGGCTGAGCAGCGCCGAGGACTATGCTCTCGTATTTTCAGGTGGTTTCCTTGGATCTGCTCTACCTCCCGTCAGGGCCGCTGGGGGCGCGGCTGTTCCTCTGTCTCGCCCACCACACGGTTCTGCTGGGCCTGTCACCCTCGGGGCCCTGCTCCTGGCGCTGGCGCACCTCCCCTCTGCCCTGCGCCCAACTTCCTCTGCTCTCAAATAGGGCCAAGAGCATCATGTCTCTGATATACAGAAGCTCAGACCTGGTTGTCTGTAAAGCGTTGATTATATTCTAAGCACAATCTCACAGATGATCATAACTCTTGTCAGCCACATTGGAAACGCATCCCAATATCGATGGCGACACACCCCACCACCATTCCAATGCCCGCCGGGTGGGTCAGGAGGGTGCACCTGAGTTTACTGAACTACTCCCCTGCTGCCGGCTATTTCTCTGCTCCTAAACTTTCACTGAGAAGAGTGCACTTGTAAACACATCTCTTCACACTTACCCATTTCCTTGGGATACGACGCTTGCAGGGGAATGGTCGAGCAGCCCTCTGGGAAGCACTATTTCTACGTGGCCAAAGGCACCCCCAGTGAGCTTGCCCGGGATCACACCCCAGCACCAGGGGGACCAGGGGGCCAGTTTCCACGCACAGGCCGGGGCCATGCTTTGTAACCGCCATGACCTCACACAGACACCAGTACCTTCTGTATGTGGCTTTGACACGTGACAAACGCCACATGCCTGTTTGCACTTGAGTTTCTTTTGTAACTGGCTGATTGGTTTTCTTTAAGGAGTCGTGCTCACCCCTGCAGAGGGCAGAGGTCGCGTGTGTTAATGCTGAACACTTGCGTGCACTACGGCAGAGGCCCAGAGGAGAAACAGCGTCAGCTAAGCCACCCGTTAGCCCATCTCTGTTCACGTTAGGGTTAGTTGTGTTCTAAGATGGTAATTGTGTCGTTTGATAATGATTTCTACTAATCAGGTCATAAATTTCCCGACCTTAAGCTCTGGGGCAGTTTGGATGGCTCCTGTCCGCAGAGGAAGCCTGCAGCACTGACCTCCGTGTTCGGTGACACTGGAGCCAGGGAGCGATTTCCCTCTGGATGGAATTGCCCCCGGCAGGACCGGCTCAATGACCGTTAGATGGTAACGGCGGTGGACTCAGTGATTTTAATGGCTTTGGATAAATTACTCCAGAAAAAAAAAATCTTCAGTACATTTTATTTGAGAAAGAATTTTCTTTCCCCTGATCTAATTGACTGAAGACTTTTGGATAGTAGCCATATAAACCAAAAGGGAGAACTTGACGATTTGTCTTATTTAACTGTAAATTTTATTTAAAATCATGATACAGGATTCTCTGACTTTATATGCACATCATATGCATCAAAGAAAAGGTAAATTAAAGACTGTTTATTATAAAACTACTATAAATGTCATCGTTAATTCCTCAACAGAGCATTCTGTGGCTCCCTGAACCCCCAGACCTAAGTGGACACAGCCGCAGCGGCAGGTCAGAGTGTCAAGGGCCCCGGGAAGGAACAAAGGTTCTCAGCACAGGTCAGCCTGCAGCGCCGTCCCGATAAGAGGACCAGGCCACTGGTCCATGTGACCAGGCCACTGGACCCATGAGCCAGCCTCAGAGGATGGGTGGGCAGGCCCGCGTCCCCTTCCTCTCCTCCCCAGCTCAGAATGCCGACACTCTGCCAGCGGGGCTAGAGGCGTTACCCGAGTGCACACCTCTGGTAGAGAAGGCGTGGGTGCCCGAGGTCAGGGCCCCTCTCTGGCATGCGTCACACTGAGAGATGCGATGCCAGAAGGGCCTTGAAGAGCAGGTGGAAGCCTGCTGAGCAACCTGCAGGGCTGCAATGGCTAAATGGAGAACAGAACAGTTTTGTAAATGCCCAAGTGTATGTCTGATAAATTCTCCCCTCTCCCAAACTTGGCGCAAAAGCGTGGAAGTCTGGGAGAGGCCGCCACTCCATCCCCACGGCCGGCTGCTGTTTTGTGCATCGGTGGGTGGGCCGGGAACTCTGGCCAGGAGACTATGCCCACTGACCTGTCAGCTTGGAGGGTCTGACCCTCAGTACTGTGGGTGCTGCTCC
This sequence comes from Manis javanica, assembly GCF_040802235.1. NCBI lineage: Eukaryota > Metazoa > Chordata > Mammalia > Pholidota > Manidae > Manis > Manis javanica. Next base: position 118,005,199 of record NC_133165.1, read on the forward strand.
AGGGAACACCAGGCGTGCATCTGAAGAGGTGAGCAAATCTCCCACTACTGGAAGCTTGGGGGAGTGTGGGGACCCCCACAAACACCTGCCTGCATGAGATGAGGTTCAGAAGTCCACTTTCCCAAGGACAGAGGCAAGAATATGAGGAGAGAGCCTGAAGCCATACTCACTCTGTCCACAAGCGTGGACAGTGCCAAGAGTGCGGAGCGGCAACGGGGCACCAGGGAGTGGCTGTACGGGGCAAACCGCCTGGCTGCCCAGCTCGCGGCTGTCCTACCAGCTCCTTTGCAGGACCCGCCTCAGTTTCCCCACGGGGGAATCGGGGGTCACAGAGACGCCTTTACCACGGTGTGGGAGTGGAAATATTTAGGTCAAGTGCACAACTCAGGACTACCCCAGAGTAAATGCTCGGTGTAGCTGTAGCTGAATCACATTCCACCAGGAGGCAATGGGAAGCACACAGACCCTGTAGGAGACACAGTCACACACGCAGTGGACACCCTAAAGCGTCACCCAAAAGACAAAGGAAATGAGAAAAGGGAAAAAGAGAGTCCAAGGGGGTCAGAGGGCCGAGCACGGGCCGAGCTCAGGACGGAGCAGCAGGGTGGCATCCGGGAGGAACACAGGGCACCTCACCCACAGAGGCAGGCACTGGCCAGGCTGGCCTAGCCAACGACGATGCCCAGGCCGGACCCTGTGCTGGCTCCCTGCGGGCTGGCACCAGGTGGGCAGAGCAGGGACAGCTGGCCTCACCCTCCCAGGTGCCATGGTGAGAAGGCGAATATGTACAACCACACACATACGCAGACACACATACAGCTTTTTCCTGCTTGCATATGCTGTTCTCCACTACCAGTGCCCGGGATGGGTCCAGATGCCACCTCCACATGGCGAAGTCCTGTGGCTTCCAGCCCGGCATGATTTTTCTGCCCCAGGTAAGCAGAACATGATGTCTGCTCACAGATGAGAATATAAATTATTAGACACAAGACTAAATAGCTTTGGTAAGATTGCTTGTAAAATTTAATGCACATAAAACAAAAATAAAATAGAAGAAAAGCTTAGTACTAACAAAAATAATTAATCCCAGTTAAGTAAAAAGATGGAGGCATCTAAATAATTTTTTAAAGCCTCAAAACTGCTTAACTTACATATGGATGTCACATAACCATTATTTTCCTTGGGGGTTTGGGAGTGAAAACTTAGTTTAGAACCTTAAATGCAGCTTCAAATGGAAATAGTGAATTGCATCAGCCAACCAAAATCATTGCAGAAAATAAAAACAAAGCATCTTTTATGGATAAAATACAGGAAACAGAAATAAAAAAGACAAGAGCGGGCGTCACTAGGAACATGAAATACTGTAGCTTCTTTGCCCCCAAACGTGAGTGCTTCAGCCCCGAGGTGAGAAATGCGTATGTAGACAGACCCAGGACAGGGCGCCATCTGGGGAGGAGGTGGCCAGGCGGAGGGACGCCGGCCACGGACGACGGACAGTCACGGCTCAGCACTGGGGAGGCCGGGGGCCATGTCCTCTCGCACGAGACGAAAGGACCGGGGCAGCTGATGAAGGGCCACCAGGCTGGGGAGGGCACGTCCTGGACTGGTACACGGGCTGCGTGAACATGTCCAGCTCCCAGAAAAGGGCAAGGTTTATTTTAAATACTTGCAGAAATTGTCAGGAAAGATGCTGACATATTGTTATTATAAAACCTGATGTTGGATCGCATGGACCAGAAACTAAGGTGAATATTAAGGGTAACAGGGCTGTTACTGTGAAAGCTTTTGTCTGTAGCACCTGTGACATGGGGTGGCTGGCTGTGGGGTTAGAGGGTGGCCATCTGTGGGATTAGGGGTGGCCATATATGAGATTAGGGGGTCACCAGCTGTGGGGTTAGGGGATTCACAAGCTATGGGGTAAGGGGGTCACTGGTTGTGGGGTTAGCGGGTGGCCATCTATGAGGTTAGGGGGTTACTGGCTGTAGGGTTAGGGGGTGGCCAGTAGTGGGGCTGGGGGGACAGCTGGCCTGCAAGTACGTTAGAAGCATCTCTGGACCCCATGCTGTGCTGGATGCCAGCAGCATCTCCCTGGTTGTGACAATAAAGTATGTCCTCATCTTTGCCGAATGTCCTGGGGACAGAATTGCCCCAGCTGAGCGTGGCTGCCCTACAGTCGTAAGAGCACCTGCAGTTCTAAAGAGAGGCATTTTCTATGAGCGAACAGTAGCTGCGTGGTAAATAACTGTCAGTCACTGAATGAAATGATGCATGTTCTTTCCAGTGTTGAAAAATGTTTAGGAAAATACCGCCAAGAAAACTTCAGTAAATGGAAAAGCAGACAATCACACCAACAAAGTTCACTTGCCAAGATACAGTAAAATTTAAATCACAGACAGGAGTCACGGGAGATCAAAGAAACTATAATAATAACAATACTTTAAGGACGAGGAGCCACCCCTGTGGGACTGAGGCTGCGGCGGCCAGCGCTGTGTCCAAAGCTAATTGCTTTTCCACGTAAAGGAAAAAAGCGAGACGTGAGCCGACATTCACCACTGCAACTGGAAAACGGAAAAGGTAGAAACCTTTATTTCTAAGGAAACTAGGAAAAACTCATTGTCTTGAGTAAAAATAAAATGAAACAAAGTAGACAAATTTCTTGCAAATTCAAGTCTTTTCAAGACGGAACCAACGGACTGGGAAAAAAGGAATAACACAGATTTTACAGCACTTGGAGAATATTCTGAGGATCCGAGGGAAATGGAAATGGTCTCCTGACGCGACTGTCAAAGCTTCTCTCTGTCCTTCCCTGAACACATGGATAGATACAAAATAACCCAAATTAGATATTCTGACCAGGCCAATAGGAGGGGGACATGAGGATGCAGTCATGGCCTCTCCCTCTCAAAAGCATTAGTACTTCGTAAAAAGACATTTTTTATAAAAGTTTCCAAACAATGAATTATGTCCACCTATCTGCTGGGTAAGGGCAGAAAGCTTCCTCTTATAATAGAAATGTCTTGATAGTAAAAGTGCACGTCCAGTGCAACACTAGTAGGGCGGGAGTGACCGATGATCATCCCAGATGCTGAAACCTGCCAAATCTGTCTCCTTTGTGCACGCCTGTTGTCCTTGTTTTCTACTTCTCCTTTTTCTCCTGATTCGTCCTGCTTGTTATAAAAGTCTTCTCCACCAGTCCCCATGATCATAGAAATTTTTTACCTACACATCCTTCTGGAACTTTTGTGGTTTTTGCTTTTTATTTGGACACGGTGATTCCATATGACGTTTACATGGCTGTAAGCTTTGAGACAGAAATCCGAATCTTTCTGCACCTGCTTTTTTTTTACATTTTTATATTTGGGGTCTTGTTGTCTGGGGCTTCTCAGCACATTCTAAGGCCCCCTCACCCCAGGACCCTGTAGTCACTGCAGCCCAATAACAGAGTAATTTAATGACTAAGATGCTGGTACCATCAGTCTTCATTACTCACTTTTTCTCCCCCAAATTGCCTTTCACATTATTGTTCCAAATGAACTTAAAACCCATTTTTAGACCATTTATAGTCTCTCCTTTAGCTTTTCTGTGTTCTTTGTAGAATATATGTAATCTTTGTGTGACAGTTAACTTTATGTGTCAACTTGACGGGGCCAACAGATGCCCAGAGAGTTGGTTAAACCTTATTCTGCGTGTGGGCTTCGTCCAAGAGGCCTGAACAGAGTGAAAAGCGAGTAAAAAGGATTCTCCCTCTGCCTGACTGTCTTCAGAGGGGCGCAGCGGCCTCCTGCCTTGGAGCTGGGCCTGGAACCAGGCCACTGGCTCTCCGGAGTCTGGCCTCAGCTCCCCAGCATGAGCCGATTCCATGTGATAAATGTCTCCACACACACACACACACACACACACATGTGCATACACACACACCCTAGTGGTCCTGTTTCTCCATGACTAATACATTTTGTAGACAGAAAAGTTCAATAAAATCTGGTCATAAACAATATAGGAAGCATAATCCCAATTTTAGGAGAAAAATGGTGCATTGTCATAGAAAGAAGCCTCAAAGAGTGTGTGCCAGGGGTTAACAAGGCCCAGTTCCTACTGCTCCGAGCTTATTCTGCACATTGCCCTGCATCGTAAAGCCTCTCTAGAGTACGCGCCTCTTTGCCAATTGGGAAACAATCTGTTTCTCTCAGATGAAAGTATTAGGCCTTGTATGAGGATGTATCATATGAAGACACCGCCTGGGGAGGTGATGCTAATGGTCAAGGGGAGGCAGTTGCGTGTGGCTCGACCCAAAAGAGTGGATAAACTCAGGGAAGGTGCGCATGACTGGGGACCACGGCTGTGCGTTCTCATCCCTGTGAGTAGCCGGCCCTGGGTGGGCATCAGGGCCTCCATATAAAACCTCCAGTGGCTCCAGAGCAGGTACAGTGATGACCTGCGGATGCATGGGGGTCCCTCAGTGCTGTGTTCAAAGAGCAGGATCTGGGTGGGTTCCCCCATGGGGCCCCCTCTACCGTTCCATACTTGACCTCTGCTGATTTTTCAAGGTCTCTCCAGAGCTTATCTGACTCCTATACGGAGGAGGCAGGCCACTGAGAGTTCTGAGCAGTTCTGGCTGCCGTGTGGAGGTGGTGACATCACCCGTCTTCAGGAGGACTGCGTACAGATACAACATGCCTACAATAGACATGATCCATGTAAATAACCTCAAGAACATAGATGACAGTAAACATGCTGAAAAAGCTAGGAGGTGATGCATTCAAGTTATTGCCCTTTCAGTTTTCTTTTTTGAGATAATATACACACATACAGCATGGAACACATATGTGGTTTGTCATTTTTAAGTATACAAGGCAGGGACAGCAAGCACATTCACGGTGTTATGCAATCATCCCCACCATCTCTCTCTGGAACTTTCTCCTCTTCCCAGACTGAAGCTCTGTCCACAGCACACCGACCCCCCTGGCCTCCCCGAGCCTCCGGTAACCACCATCCCACCGTCTGCCTCTGTGGGTCTGATGACTCGAAGAACCTCGTAGCAGCAGGATCCTACAGCATTCGCCCTTCTGGGTCTGGCCCAGTTCGCTTCACACCACGTCCTCAAGGTTCATCCACCTTGTAGCAGGTGTCAGCATTTCCTTCCTTTGAAGCCTGACTTGTGATATCCCATCATGTGGATGGATCATTTGCTTGTCCATCATCTTTTGATGGACACTTGGGCTGCTTCCACCTCTTGGTGGTTATGAACACGCTGCTGGGAACGTGGTGTCCAGTATCTGCTTGAGTCCTGCTTTCAGTCCTTCTGGGTCTATGCCCAGGAGTGGCTGTGCCAGATCATACAGTAATTCTCTTTAACTTTCTGAGGAACTGCCAAACACTGAGGTTTTCCACAGGGTATGTGCCACTTGGCATTCCCACCAGGCGTGTATAAATGCTCGGATTTCTCCACATCCTCATTGTCCATTTTTCTGACCATCACCCCTCCAGTGAGTGTGAAGTGGTATCTCACTGAGATCACGATTTGCATTTATTTCCATAGTGGCTAAAGATGTCCAACATCTTCTCGTGTGTATATTGGCCATCTGAGCACCTTCTTTGGAGAGAGACCTATCCAGTCCTTTGCCCAGTTCTGAATGGGCTGTTTATAAGAATTCTTTATGTATTCCATTACCTTTGTTTTCAATGCAATATACTTAATTCTAAGTGTGTACAATTTAATGCTTAATAATGGCTGTGTTTAACAGCCAGCTCACAGAATTCCTGGAAAGTTCGCAGCCGGCTGGCACATGCTGACACAAGCCAGACTGCACATTCCTGTTGGCCGCCCCCTGGATTCTTGTCATGATTAAAGAAGAAAGTGTTTGCCGCTGGGTTTTGAAAAATCTGAAGTGTTTCCCTGATCTAAGCAAATGCCATCATTATTATTTATGGCTGTTTCTGTGACTCCACATGTCAACCCAAGAAATCCACTTGCATTAACATGCCTTCCTTGTGAGCGGACCTCTGGTGGGCAGAAGAGCTGGAGGTAGGGAGACATGATGTGCCAGAACTGTGAGCTGGCGTTCTCCGTGCCCCCAGTTCCTGGGCAGCTGATAAATGAGGAAGGTGAGACAGGCTTTCCTCCCACAGCCTTTGAGGAGTCTCAGCATATTGTAAACCTGTGGAAAGCACTTAGCTGATACAAAGCATCCTAATGAACAAAGGACCGGCTCCTCGAGCGCCGCAGCCCACCTCGACTGTGACAAGCTAGAGCTCCTGTCCCCCTGGCACCTTTTTCTTGCTCCTTATCTTAGAGGAAAGGCTGTCACCATCTCACCACTGAGTATGTCACCTGCAGGCTGGTCTTTTATGGCCTTTTTTATGAAGTTCTACTCCTTCAATCCTCAGCTTATTGGGAGGTTTTGTCATGAGTAGATATTGCATTTTTCAAATGCTTTTTCTGCATCTGTTGAGATCATCGTACGTTCTCACCCTTCTGCACATTGTCTATTTGTGCTGAGTCACCTTTTCACCCCAGGGAGAAATGGTGTTAATTCTTCTTTAAATATTTGGTAGAATTCACCGGTGAAATTGTCAGGTCCTGGAAGTACCTTTGGTGGGAAGTTTTTGAATAATTACTCAACCTCCTCATTTATCAGTGGTCTGCTCATATCTTCTATTTTTTTTGTTCCTCTGACCGGATTCTTTCAAATGACCTGTATTCAAGTTCATGGATTCTTTCTCTGCCTGAGCAAGTCTGAGGTTGAAGCTCTCTATGGTTTCCTTGTTTGTTTTCAGTACATTCATCACCTTCTTCAGCTTCAGAATTTGTTTGGTTCTTTTTGTAACTTCTGCCTCTATATTGAACTTCTCATTCTGTTCCTGAATTACTTTCCTAGTTTTCTTCGTCTGTCCATCTGTGCTCTCTTATAGCTCACTGTGTATTTTAAGATGATTATTTTGAATTCTTTGTCAGGCAGTTCATAGATCTGTATTTCTTTGGAGTCAGCCACTGGAACTTAATTTTGTTCCTTTGGTGATGTCATGTTTCCTTGATTTTTTATGTCCCTTGTTGAATAGCTGTCATCGCATCTGAAGGAACAATCATCTCCCCCACTCTCTCCTTACTGGCTTTGGGAGAGAAAGGCCTTCCCCAGTCAGCCTGGCTAGAGGTTCTGAGGGTCTCACCCTCTCCAGTCCTCTTGCTCCCTGTCCAGGGGAAGTCCTATGACTGCTCCCCACCTCTGGAGCCCACAAAGCCACCATCACCACCGTCACCACCACCATCATCACTGTTCGTCTAGGCAGCTGTGACGGCTGATTTTATATGTCAAGGCGATTGCGCCACAGGGAGCTAGACATACGGTTAGGCCTTGTTTAGGGGCATGTCTATGAGGGCTCTTCTGGATAAGCTTGGCATTTGAATCAGTGCCTGGAGTAAAGCAGACGGCCCCTCAGTACGGCGGGGTTGGGGGGGGCGGTGCTCATCCAATATATCAAGGGCCTGAACAGGACAGAAAGGTGGAGAAAGGGAGAAATCTCTCTCTGCCACACCCTGAACTGGGACATCAGTCTTCTGCCCTCAGACTGGACCTACACCACCGGCTCTCCTGGGTCCCCAGCGTGCAGATGGCAGGTCACGGGGCTTGTCAGACTCCAGGATTGTGTGAATCAGCTGCTCATGATCGACAAATATGTTTATCTCTATCTATCTTTCTATCATCTATCTATCTATCATCTATTTATCTATCATCTATCTACCTTTCTATCATCTGTCTATCTATCATCTATCATCTATCTATCTATCTTTCTATCATCTGTCTATCTTTCTATCCATCTATCTATCATCTATCTATCTTTCTATCATCTATATATCTATCTATCTATCTATCTACTATCTATCTATCATCTATCTATCTATCATCTATCATAATCTATCTATCATCTATCTATCTTTCATCTATTCATCTACTATCATCTATTATCTATCTATCTATCTATCATCCATCTTTCTATCATTTATCTGTCTATCTATCTATCATCTATCATCTATCTATCTATCTATCATCTACCTATCCTCTATCATCTATCTATCATCTATCTGTCTATCTATCTATCTATCATCTATCATCTATCTATCATCTATCTGTTTATCTATCTATCTATCTATCATCTATCTATCTTTCTATCATCTACCTATCCTCTATCATCTATCTATCATCTATCTGTCTATCTATCTATCTATCATCTATCTATCATCTATCTGTCTATCTATCTATCTATCTATCTATCTATCATCTATCTATCTTTCTATCATCTATCTATCTATCTATCATCTATCTATCTATCTATCATCTATCATCTATCTATCATCTATCTACCTATCATCTATCTATCATCTATCTGTCTGTCTGTCTATCTATCTATCTATCTATCATCTATCTATCTATCATCTATCATAATCTATGTATCTCCTGATGGTCTGTTTCTGGAGAACCCTGACTGGTACAATGAGAGGCATAGGGTCACGGGGAACAGCAGCCTGGGCCAGGGCGAGAGTCTGTGTTCAGCCCCAGTCCCGCCATGACCAATGGCAGGTTGGGAGCCAGGCGTCACACTGTTTGTCCTCCCAGCCCACACGTCCTTTTCCAGCACTAAACTAGAATCCAGTCGGCCTCAGCATCCTAGCATTTTGCTCAGAGAGTGAGGCTTCCATGTACACTCAAGGGGTCTCTGGGGAGAGCTGTCAGAATGAGCTGCCAGACTTTGAGCACTGCTCAGCAATTTTGAACTCCCCGTGCCCCCAATCAGAGCGATTTGTCAAGCAAACAATAGCAGAGATTATAAAGGATGTAAAGGGAGCCCCTTCTGTGGTTAACTGCCTCCACCTTTCACAGGAGAATCTGGCACCTTCCCTGTCAGATCCCCCGAGAAAAGTGGCTCTTTGCCGGGGTGCAGGAGTGCACCCCAGAGCTGCAAAGTGATGCTTTGGCAACACTGAAATGTCTCCATCTGCCCTTGGGAGTGGGCAATGCGCCGCTGGCATGAAGAGGCCTGCTCTCAGAGGCAGTGTATGTGTGTGTGCATGCAAGGCAGGGGCTCAGGAGCTGTGTTATGCATGCTTTTCCTACTGTCCTCTTTCCTCACATGGCACACACCTCCGAAGGTGACAGAGTCACTCTGTAAGCCAGGCTGAGCAGGCTGTGTCCCAGCTGTCACCAGAGCAGCACCGTGTTGGGGCCGCCATCCCTGTCAGAACAGAAACCAGTCCCTGCGGGTGGCTGTGGCCGGCCTTTCCTCTGCGCAGGGCTTTGCCTGCTGCAAGCCTCTCTGGATTCTTTATGTAATCACCTTTCCATGTCCCCATCTACCTGTGGGAGAGTGTGTCGGGCCCAAGCCAGTCAGTGATATGGGCACAATGCCCCCACGAGGTGTGGTGGCTGAGGGCGCAGGCCAAACGGGTAGAAACCGCTGGGACAGGGAGATACAGGGAAAGCCTGTCACTTAGGATGGCTGAGGAAGAAGGGGAAGACCCATCCAGAAATCCAATTACACTAACTTATCTCTGTTATTGATCCTACCTCCCAAGCCTGAAGAAAAACCCTAATTACTGTACCACTAATGACTGAAATGACAAATCCAGGTGCACGGGGGCTGCTGATGGGAAGAATTTAATTTCCAGAAGCCTCCACACTGGGGAGGCCTCTGGAGTGTGCGGGCATTTCCAGGCAGGGTTTGCATTCCCGGCTTTTCAGATGCTTAGCAGCTCAGCGGGGCGCAGTACTTCCGCCCATCTCAGAAGGCTCCCTTTCTGTTGTCTGAGTTCTTTCCTAGTTCCCACCCACAGACGCCTGAGCCACTTTATTCTCCAAGTTCCAAGGGAGGGTATTGTGTGACTCCTCCCAAAGCTAAAGACCTGCATCCTGTTAACAGAAAAGACAGCCCTGACATCAACTAGACCCGACTCTCCAGATGTGCCCAGAGGTGGCACCTGCCATCAGCATACACATTGTCCTAGGTACCCGCAGACAGGCAGGGGGGTGGACAGCCGTGTCACTGCTATCTGCAGAATAATTATGTGTAGAATGCACTTAATGTTTCAGTGAGCAAGTCTGTCTAACAGTTTAATTTTTCACTGAAATCTAAATTTCCTCCCAGACTGTATATTTTTCTATCACATTAGATAACCAATCTGAGCAGAAATCCAATTTTAACTCAATCAACACTCCTCTAGAGAAGCTTCCACAAAAGAGCAGACCCTCCTTTAGGCTGTATGAGGTTGGGAGACAGGTGGCCCACCTGGGGTCTGCACGGGAAGGTGGGGACTGGCCGGGCTGCCAGTGGGGAGGCTGGGCCCGTCTGGGTGGAAGCGAGAGGCGGCCTGGTCTACGAGGTACTGAGGGTCCAGGTCCAGCTGTCCCCGTCCTGAACCCGCACGGCCATGAAGGGGATGCCCGTCTGCAGAGAAGGGGCTGGACAGGTGGGGACCTCAGGGCCTTCCAAAGACCTCTTGTGTCATCCATAGGATGCACAAGAATGGCATTAGAGGCTGTGAGACCCAGCACGGGATGCCAGGAAGCCCCCTGCCCACTCACAGAGAACACCATCCCCAAAGAGTGTTGGGTGACCCAGCTCCTGACCTTGGGGCCCGTCTTCATGTGGGATCAGCAAGAGATAGACAGACACACCTCTGGGTTTTGTGTTTCTGTCCTTCCTGCCTTCCCTTCCACGTCGGGGGGGAGCCCTTGCTCGGTGGCCACAGGTGTGCAGTTTGCAGGAGTCAGCGACCCGCACAGGTGGGCTGGCCTGACGCTGTCGGTGTCCCTCCCATGTGGGGATGTGCAGTCATCACACCCGGAAATAAGTGACAGCAGGGAAACACTGCCAGCCATGAATGGCAATTTTTCTTCCGTAAAGAGGAAAGTCTGCCTAATTAGGCCGAATGAGAGGGAGCCTGCTGGAATTCATGAGAATATTTTGTGTCATGAATTAAAGCAAACTGGCTTTGTTTTGTGAGTTTAGGCAAACCCAGCAGAACGTGGATGCGCCCCTTGCTCAGGCCTCCTTATGCAGGTGAGCCCGCTCAGTGACTCTTAGATGTACCAAGGTGCCAACAGGTAGAAGGCTGTGTGGGACCTGCCTTCTGCCAGGTACCTGCACCATCCACCTTCAGACCATGTCTGGGCTTGCTCCTCTCAGAGGCCAGGGGCTTGATGACTGTGCATGGTGTGAGTGTGTGTGTGGGGGTGTGTGCATGTGTGTGTGTCTGTGCATGGTGTATGAATGTGTGTGTACATGGTGTATGCATGTGTGTGGTCTGTGCATGGTGTATGCATGTGTGTGGTCTGTGCATGCTGTATGCATGTGTGTGTGCATGGTGTATGTGTGTGTGTGTCTGTGCATGGTGTATGCATGTGTGTGGTCTGTGCATGGTGTATGCATGTGTGTGTGTGCATGGTGTGTGTGTGCGTGTGGTATTTGTGCATGGGTGTGCACATGCTTTTGTGCACACAGACGCATGAAGCCCAGCAGGGGGATGAGAGCCCCAGGCTCAGGGCGGGTGAGGGGAGGTGGTCACATGACTGCACCTGCTTGGCACTTGTTAGAAGTCTCACATATAACATATCAGCATGTGTCAATAAAGAAATAAGGACTGAAAAGGAAATGAGAACTCAGAGAAGCCCAGACTGGCTGGCACTGCCCTGCATCCCCCAGCAGGCTGGGTGGGCACCACTGGGTGGGGTCCTCTGAGCACCTGTGTGCCCTTCATTGCTCTGCGGCAGCCTGTCCCCCTGGTGGCGGGGGAGGTGAGGGGCGCAGGACTCCCTCCACCCACACCCATCTGATGGAGAGGCTTTGCGACCCTGAAGGACACCCTTCCTGCCCCTTCTGAGGGCCGTGTAGCAGGTCAGGCTAGCCAGTGTCCAGCCCCCAGGGGCCCTGGGCAGAGGCCCTTGGAAAGGGGCCCCCTTGATAGGGCTGCTTCTGTCGGAAACTCCACCGGCTACAGGGTCCCACCTGCCACTCCTCCACAAGCAATAACATAAATACAGAAAGAACTGTTTAATGTTTTGCCCAGGGGTTGAAGAGAAAGAGGTCAAAAATGGCCCCAAGGAGCGGCTTCCTTTCGGGGCCCCGATGTCTGTCTTCTGCCCGGGCTGGAGACCCCATCCCAGAGGAGCCGTGTCTCCTCACACTGCACACGCACAGATTCCGGCTGGTTGTTTTCTATTTTCTACTTTTAAAATACATCCTGAGAACTGGGTTCCTGAGACATTAGTGAGAGACGCAAGCATTTAAAAAGGACGGTGGAAGCCCTGGACAGAGCGGTCACCCACAGAGATGACAGGAGAACCGTGGCGGGGTGCAGCAGGACGGAGCGGCGTGAGAGGCGGCAGGGGCAGCGGGAGGCGGGAGCTCGGTGGTGCTCGGTGGGTTTGGGAGGAATAGATGGTGGGAGGCGCGTGAGAGTCAGTGAGGACGGTCCCCACGGCGGGAATGAGAGCGTCAGCTCCTGGAGAAGGAGGGCCCTCGAGGGAGGGCCGCAGCCCCGCGGACAGGCGCAGAGAGGGCAGGGCCGGGACTGGCACATCCCGAGACGACCTCATGGGCCCCAGGGGGTGCCACGGGGCGAGGATTCGGGGCTTCAGGCTGAAGGGCCCAAGGTGCCAGCGAGGTAGGGACATTCGGCCCTACTGCCCTGCGTGTCCAGGCCCCCACCCGCCCCTTGTCACCCTTGTGCTGGGAGTGGCACGTGGCACTCCCCAGAGAAGGAACGGCCGCCCCTGGGCAGCCGTGTGATGGTGGCACACTGCTTGGCTCGGGGCCTGGAGATCCGCACAGTCATAAACGATGTGGCCATAGGTGCCTGAGTTTGGACTTGAGACCCTGAAACTTAGCACAGCGGAGAGCAGAGCTCTCAGCCAGGCCACACGCGGGGGAGTGCGGGCAGTGGACAGCAGGGGATGCCAGCCTGGCAAGGGCGTTCGGGCATCCACCTAGACTTGCGGGAACAGGAAATAAAGTGTGCAGTTCACAGAGGCAGTGCATACGGGGGCCTAGCAGCCTCACAGGTGTCACAGAGAAGGTGGCGCAAGTGAGCAGAGCCACTTCCGCGCAGAGCCCATAGTCGGTGCTGTGTCAGCCCAGGGCAAGCGCAGACCAGCAGCATAAGCCCTCTGCTTGAATCAGCAGCAGAGACCCCCGGACTTGGGCACAGCACAGGCCAGGATGCCTCTGAGCAGCAGGACAGGGGCTGATCCTCTGAAATTTAAAATAATTACATATGTTCTTTTGACAAAACTAAAATACGTAACAAGTGAAAAACAAATCGTGTGCTCTGAGCAGTCCTGGCTCCGTAATCCAGGAACCGGTGCATGAGCTCACACCCAGCCCAGGGTGCCCTGCCCGGGCCCTGCGTCCTTGCTCAGGCCTCCCAGGCCTGTTGCTGTCCACACGCACACCCAGGTCACCTCTGCACAGGCTGCACTGGGTTATCTCCTCCAGAAAACGCGCAGTGGGGATCCCGCAAGACTGGAGCACCTTCCGCCTCAGTCCCCACATGAGCTATTTTCTCAGCTTCGGCGTCTACAATCTGGAGATGCCTTCACCCCCAGCTCAAGCCCCTTTTCCGAGCTCTGGACTTGTGCACCCACCCGCCAGCAGCCATCTTCACCCCACCCACCAGCCGCGTACCCAGCGTGGGTCTCCTGTTGGCTTGGCCTCTCCACCCCTCCACCCACCCAGAGTGTGACCACAGAGGCAAGAGCTGACCCCCCTGCCCTGCCACCTTCAGAACCTGCTCCAAGCCAGGCCCCTTGAGTCTCCAGCTCCCTCTGGGCCCCTGGGTGACCCTGGGCACAGAGGGGGCCCAGCTCCTCCCTGACGTGCAGACTGCCTGGCTCCGTGTGGCTTCTGGCTGCTGCGTTCTCCTCGGTGGCAGCTTTCCAGGCAGCGGAGGTCCCCCGCAGCATGCCACGTCCGACTGTCCTTCTGCTGCCCGGGTTATGCCAAGCAATTCCCGTCCTTCCGTTGGTGGACTGATGGTTTTCAGATACAGCCACAGAACTCCCTGGTTCCTGTCTGTCCCCTCCTGTCCTTCAAGGAAGATATGAATTTAAATAACTATCTGCATGCATAGAACAGCTGCCATTGGAGAAAACCTATGTGCATCCTTTGCAAATGGAGATTTTCTTGCTCCTTTGCAAAGTGAATACTGTCCCCTAAACGTATCTGCTTTGTAAACCCAGATTTTCGGACACCACGCTCCCCTGGGCTAGAGTGTTTGCATGGCAGACGTTCCCCAGCCCTCCTTGAAGACAGCATCCTAAGAAGGCAGTGCATCTTTCACAGGAGCCGAACAATTTATGATGACTAGGACGAGAATGTGCAGGACTCGTCCGGCTATGACCTGAGCTCCGCTGGGCACAAGGCTCTGAAGAGCACAGTGCCCCTCGGCTGGGACCCAGAGCTTGGAGCACACTAATTATTGCCGGACACTTTATTTTTCAGATCTCCCGGGCCTCAGACACGACCCGTATCCCTTCCTTCATGCCGCTGTGAGTCCTGCCAGGCAGACACTGCGAGAACTCTGCCCTGTTATCTCATCAGATGGACACAGAGGGGCCCTAAGATGTCGCTGCCCACCCAGGCTGGAGGCAAGCAGGCACCCATCCTGCCTCGGTGGGGCTCCAGCCTGCTGGGGAGGCACGACCTCCATTTGGTGGCAGTGAGAAGGACAGAGCCCTCTCCCCTAGGGGCTGACTGGCCGGGTCAGCCTCCAGGGCGGGGGTCTCCCTGCCTCGGTCTCAGCCTCCTGGTGACGCTAAAGAGCTTGCACTGGAAGAGTTCTTTCTCAGGGAGAAGCACAGAGCAGACCCTCCTCTCACCGCTTCCCACAGCAGATGGGACCCCCGGAAAGAGAGCCCGGCATCCCCCACCCCCGCAGGGCCAGCGGGAGGAGCCTGACTACGGCTCCTGGCCTAAAAATGGACAAACACCATTACTGCCAGAAAGGTTGCAGCCATATTCATCAGGTTTACGGGGAGCAATTTGCTCGTGCTTGTTAATCAATCACTCCTCTGGCTGGGCTTTGGCTGGGCTGGTCCCCAGGAGTGGACAGCCGTCACCAGCTTCCGGGCTGGGTCCAAGCATGATGGATTGCAGCTGCCACGGGCTCCAATCTGGATAGGACTGTGGGGAGCAGGGACGGCTGCCCAGCCCCTGATGCAAATTATGCAAATGTCGGGGACTGCAGAGCGCTGTCCGCTTCAGACGGAACAGGGAAGCTGAGGCGGGCATGCAGGCGGGCAGACAGTGAGAATCAGGCTCTCAGCTGTGGTCCTGCCTGTGACGGTCACATGGTCCAGGGCGCCACCCTGATGCTGGGATGTACACTGGTTTCAGCATTGCTCATGCCTGGGCTGTGCTATTAACTTAAATGATTATCCATGCCATGAATAATGTGCATTTTCATCGCAAGGCCACATCTGTCATCTTAGGAGAGGTGGGAATTCACTCAGCAAAGGTGGGGGTTGGCAGGGAGGGTGAGGCCTGAAAGGCACAGTCCGTGCTCGGCAGGGGGAAAGCAGGTGCGTGAGCCCATGGCAGAGGGGTCACGTCCGCGTCTCTAGTCCCTCTGCTCGGTGGCACCTGTACTGCAGATGCCACTCCTCGTCCCAGTTCCGCCTGAGAGCTGGGGACGGGACCCCCATGTGGATGGTGACCTAGGACCTCCCCCCCGCCCTTACCATCAGGCCGTCCCTCCGCCGGACTGTCACTGCCCTCTGTCTGCTCTGGGCTCAGAGTCTGCAGGGGCTCCTATGCTTTCGAGCTCTTCTTGGGGTCCACACCCTGGACCCCACCTATCTTGGGAAAGAAAGCCCTGCTCCCCACCAGGGACTGGGCTCCTCCAGGGCCCAGGGACAGCTCATTCCGACCCCTGGCTGCTGCTCAGCAGGCCCCCAGGCCAGTGGCACCATCCCAACCTAGTCAGCCAGACCCCCTAAAGCCCAGTTGAGGATTTGCACCAACCTAGCTTGCTACCCGCCTGGACTGGGGCACACACCCCTGAGCTTCCGGGCACAGCCACTGGGCACTGACCAGCATTGGGGCCCAGCCCCATTCTGTGCTCTGGAATCTGCCCTGAATGGGACCCCAGGGACTGTGGAGGGCACATCCCGTCAGTCAGCCCCATGCAAGGGTGGCCCGGCTCCTCCACTGGGGCGTGTCCTCCGCTCAGGGGCAGCGTGGTGCCTCTCACCCCCTGTGCGGACCCACCTACGGCGAGGAAGCAGGGATACAGAATCGCTGTTCTCCCCCTGGGGAGCTGCGGGCCCGCAGAGGCCGCTGGCACCGTCTGGACCCACTCCTCACGCACAGACTGTGGGGAGCAGCCTCATGTGCTGCAGAGAGGAAGGAGCAGCGGCCACGCGAGCGCCTGCACACAGGAGGTGTGCTGAGAATGGCGGCAGCTGGAAGCCCTGACCCACCCTGAGCAAATCGCCCGGTGCCACCCGGTGCCAGAGGCTGGCTGAGCCGCGCAAGCCAACAGTGAGCAGGGCCGGGTTCACACAGGAGAAGCTGAGACCCAACAGGGGCCCCATGTCCAAGGCTTCAGCCACAGCCCGGGGTGGGCGGCCCCGGTCCCAGTCGGCTGCAGGAGGCCAAGCCCTGTGGAGCCCAGGGGGCCACTGCCAGTCCACCCTGACGCCAGGGCTGCCTCACGAACAAGCCACCTGCTGTGCCCGGCCACAAGCTGTCCTGGCTCCCTCCCCTCGGTGTAACCACCCTCAAGGACATGAGCCTTCCCAGCATGCTGGCCAGGATTTATCAGGCACCATCTAGATACCGATTCTGTGCCACAGATTCATCAGAATGATAAAGCCAACACGTCCACACAGTGCAGGTATCCACCACTGATGCCCCACGGAGGCTCCCCAGGCAGGTTCTGGCCTGACTCCCTTTTCTGGACAAGGGAACAGGTGCAGCCAGGGCGGAGACACGTGACAGCTCCCCCTCTCCAGGCAGACAGTCTGGATCGGTCAGGGTGCAGCTGCTGGGGAGGCAGGGGCCAAGTGACCATCCAGCTGGGGACCCTGAGGACCTGGCCAGGGACATGAAGAGGCTGAGGGTAATGAGGGAGCAGATGGGGAGAAGCATGAGCTCAGTCACAGGGCCCCGCTCTCCTTCCGTGTGTGGACCCGTCACAGAGAAGGAACAGGTTCAGGGAGGCAGGTGGTGGATCAGGGCACGCTGTGCACACGGCAATGGGCTGGCGGAAACCACGCATTTGAAATGAACCAGCTGCATCCAGGCCCCCCCAGGCTGGCGTCCTCCCCACATACTCTCCCGGGGTCTAACCGGAAGGACATCTGGCAGGTGTAAACTCTACAAATGTGATCCCCTCCGCTGCCCTTTGGGGGTCTCCCAAATGTCACCGCGTGGCACACCACCCCCATCCCCGGCACGGGCCATGGTGCAGGGCATCAGACACACGGCAGCACAGAGCAGGCTCCTCACGGCCGCCTCCAGCCACTCACTCTTCTGCACGCCCCGAAGTGTGCAAAGCGCTCTTGGGAGCATTACAAGTTTCCCTCAGAACACCGTGTCCTGTCCCTAAGATGAACTGGCACACACGGGCTGTCGTCTCTATTACGGCTGCCGCACTGGGCTGCGGTGTGTGAGGACAGGGTGTCCGAGAGCCTGGCTGCTGGCCCTGGGCCCCTGGTGGGCATCTGCGCCTCCCCTCCGCCCCCTCCTGCAACCCCACGTGCCGCGGCTGTTTGTCACCTGGCCTCGCCCAGCTGGCCAAGCCCAGGCTCGTCTGGTGGCTTCTGCTGGGACAGTGGTCCATCCGAAGGCCCTTTGTCATCGACTCACTCATTCCAGAAATGTCTGCTGAGCCCAGGCCGGCCTGGTGGCTAATCGCTCAGGGAGGCACCTGTGCTCACAGCCCCCCAAACTGATGCCATGTGGGACTGATGTCATTCCGGGCCCTTCAAATCTTCTGAGGGCTGTTTGAGCATTTTTAATCTGATGTTTTATTGAGATAACTGCAGGTTCACATGCAGCTGTAGGGGCACTCAGCACGATCCAGGTCCTGCCCCAGCTTGCCCCAAAGGACAGCACCAAAACCAAGACACTGGTGTCGGCCCAGGTCACCTGCCAGCTCTGGTCCCCTGTGCACGTGGCTCTGTTTGTGTGTGAGTTCTGTGAATCTAGCACCTTGTGGTTTCAGAGTCACCCTCTCCACATGTCTGACCTCCTGCACAGCCCCAGGCCCTGTCCTCCAGCCCGAGGCCAAGGCCCTCCTCGGGACCTTGCCTGGCCTTGCTGCTGTGAGGCCCCGTGAGGCCCCAAGTCCAGACACCCCATCTCCCTGCCTGCCATGCGAGGCTGGAGCTCCCAGGGGGCAGCTGCAATGCGCGTGCATCCTGTCTGCAGCCCACGTGAGCATCTGCACTCTGTGCTCGGTCAGGACTGTGATGCCCAGGGGACACTGAATGCAATAAAGGTCCAGGGAAACGTGCCCAACTTGGGAAGGGGACCCCCACCAAACCCAAACCCCAAATCTAAAAGGAGGCTACAGGCAGAGCCATGTGAGAGCCCAGCCCCAGCACCAGTTTCTGCTCTGGACAGAATTGCCCACCTGGCCCGGACCGTGGGCCTAGCGGCACTGGGCCAGGGACGGAGCAGGTCAGATCTGCCCAGCAGGACCTTCCGAAGGACCCCTGAGCCATGGCCTGAACTTGAATCTGGGGGGATTGGGGCCCCCTGGGCTCCCGGGGCTGCTCAGCACTGACCCGGGAGGGCTCGGAGCACCCCTTAGGGCTGAGGTGGGCAGAGCAGGGGGGCAGTAACCTGGGCTCGGGGCTGCGGAGGTGACGGGAGTGTAGGGGGCTGAGCAGCGACTCCCCAAATTCATGTCCACCCAAACCTGTGAATGCGGCCTTTTTTGGGAAAAGGGTCTTCGCAGATTCAATGCAGGCAAGGATCTAGAAATGAGGTTGCCCCAGGTTTCCTGGGTGGGCCCTAGATCTGAAGACAAGCATCCTCATAGGAGGTCTGAGGAGACGCAGGGGACGCCGTTGAGGGCAGGGCGGAGGGAGGGGCGAGGCATCTACAAGCCACGGAGGGTCAAGAGAGGCCAGCAAGCAGCAGAAGCCGGAGGCGGGCGGGAAGGATGCCCACAGAGACTCAGGGGTCCCACCCTGCCGACACCATGGCTAGAGACCCAGGCCCCTAGACAGTGAGAGTGAGCTTGTGCTGTTACAGGCCCAGGCAGTGGTCCTGCCGGCCCCCAGGTGCTGGGTGGGGAAGGTCTGGGGGACCCGCAGGCCGTGGGGATGGGGATTTGGTAATACACCACGGAGACAAGGGCCTGGGGATGGAGAGGGGGTGGAGGAGGGGCAGGCGGGGCGGGCGGGCCTGGCTCGTGGCTTCACTCGTGGGCACACCATGGGGTGCAGACACCCAGGGGAGCAGAGCCTATCCCTGGGCGCCGGGCGGCCTTACCTCCCCAGGCCTGTTTCCTGTCTTGCCTCAAGGGGCTTAGGGACCCCTGACCTTCAGAAGGCTTGTGTTGAATGGGGTCCCACTCTGGTAGGGAGCTGGGGTGCCCACCGGCAAAGGGGTCAGGCCGGCCCCTCTTTGTGGCCACATCTGCAGCAGCCACCTGGAGAACTGGCCCCCGTGAACTTAAATTTGAGGAGTCTCATGGGAAAGGTGTTTGTTTGCCCGTTGCCCCAGGTTCCGTCTCTGCGCGTCAACATAAGATGCTTCAGTAGGTGCTACAAGCGGGCTCGGCACAGCATGGTCGCAGGCACTGTTAGCGGCCCGGGAAGGCCAGTCAGTGCCCGCGGGCACCAGCTGGGGCTCCAGGGGGTGGGTGGCCACTGAGCTGGGCCGCCTTCTTTCTGGGGAGATGCCTGCAGAGCAGGAGGTGCCATTCCTCCGTGATGCCAGGCGTGAGACGACGGGAAGCAGGGAAAAGTGCCTTCTTATGGCATTTCAGGCACAGGAGAAAGTTCACGTGATACGTAAAGGCTGTTAGTGGCCGGAACCTCCTGGGAGCGACCTGAGAAGAAAATGACTGTCCCTCGAAGTCCTGTGTGAGTCCGCCGTGTCCCCACCGGGCTTGTCCCTGCAGTGCCCCCAGGAAGAAGCATCGGGGTGTCTGCCAATGGTGACGGCACAGGCCTCCCTTGTCCCCAAAACTAAGGGGTTCGGCAGTCACCCCAAGCTGCCCCTTACCTGCAGGGTTTATTCTCCATCCCGACAGTGCCCAGGCCTCTCCCTGGACCCCGAGAGCCTCACAGGAGGAGGCTGACCTCACTTCCAAGGGCGCAGCCCTGCAGGAGCGGACGTGCCCAATCTAAACGCCCCCTGAACATAACACCGGGTTCTAGTGGGGCCTTCCACGCCCTCCTCGGAGCTTCTGAGACCCCATGAGCTGCAGGCATGGCCCCATTTCCCAAGGGAAAGAACGAGGCCCCGTTTCCCAGGGCAAAGACTTTAGGCCCCCGGCACGGCCCACCGGCCTCATCGCCCACAGGGAACCTCAGCTAAGTGTGCGTTGGCACGGGGCTGCCCACAGGCCAAGGCTGGGCTCAGAGTTTTCAGCACTCTGTGTCCTGCCTCATGCCTGGTGCCAGCCTCACACGGAGCACACACGGGCTTGGACCCCTGTATTTCTGCAGACCAGACGCCCTGACCACCGTACCCCTGCCGCAGCACCAAGCCGGGGCACCTGGGAGGCAGACGCCTGATGCCTGCCTCCGCCCGGGCACCCAGCCCTCCTGGGCAGGCCCAGCTGCGGAGGGGCGGGGCGGCCACAGGACACACACTGGAGCCCCTCCCAGCATGTGTTTCGGGGACCCTCGGCATTGGAGGGGTAGAGCAGGCAGGACTCAACCCCCTCCCAAAGAGAACATACCAATTTTTATTAAAAATATCCAAACCCTCCATGCCGTGTCCTGCAGCCTACGACACTGGGTGCTGAAACAACAATAGAACGAAGATTCGATCAAAGGGAAGGATGGGGAGGCGGGGGGAGGGGCAGACGGCGTCCCCAGTGCCGCCCTCTGGTGCAGACAGGGCACATCAGGCCGTGCCCCTGGCTGTGCCGGTGCCCCCAGTGGCCTCTGTCCGGCTCCTTCCTGCCGGGACGTGGGGGCCAAGACACGCGTGCAGCGGCCCTGGGGGCGCCGGGCTCAGCCGGAGGCTCTGCCCAGCAGCAGCTGCTGATCCATCTTCCTGCCCGATAGACATAAATTAACTATTTCGGTATTTGTATCAGAGAAGGCTTGGTGTACCTTAGCTCACTCGTCTCTGATTAAATTACCCAAGAAGGGCTGATGGTGACTCCTAGAAATGAATACATTTTCAACTTTTTCTTCTGTTGAAGGTAATTTTCATGGCTGGTTAAACTTGTAAGGATGATAGAAAATATTAATAAAACATTTGATGTCTAAGTTGGGTGGAAGTTTAATAAATTAGATGGGCATATTTCATTTTTGTTCACGTGATGGTAATTGTTTTAAAAGGGATCGTGTGAGGAAGAAAGAGGCTCCAGGTGAAGTTCGGGGCCCTTGAAGATGGGCTGGAAGGGTGGAAACCAACCCGCCTCACAGGTGTGTCCCTGGGCCCAGGGGATGCCACCCAGGTCACCGACACAAGACGGACACCCCGGCGGTGTGCCCAGAGGGGAGGAGGTCTTGTGGGTGGCAGGCAGCGGGCACAGCCCCGTCACCTAGATGGGGACTCTGAGGCTCTACTGAGTAAGGGGCACATCCCAGGCCCCCAAGCTGTGTGTCAGCCCCGAGTCCCAGACACAAAACGTGCCAAGGTGACAACAGGAGGCTCAGCCTCCAACCCGAGTCCTCTTTGCCCTGTGGCTCCTGGGCTCTATGCGCTCTGGATCCATTTCGTTCCCCCCGAGAGCCGGGTCCCCCAGCAGGGGTGTGACCCTCAGAGGGCGATCCATGGGGAAGGACGCCCCCACCATGAGCTGCTGGGGCACTCCTGCACCCCCATGGTGGAGGCCAGGTAAGTGGGGGCAGTGCAGAAGGGCTCCGGGCCCAGGGCTCTCCCCGGGCCGACCACTGGTTGTACTGGAAGCCCCCCACCCGTGGACTCGCGGATGCCTGACCCAGCACGGGGCAGCCGCACGGCGCTGCTCCCCCCCGAGGGTCTCACTCCGCGGCAAAGGAAGCCGGGGGTGGGGGGGGCGGCCCTCCCTCGCGGCATCCCCTGGCGGAGCCCCTCCCCGCCGTCCTGAAGCAGCAGGTCCGCAGAATGGTGGAGTGGCCTTTGAGATGCTTTCGGCCCCAGGAGGTGGCCCTGCCCAGGGGGCCGGGCGGGCTTCCCAGGAGGCTGTGCGTGCTCTGCCTCAGTGCCCGACACGGGGCCCTGTCCTCCCCCAGCCAGGAGTCACTGTCCAGGAACCACAGGGGACATGGCAGAGGCACCAGGCACTGTCGCCCCTGGGGTCCCACCAGCAAGGATGTTCGCCTCCTGCACACACCTCCGCTCTGCGGGCCCAGAGGCCTTCGCTCCAGAGGGGGGAGGGTTTCCACCACAAGACACGGCAGCGACCCCACTGACCTGGAAGCTCAGACTGGCCGCGGCCTCTGTGGACTCCCCTGCCTGGGACTCAACAGGCCAGGAAGGGGCTTCTGTGCTGCCTGCGGTGCGGGGTCCTGACCGCCCGGGGAAACGGGCCCACGGCCCACTGTGGAGGTGGGGAGGGGCTTGGGTGGGAGGCAGGACGTCCCCCAGGGCGTCTCAGCAGCCCCACCCCGAGATTAAAGTCAGGGAAGCTGCCACAGTCTGGCTCAGGGGAACTCTAATGGCCCAGACCCGCCGAAGGTTGGTGACCCCCCCAGGAAGGGCCACGTCACCTGAGGTCAGCTGAGGGGCAGGCGCGTGGTCGCGTGGTGCACAGGGAGCTGTGCAGGCCAGCTGCTCCCTCTGTGCCCCGCTCACCCCTGACCCCTCCTCCACCAGGGCACCAGTCGGGTCTGCTTGCAGGCCCCCTGTGTGCAATCCGGGAAGGGTGGACAGATGGACAGATGGACGAGGGATGGATATCTGCTTCCCAGATGAGCTGCGGCATTGATGGAGCAGGTGGGAGACACGCACCAGGGAGAGGTGAGGCCTGTGTTGGTATCTCACTCAGGGAGGGCAGTTAGAACGGTTACCTGGTGCCCCGCATGAACCTGTGAATGAGTGACGTGCAGGCCTGCTGTGTGTCACTGCACAGGGCTGGCCACCCTGAGGGGGCCCGACTTCATGGTCAGGGAAACTGAGGCACACACAGACCCATCACTGCCCCACAGACTTTCTCAGGCCACCACCCGGCACGTGAGGCCCCACTGAGTTGTGCTGCGGATGAGCAAAGGCTGGCGGCTGCCCACCTCTAACATGCAGTGCCCGGGGGCAGCCCCCAGCCAGGGCCTCCCAGGTGAGTGGGGTGCAGATGCAGGGTCGTGCGGGTCCCATTGGAGGTGGTGGGGGTGGCCTCCAGTGGGGAGCAGGGCCAAGGGGCTCCAGAGGTCCCCCTCCTGTTATAAGTTGTTCTCTGCTCGGCTCTGCGGTGATAGGGGCACTGCGGGGCGACTTCCCCTGCCACAGCTCCCACACACACAGGAGGAGCCCCCAGCCCAGCCTGCCGAGAGGGAGCCCAAAGGCTCCCGGTGGAGGGACCCTCGGCTGCTGGGCAGTGGGCCCAGCCCCTCCCCGTCACTCCCAAGCCAGGGGGAGCCCGGACCAGCCCCCGGTCGGCATGTCCACTCCCGCCTCCAGAGCAGTCGGGGCTCCTCAAACAGGCCCGTCTCCGAACTAAGGGTGTTCACGTGATTTGTTTTGTCCATTATTTTTGTATTTAATTCATGCAGCATGGTTTGCTAGCTGCATAAAAGCTATAAACCTACGGGGTTTACGCTTAATAAAGTACTATCATGAGGAAATCATTGAGGTCAGCACTGCCCGGTATTCTTCAGCAATTGCTTCTTCCTCCGAAGCAGGTGTGCCTGAGAGGCCGTCCAGTCATCCACACCTTCCCTGGTGGTGGGGCGCTTGGGGCCGCCAGCTGGGTAACGGACAGCCAGGTGTGGGCGCTGCCCCGGGCTGCAGCCTGGGAGCCCTCCCCATTCGCAGGTCGCCTCCCCTCCGGCGGGCGGGCTGCCAGGGGCCCTGAGCCAGCATCTGGGACGCTGCAGGCTCGGGCCCTGCCCGCCCTCCCAGACCCTCTGGGGGGAAGCGGAGCCCCAGTGCTCCCCAAGGCTTGGGGCATTAATTTAAAACAGCTGATTGCCAGTGAAAGGTCTCATCAAAGATTAAATAAGCATAATTTAACTGAGGGAATGATAATAGATTTAGTTAAGATGAGAAAAAAAGGAAAATTGAATTAGAATGCATATTTGAGGGAAAATTGGAGCTTAATATAATTACACTTAGAGATGAGACAGATTACAATTTCCATGTTTCAGAGGTGGGATTTTTAATTGTATTATTTAAAATCAAGGCTGGGTCTTTGCTTTGCAACAGGTCAGCAGAAGGGTCTGCAGGCAGGGCGAACTGGGTCCCACCGCCCCTCCCACCCCTTCTGGGGACAGGGGGCCTGTGCCAGGCACTGCAGAATGTCGCTGAGCCCCCCGCCAGTGCCAGTGCCCCACAGAGGGGCCTTGGGGACTCCCCAGCCCTGCAGGAGGGCAGAGCGGCTGGCTGACCTACGTCTTCACGGATTAGATTATCCTCAGAGCCAATCCAATCACCTGGGCAGAAATGAACTATTTCAGCAGCCAAAACCCTCAGTTCTGCCCAAATCGGGTTTCCCAGATGGTGCGATCAGTCTTGTCCTGAACTACTCACCTTCACAAGGTGTACACCTCTGTGTGTACACCTCCGTGCACACAACATCCTAAGCACACAACAATGTTTTCACCTGCACACTATGGTGCCGGGGGTGCACCAGTGACATACCACAGCTGGGGCCCGTGTGTGCTGAGCACAGGCTTCCCCCACAAAGGACTCTGGGCTCTGTCACTGTCATGGGTTCAACTGTGTCCCCCAAATCCCTATGTCCAAGTTCTGACCTCAAGATCTCAGATGGGACTGTGTGTGGAGATAGGGTCTTTACAGAGGTGATTAAGGTAAATGGGGTTACTCGGGTGACCCCAATCCGTGTGACTGGGGTCAAGGAGATGGGGACACAGACACACAGAGGCCGACCACATGAGGACCGGGAGAGGGGACGGCGTCCACGTGCCCGGGACAGAGGCCCAGGGGGAGGCCGGGCTGCCCGCACCCGGGCCTGGGGTTCCAGGCCGCAGACTGTGCACAACGAGTTCCTGTCGCTCAAGCCTCCCGCGGCGGTGCTGTTACCATAGCCCCGCAGAACTAACAAAGCCACTTTTTAACATCATGAAATATGAAACTTTCAAAAACATACCATGACTTCGCTAAAGAAGATGCGTGACCGGCCAACGAGGCTGCGAAAGCCGCTCTCCCTCCTCGGTCATTCGGGGGCCACCAACCCAAGCCCCAAGGACAAGCCAACGTGCACCTGCTGAACGGCTGACGAAGAACAGCAGCCGCTCCGAGAGCTGGCGAGGCCGTGGGGGACGCCCGCCCAGCCGCCACAGGGGGCAGGAACGGTGCTGTCGTGCGGGCAGCCTGGGTGCTGTCGTGCGGGCAGCCTGGGTGCTGTCGTGCGGGCAGCCTGGGTGTCTCTTAGGGCGTCTAACGTCCACCAACACGCCCACCCAGCCGTGCGGCTGTCAGGTGCTCACTTGGGAGCAGCGGAAGCACATGTCCGCTCAAAGGCATGTTCCAAGGCATTCGCGGGCTCCACTCGTGATGGGAGACCTCCACAGAGCCCCCATGCCCTAGCCTCAAACTTCTAGGCCAGAACCTCCATTTCTCCCCCTGTGGGGCCACCTCCCGCATCTAGATGGCTCCCTCCCTGCATGCCTGGCAGTACCGCGCACAGGCTACCCGTGCCTCACTCTGACCCCCATGTTCCCAGCTGGTAAGAGCTCAGCCAGCCCCCATGGGAGTCACTGGGGATCCTGTGACTGGAGAGGGCAGCACAGCCGTGAAGGCAGGTCCCAGGACCCTCCCCCATGGGTTAGTCCGGAGCGGCGCGTCATGCCTGAGGTCTGTGTGGTCTCACAGAGGAGCGCACAGGAGGGTGCAGACGGGGAGCAGGGGGCTGGGGACCAGGGTCGCCCCTTGGCGCCTGTATGTTCCCTCGGATGCGGCCCACTGCGTCCCGGCAGGACCTCTGTGCCGTAGAGTCGGGAGGCTTGTGTGCCCACAGGGAGCACAGCACTCACACTGCCAAGGGGCCTGGGCCTGCACCCGCTGCTGGGGTCAGCCACAGTTCCCTTCTTCTCCAGGCATGGCTGGCGCAAGCACCTTTCTCCATTCTGATAAGAAAAACCTGATGCAGAGGGCGCTCTGCTTGCTGGTGAATTGACCTTGAGCGGCCAAGATGGAGAAGCCCGGGCACAGCCCAGGGAGGCAGGGGCTCCACCCCGGGGGACAGGCTCACAGGGACCTGCTGCTGGGCTCAGTGTGGAGGGACCTGTCCTGTCAGGAGGGAGCAGAAGTTGGCAGGGTCACCCTCTGGTAGACGACTGCCACCCTGAACACCTAGCTGTCCCTGAATCAGCTCGTTTCCAAGCCTCAGCTGCATGTCAGGGACCCATTTCTCATGGGGGAACAGGGAAGAGTGGGGAACCGACTGCATTTCATAACAAATAGACAGAGGAGATGCATGATGTTTGTCTCTGCACCCTCCAGCCCATGCAGAGCCCCTGCTGCCCTGCAGGGACACCCCGGGGAAAGTGGCCGCATCACCGGCCATGTGACCCTAGGCGGCTGCATGTCCCGCCTGGTTCAGCTCCTCCTTGCACAGTGGGCACGTGGTGGCCGGCCCCCCAAGGTGGCTTATGGGGAGGAAATAATGGGTGCAGAGCAGTCACAGGCCAGCACACAACCATGTCTAATAAATCCAGCGCCCCGAGTCCTCTCTCTGTGTGGGACCCAGGAGGCCCTGGCACCAGCCGGCTGGGATGCTCCTGGTGGGGACTCGGGCTTGCTCCCGGGCTGTGACAGAAAGCTTAAAATCAAGGCCAAGCAGCCAAGCATCAGGCGCTTCCTTGGCGTCTGGTAAAACCGACAGGGCCTGGGGGGCCTCCCTGCCAGCCCTCTCCCACTGGCAACCCTGGGTGCGGTCCCTGCCCAGCACCCTCCTGGCCGCGGGAGTGGCTTCAGCAGCTGCCAGGCTCAGGACTGGTCAAGGAGCCGCAGGCCGCCGCAGGGAATCGGGGGAGAGAGGGCATCCGCAGGAGTGCCGTCCCGGGCTGAGGCATGCTGGGTATTTCCAGGCACCCCACAGTTCCCAAGGGCATGAAGGTACTCTCCCCGAGAGCACAGCTGGTTCCCGCCAGCTGTCCCGTTCACTCTCCCTCTCCCAGTGGGCGTCCAATATTTCGGCACCCGGACCAACGACTCCAGCTCTGGGCTGGGGTTTTCTTCGGCCGATCGGCACAGGTTTCCCAAGCGCAGCATTGGCGTCCCCGCCTCCTGAGGGCTCCGTGATGCCTCGGGCCCACGTGTCGGGGAACGGCAAATCTTCAGGGAAATTTTCTAATGTAATTTTCTTCTCATGACTTTATTCCTGACTTGCTCGGCTTGCTAATCAGTTCGCTCAAAAGGAATAACCATGCAATACGGTCACAGTGTCATAGGAAACAGTTCCAGCCCCAAAGAGAAGGGCAAATTCTACAAGCCCCAGACGTCAAGAGGAGAAAGGAAATTCGCACTATGCATCAGAGAGGCGGGCATGACCCACAGTAGCTCCAGTTCCCACCGGCAGACCCAGGAGGGCTGGAGGAGCAGCTGGGGAGCAGACCTCCCTCCCGGGGACACACGGAGGGGCAGAGCCGCTGCGGTGGGGTGACAGTGCCTGCTGAGAGGCGGCCCCTGCAAACACCCCCCTCCTGGGCTTCGCCCACAGGCCGCTCGGTGGCTGAGTAATCCCCGGGGTGCAGATTGGCCCCTCACTCGGTCCCCACGTCCAGCTGGCACCCGGGCAGAGAGGGTGCTCTGCTCTCTCCTCCTGACCCCACCTAGAAGGGACACCACCTCCCCGTGGGACCTGCTCACCTCCTTCAGTCCTCTCTGGTCCCCCTCCAAGCCTCAGTCTCGTCCTGACAGATGTACTCACAGTGATTCTTATGTTCATCGCTTATGACGCCTTGACGCCTTGAGGACCTTGCCGGCCTGGAGAGCCAGTCCCTCCCAGGGCCCTCTGATCCCGGGGCAGCCACCACTCCCCGGGAGTCTTTCTCACACAAACCAGTCAATCCGGAGTCTGGCGCCCGACCGCCTTCTCCACCGGACTCCCCACGCCAAGCCGTCATTCCTCATCCTGAGCCCCCTAGGGCCAAGTACAGGACAGCTGAGCCACCCCACAACCTGCAGCCCGCCCGAGTTAACCAAGTGTCTGACCCTAAGCTTGGCCAGGCTGGCCAGCCCTGCCCTGCCCATTCTTACTGCAGAGACCACAGCATGGCCAGGCCAGGCCATCTCCTCTCTCCTTCCACTCCTGACGTACCTGGCGCTTCCCCACGTGGCCGGCCCTGTGTGGCGTGGTGGCCCACCTCTTAGGAACTGGGGGTCCTAACGCTTCCTTCAGGGCAGTGTTCTCCATGTTTGTCACCATACTGCCCCTGATTACAGAAAATCCCAGTCCCATTTGAAACAATTTTCTC
The DNA here is from genome assembly GCF_040802235.1 of Manis javanica. NCBI lineage: Eukaryota > Metazoa > Chordata > Mammalia > Pholidota > Manidae > Manis > Manis javanica. The sequence continues at coordinate 118,033,959 of NC_133165.1, forward strand.
ATTTCTGAGGTGAATCAGAGGGCCACTCACTCTCTGCTGGCTTCGCATTTAAGAGTCTAAGGCACCAGTGATGGTAAAGCCCTCTTCCCTGCACCCACTCACCCTTTGAGCCTGTCTCCCACCCCTTCCCCAGACTCAGGCCTCCCCTGCCCTCCTAGAAGGTGCCCCGTGTTCTCCCATCTCCAGGCCGGGCACCTGCCCCCATGCATGGAATGTTCTTCCCTGGATCCAGGATGTATGTGCTTTATCAGCAAAGCCTTCCTGGGCGATAAGAAAGCACAAAGGCATCCTTAGGGCTTCTGTCCCATTGCTACTAGTGTGTTATTAAGATGCTAATGATGCAACAGCTGTCACAGGGCTGAGTCCCTGCAGGCTGGTGGAGAGTGCAGCACTGCTTCCTGGGGGCCAGGGCAAGCGCCAGTCTGCACGCACCGCCTGGAAGAGCTCCTCTGATCTTAGTTTCTGGTCGGTGGTCTGCAAACCGGGAATGCGATCTTCCTTACCTACCTTGACAGCGCTCCAAGGCCCACCCGGCCCAGGCAGGGTCAGGCCATCCTGGGGGCTTCCTGCCCGGCTCAAGTGCAGTCCATCCGTGATGCACGCGTGAGTCACTGGGGTCAGCCCGTGCGCTCCGGGACAGCGCTGACCGGGTCTGCTTTGTTTATGGCTGGACCCTCACCTACAGCCTCCTCTGGGCCCTCCACCTCCACTAGCAGGAGCTTCAGGTCTGGTGGGAAGCCCTTCCTCTGGCAGTCATTTCAGTCTCTGCCAACCACTGCCACCCAAAAGCATCACCATGTATTTAAGTGGCTCAACCAGCACCTTCCAGGGGCCAAGATCCACTCTGCTGTGTAAGAAGACCTTCCGAGATGCAGCAACTTGAAACTGTGCTACTGATCAAGTTAAACCTCAGCTTCATAACAACTGGTGTGATTACGTCTATTCTGCTCATGACTCTAGGTCTGGGCTGAGCTCAGAGGGCGGGTGGTCTCTGCCAGGGCAGCCTGCAGGGCCGCTGGGCCCCCTGGCAGCCTGGCCCCTCACAGGTGCAGAGGTGGGTCCCAGGTGTCACTGCGCCTCAGCAGAGCTGAGGCTGCTCGGCTGCTCGGCTGCTCGGGGTCCTCACGGTGTGAGCCTCAGAAACCGCCCAACGCTGCTTTGGCGGCTTGCTGCTCATTGTGGAAATCACAAAACCCTCTCTTTGTCCCCACGTTCCGGGGTGAGGGTAAAAGAAAACATCTTAGTGGATAGCAGCCAGATGCTGTAAGGGTGGGCAGAACCATCAATATTGCCATGGAGATTTTAGGAGCACACAATTGGTGCAGTAAGTGTTCAATGCTTGTTTTTTTAAAGGCTGGACAAAAGCCCTTCATTTCTTCATGAGTGAAGTGACTCAGCCAGCGAGCTCGGTCCTAAGCAGTCTCCGCTTTAACTGATCCCACATAGCCCCCCACCCTGCGGGGAGGCCACCAAGGGGGCCCCAGCTGAGGCTGAGGTCTGGGAGCCCCCTGTGGGGCTGGCATCACACAGGAAGGGCTGAGAGGAACCCAAGTGACTCTAAGAGCCAAACACTTGGGACGAGGAGGGGCCATCAGAGTGAAACAGGCCAGGACACGCGTGGCTGGGATGCGGGTAGATTCCGAGCTGGAGGCTGGCAAGTAAGCGTGTAAGGTCAACAGCTCCAGAACACCACAGTCTCTCTGAAAAGTGTTATATCATTTAAATAATGAAGCATTTCAAAGGTACAGACAAGGACACAAATTTCCTCATATCAAGATTAAGCGGACATGCACGTTTTGCTGTTTTTACTTCGGATCTCTCTTTTAAACAAAGAAACTTCACACGTTGAGCACAGGACGCTCTTCTCTCCTGCCCCCCACACTCCCCCCCCACAACCCCAGGGGCCGTTTCACTTACTGACCCATGACGGTGCACCTAGGCACAGCTGCTGGCAGATTTCTCCTGTGTCCCCTTCTCTAAAATGACCCCATCTGCTCTTCTTTCTTACTGTTGTCACATGGACTGTGGAATGAGATCGTCAAGTTCCAGGAAAAATAGTGTGGAATTAGGTTTCCACGCTATAGCTTTAGAATGCCGAGACTTCTGATCCGCAGACGATGTATCCTTCCTTTTTCCAGGTCCTCATCTATGTCTGTCATAAACTGTATCATTATATTTCTACAGAAATCATATGCATTTTTTGTTAGGCTTATTACTGGGCCTGGGTACTTTACTGATATTGTAAACGTAAGTAATACCAACATTGTACTCCAAGCAAGAAAGACGAAGACGCAGCATTTTATGTGACCTTTCTTGGCCTTGTGTTTCAAAGCACTGTGACATTTAGCTTTTATTTTGCCCTAAAGACCTTATTCAGTGTCGTATCTTTAAGGTTAGTTTAAGTGCAAGATAACTATGATCCTAAGACATAGTTGAAAACCGGTATAGACAATCATTCAGAAATAAGGAGGTGCCTTCCAAAGAATGAAGTCCTTGCAACATTTCTCCATGAAACCACCCACTAGCAGCTCTTCTTACTTAGGTAAACATACTGCAAATGTGTTATTTCTTGCCATTACAGAGTTTAATGTGTTACTAGCAGTAGAGAGGAATTGTTTTTATTTTATGCAGTGATTTTCGAATTCAGAAATGTTTTGGGGTTCACTTTTAAGTTCTAATAATTTTCTGTAGACCCCTTAAGATTTTTTGTTTTTCATTATCTGCAAACATGGTGAAGTTAATGCTTTCTTTTTTTTTAACTTTTATGTTTATTTTTCTTGTCTTACTGCTTGAGCTAGGACCTCTCTCGCCCCCCATGTAATGTCAAACTCAAGAAGCCACAGCAAGGAGCCTCATGTTGTTAAATAAATGGAAATGCTACCATAGTTTCAATTTTAAATACGATATTTATTATGTTTTTGATTGCTGCCAAGTTTGCTAAGAGTTATCATGTGTGAGTGTTGAGTTTTGTCTCATGCATTACCTGCATATAGTAAAAGGAGCAAATGATTTTTTGTTCTGATCTTGATTTTCTAATTCAAACATGTTTATTTATTGATCTAAACTCATTGACAGTATTCTCTTTGAGTTTTAAACATCTCTATTCTTTTTAAGTTGTATTCACTTTCCTTGTTAATGTGAGTTATTTCTTCTTTTATTGTCAGTCATATTAGCACGTATTTATTTTTCTTAAAATTACATTTGTTAAACCTCTTAGTTTTTCTTTGTAAGATATTGTATTCATTCATGCTCTTGTCTTTAACATTTCCTCCTGCTTTCTTTAACATTATTTAAATTTTGCTATGTCCTGGAGTTAAACATTTACTTATTTTCATTAACAAATCCATGTAGTGCTATAAATTCCTCTCTAAGTATTGCTTTGGCTAAATGCTGTAAGCTGTAATGTGATAAACTCTCATTGCCTCTCAATTACAATTATATTGCTTTTCCATTGCATTTGTATCATTTAGAAGCACACTTTTGTCTCCAAAATTATGGTTTTCTATACTTATATTTTATTTATTGAATAGCAATCAGAGAAAAATTATGTCAATTAAATAAGATATCACTAGTGTTTATTATAATGTTAATTTTATAAATGTTTTGTACATAATGGAAAATTATGTATTAAATATATATGTAAAATATGTATATAAATATATTGCTTGGATTCAGGGTCCCCTATGTATCTATTTTACCAAGTGTGTTGTTTTGTTACCCAAATCTTCAGAGGCATGATTATCTTTTCCTTGTTTAACCTGAAATATCAATGTGTGTTAAGCTCACCTTTTATGATAGTGGGTACATCCATTTCCTAGAATTCTTTTAGGTTTTTGTATATATTTTGGAGATTTCATTAAGTGAAGCTGAGTTGAGAATATTTGTGTCTTCTTGTGTTTCACACCATTTGTCCTTTACCTTAATATGTTCCTCCTTAGCCGTGTTATTCTAAATCCGTTTTACATTAAATTTGGATTTGTCCAATATTTTGATATTTACCTGGCATATCATTTCCTTTATTTTTAAACATTCTGTAGTTTTGCCTCGCTCACGCCACTTGTAAAGTCTTAAAAACATCCACTCATGATGTCTGTCTCTTCACAGTTGAGCTCAATCTGATTATATTCAGGTGATTTCTGCTCTATGTGTGTTTATTTCCATCGTCTTGCTTTGTACTTTTGGACTATTGTCTGTATTTCCTTGATTTCTGTGAATCCTCCCCTGTGTTTTCCACCCACTTTCACTTCTGTTCTTACTAAGAAACGTCCTCTTGATGGTTCTTTTAATGAAGTTCTGCAGCCAGTCCACTCTTCAGTCTGAATGACCCAAACTGCCCCCATCTGGCCCCATGAAGGACTATGACTGGGGTGGTATGAGCTGCAGGGCTGACAGCACGTGGGAGGAGCTGCGCCCTCCGCCGTCGCCTGCGAAGTGTGACAGGTCGTCTCTAGTTCTCTCAGCGTCCAAGTGCCATCTGACCCTTCTTCTGGTCGCTTTAAGGTGTCCTGCTACCCCTGACGTCCTGTGGTCTCCCCTCCTGGGGCAGTGGTGGGCTTATTGTTATTCAGCCTCCTGCTCAGAGCAGCCTTCAGTCTGAGGAGTCACGCCGATCCTCACTTTTGCAAAATTCTCTGCCATTCACTCCACAAATATTGCCTCTCCGCCATTCTTCCCGGTGTTCTCTCCTAAAAGTCTCCCCAGGCGAACGCTGGACGGTGACTTTGGAGGGAGGCATTGATTCCATGTCCCCTCTACTCCACTCCTGGGCCGTCTCAGCTGCAGGTCACCCACGTGCTCGGTCTCACATCAGTGTCCACATGCCTCTTCTGATACTATTTCTAATTACAACTTTTTCTTAACATGCCTTTTCTGTTTTCATTCTCTTAGACAAAAGCTACCTCCTTGACTATCCTCCACATCCTTATTTAAAATATTTGACAATTTAAAAACTAATTTTAACTAGTCTTTGAATGTTTCAATTGTTGAGTTTTTCCTTTACACTCTTTCTTAATATTCGTTTTCTTCATGTATTTAGGAATTCTAGGATGAAGCCGCATTTTGAGTGCTAAGTGTTGTTTTATCTCCTCTCTGCTCTTCGGCCTTTCTGTGCCTCCAGCCCACCGTCTGAGCCCCTGACCTGGTCCCAGGACTCACGATGGAAACAGAATCCCTGCCCCCAGGAACTGGGGTACAGAGAGAACCAGTGGCTGGGCCCCACACCCAACACAGGGGTTCTTGGCAGCAAATGCTGAGCTTCCATGGGCAGCTCACCCACATTCACCCCGTGGAACACTGTAGTAGGGAAATGGAGGGCCCAAACCTCATCTACCCAGAACAAGCAATCCTATCCCGTCCCACAGGGCCGCTAAGAGCTGGCGCTCTAATGCAGGGCAGACAGAAAGTATTTTCTGCCTTGTGGTCCAAGAGGGTCTCTGTGCAATGACTTAGCTCCGCTACTGCAGAGCAAAGCGGCCGTCACCAGGGTGTGATGACACACGTGGCCGTGCTTGGGCGGAATTCAGTGACAAGATGGGCAGAGGCCGAGTTCTGCCTGAAAGCCATGGCCGGTCAACACCAGCTCTGATGCGTAGGAATGCAACTTCTGGCTTGAACTTGAATAGAAACTCATGGATGGCTTTTGCATATAGAATATGTGCACGTGTGCATACTCCAGTAAATATGTCATAGCAACATCTGGGGCATCTCAAAAACAGGCCTCCGTTCAGCTAGTTTTGTAAAGAGTCAAGCAGAAATAAGAGTGAGATCTACGGTGCAAGTCTTTCTGTTTGTGTTTTATTTATGTCTGTGTGTGTTCTGTGTATCATGGGCTGACTGGTGTTACTTTTGGAAGGATTTTGAGGGAAATTCATAATGCAGTAGGTTCACTGGGATCCCAATTCAGCTTATAGGAACTAACATTTTTAATTAATAATTGTACATTGAGGTAATTGCAGGTTGACGTACAAATGTAAGCAGTGACCCAGCAGAGCCCATGTGACTTTTGCCCACAATGGTTACGACTTACAAACCTGTAATAAAGCCTCACAGCCAAGGTGCCAACATTGATCCAGTCCACAGACCTTATTCAGACTCCCCAGATTCACTGGAACTGTGCGTGTGTGTGTGTGTGTGTGTGTATTTAATTCTGTGTCAAAGCCTCCTTTTTAAACTGAGAGGAAGTTGGAATGATGTCCAGTGACCCGGAGAACAAGGTTCTGGAGAAAGTCTATAACTGAAGGGTTTCCCACCAATATCATGCCGCTTTTATCTGTATTGGTATCGCCAGGACACAATTATAGAAAAACAAACCCACTTAACCTGCGCTGGTGACAGCGGGAGAACCTCTCCGGTTCTGGATTAATGGAAGTCCGATGGTGCTGAGATCCGTGGTAATTACACTGGGGCTAAAAGCTTTCCAAGCAAGCCTTCTAATGACTGACTTTTTCAAAGACCTCGGGGAACTAAACAAACCCCTGATATTTATTCAGGCTGAAACGCTCGTTCTCATTTAGACTGCTAAATTGATGACCGCGGAGGCCTCTTCTCTTCGCCGACCACACACTGCCTTTCATTCATCCCGCGGAGATGCACCAACATTCTTTAATATCATCCATTATTCGGGATTATTAATTCATCAGTTACGCAGTTGAAAATCTGATGAGTCAATATAGCCAGTGGTTGGGAAAGTGAAAAATGAACAGATTGCTCAGGAAATATACTCAGGGAACACTGAAGAACAAGAGAAGTGTTTTCTTGAAAGGTCAAAGGGGATCAGCCTTCTCTGAAGAGCTCAGAGGCCCTGACTGAACCCTCATGGGAGGGGTCGGTGGCAGGACACGGCTCGGCCTCCCACGCAGTAGCCTCAGGCGAGGAGCCCGCATGGGCTGCGACGTCAGCAGGGGGGGATCGGCCCAGGGAGGGATGGGGGCAGGGTGGCAACAGCCAGGTCCCGCTGACTCGGGTGGCCCAGGTTCAGGAAGGCCAAGCTTTCCCTGCTGGGTGGGGGCAAAGCTCGGTGTGGGACAGGAATCAGCAACACCCCACCCACGTGCAAAGACCCCCCGAGCAACCCCCCCTGAACCGCCTCCCCCGGGAGCCTAACTGGAGGGTCCTGCTAGGCTAGAGAAAGCTCCTTACGAATGAGCACCAACACGAACGGCAGCGAGGGCCTGCTGGCCAGGACGGTGGGGCCCTGTGGTGGGCGGCGCCTGGTCTTTTTGACTTGGGAGTAGCTTGTGTCTGCAGCAGACACTTAACCGATGCTCCTTGGATGGTACCCAACAGCACCCTCACGGATACTGGGCTTCTGAGTGCACAGCAGGTGCTGAATTCCCCGCCTCAGATGCTGATGTCAAGCCCAGATGGTCACCTGTGCATCTGACTGACCAGCTGTAAGTTGGGGGTCCCCATGGCCCCCTCCTCAGGCTCAATAACTAATGAGAGTAGCTCAGAGAACTCAGGAAAACAGCTCACTTACTAGAGTGTCTGCTTATAAAGGGACACAACTCAGGACGGCCGGATGGAGGAGGGGCAGTGGGCCGGGCGTGGGGGGACACGCCTCCCGTCCAGCACCTCAGGGCCTCCCCAGCCCGGAAGCTCTCCTGACTCCATCCTCTGGGGCTTATGCTGGCTTATCACTCAGCAGGATTGATTAACCACTGGCCACTGGTGACTGACTCAACCACCAGCCTCCCTCCCTCGGGCAGGTGCAGCCCCACACTGCAGCCTATGACGGACCACCTGCCCTCAGTGGCCCAGCCAGCAGCACCCTGGGGATTCCTCCGAGCAGCATCCTGTTTGCAGGGGGTCATGAACATGTCAGAATCTGCATGTTTTCCTCTGTCTTAGTTTTCTTTCCACACATCAGGGGTGATAAGAGCACACTGAAGTATGAGAAACCTGATAGACTGCCTTCCTGTATAAACAAGAAGTGCCCCTGGTCCTGGGACTTCCTGCATGGTGGGCACACGCAGGCTCCCGGGTGTGGGGTGGCAGCGCCTCATGCCGTTTGGCACAAGGCACTGGATCAAAACATCAGGCTCCCCTGGGTCTCCCTCCAGCTTACAGCAATGCCATGTCTGTCCCTCAGCACGGCTGCAGGATGGACTCCGCACACGTCCAGGGAGTCTGGGCAGCAGGTGGCCGGGCCAGGCTGCACAGGGGCCCTGGCCAACCCGGCTCAGGGTGCACTGTTAATTAAATGCGAAGGGGCTTCACTCCCACCGAGCTCGCTGGCACACTGGCTGTCATGCTGTGGATGTGCCAGAGACACTGAGCCCACAGGGGTCCTCTGCCCTTTGGCCTCTCCTCCCCTATCCAGGGCTTGGGGTTCTGTCCATGGTGCTGAATGACCAGCCTGTGGACTAGCTCTCCCAGTGGGAAGAGGCTGCAGCCCCGGCCACACAAGCCCTCCGTGGCGGGACCCTTAAGCCAGGTTGGGACAGTGACCTTGGGACCAGGAGAGAGGCTCTCTAGGTCATCAGGAGGTCAGGTCACAGGCTTCCATAGGAAGTGAGGTGCCAGACTCGATGCCCCAGGGATCCTCCACAGCCATCCTCCCCATCAATGTACCTGGCACATCCCAGCCACACTGCCCAGGGGCTCCTCCCCATGGGACAGGGCCCCACGTCACTGGTATGTGCCAGGGCAAGGTGCGGATGGACCCCACCCCCCACCAGCCACAGGCTCTGGGCCAAGTCCTAGATGTTCAGGGTAGGAGGGCATGGGCTGCCCTCCAGAGCCCACTTCTGCAGGTGACACGCACACATCTCCATCCTCCCAAGGCAGAAATAACAGGCAGGGACATTGAGGCAGGCAGGGCTTCTGTGGGGGCCCAGAGAAGGCCTCTCTGGGGGAGAATCTAGGGTGCAGGATGGGAGGAGCCGTCCTGAGAAGGGAGTGGGGGTGTGGCTGCCACGGGGCATCACTGTTCTCTCTCTGATGGATAATTCCTTTAAAAAGGAGTCAAATATGATGAATGGCAGGCTGTTCATTGCAGGAGGCTCTTACTTTATATCGTGTGCTCTTTAAGTTATAAAAAAAGGAGGGAGGGAGGGAGATTAGAAGAACTCCAGCCCTGGGGAGGGAAAGGTGCACACAAAGGTGGAGAGAGCTCAGCTCCCCGAGGATCTGGAGAAAAGCTGGGCAGGCTGGAGCGTGGGGGGCGGCGTGGGGAGCCAGCAGAGGGGGGTCTGAAGAGAGGCGCTGAGGCCAGGAGGCCACTCGATACGGAAGTGTCGGGCCAGGCCGGGCAGGGGCAGGGGCAGCCTGGGACACAGGTAGGAGGCCGGGCAACAGCACCTCAGCCGCCTTTGTTCCAGGTGGCATCTGGGGGCGCAGGAAGGAGGGGCTGAGCATCCTAGTTTGGAGACGGGAACGAGGCGGGCTGTGGGCCCAACCAGAGACGGCGCTGGGGAGAGAGCAGGAATCACAGGGGGCTTCGTTCGCAGGGGAGTGGTGTGGGGGGGAGCTGGCGAGCCTTGAGGGCTGTGCCCCTGGGCAGGCAGCACTGCCCGGGCGCTCGCCTACTAGGGGGCCTCGAGCGGGTGGGCAGGATGGCGCACTGGTGCATGTGCTCCATGTGTCTGCAGGGAAGGCTCTGTTCCAGAGCCTGGGAGCACCTGGAGGGGAAGGCAGGCCAGGAAGGGGTCTCCCAGGGCCAGCCAGGCCCCCTCCAGCAGGAAGCGGCCACCATGCACCCGGAGTCAGGGGGCGGGGAGACTCGCCTGTCATACTGGGGGCTCTCCACCTGGCTGGCCATGCATATAAGGTGTAAAAATGTATCCCTTTTCACAAGGAACTAATCACTGAGGACTCCTAGGAGGCAAGAATTAGGCCTGGAGAGAAAAGAGTTCTGGAATAATTGTCTTTTGCTTACGTATTTCAGGGACCACCCCCTCCACCCCGACCCCGAATTCAGGCTCTTGTTACACAGGCTCTTTCTGTCCTAATTATTCTGAGTTTAACAGGTTTGAAAGACCCTATGTAGATGCACACACAGCCTTAGAAAGTGCAATCTTAGCAATGTTGATTCTAAAGAAGCCCAGACGGGTGCTGACCCAGCCTGGCCCAGTTCTGCCCCCAGCCCAGGTCCCACCAGCTTAAGGCGCCTTCGTTCCCGCTCCCACCATCTGCTGAGGGGCTCAGAGCTCAGCGGTTTGCTTCTCACCCCCCACCAGCCGTCTCTGCAGCTCTTGTTTGCTTTACCTTCAAAGCACAACCACGAACCTAGCCCTTCCCCTGCTGGCTCCCCGCGGCCTGCCTCCCTGACCTGGAGAGCTGGTGCTCCCACCCCCGCCGCCTGTCCCCACTTTTCCCAGGACCCCCTCCTCCTTCTCAAGCACAGAGCAGGCCCTGCACCTGTTTTCTCCTGGGAAGGCCGCTCTGAGGTTTCAGGATAAAACAGGCCATCAGAGGCTCGACACGCCCTCCCACCTCCCTATTTCTGCAGGCCTTCTTTCCCCACCTGCGTGTCTCTGTTCTGTGTCACCTTATCTAAGAGGGCAGCTCCCTCTCTGGCTGTCCCCACTTCATTTTCCTCCCCAAAGCAGGTGTTGGACAGCAGATACCCTGCTCCCCCTGGGGTCGAACAGTATGGAGCAGAGTGGGTACTCGGGCCATGTCAGAGTGGGCGTGGAAGCCGACTTCAGGCCACCCCATGAGCACACAAGGGCCTTCTTTGCCCTGAAGACCCCCTTCCCTCCCCAGGGGCCTCTTTATAGGGACCCAAGGGTCCAGCCTCCCCACCCACCTCAGGCCTGAACTGGAGCCGGCTGCTCCCTGAAAACCAGGTTGGAGCCTCTTCCCGGAGGCTTAGCTGAGTTCCCGCCTCTGGGGGCCCAGCCTCCAGTTGCTCAGAGGCCTGGAAGAACACAAGACCCCATTCTGTCACTTCCCGTTGCCCTGCCCGGCCTCTGTGCAGCCTGGTGGGGAGGCCCCAGCCCAGCCCCTGCCTCCCCCTCCCACCCGACCTCTCTGGTCTGACAGCAGGGGGCCCCTCCCAGCCTCCTTCCCCCCCAGGCACCAAGCCTCCCTGCGGGGCCCTCTTTCCTCCTGGACGATCTGCCCTGGAATCTCTCCAGCTGCTCCCTGACGGAAACCCTCTGCCAGGATTTGCAGACAAAGACCGGCTTCTCTCCCCCGCAGGCCAGCCGGGGCAGCCGGGCCGGCAGGCATGAGGCTCAGCCTGCGCAGGGCGAATGCAGGGAGGGGATGGGGCCAGTGGGCTCAAGGCGGACGGCCCGGAGGGTGTCGGGACCCCCAGACAGGGGGGGCAGTGCTCTCAGAGACTCGAAGCAGGACACAGAGCATCGGGCGGGGGCAGGGGGTTGGGGCGTGTTTCCAAGCCAGCACTCGCCTTTGCAGCCCTGCAGAAGCTTCTAGCAGCGGAGCAGCACATTCGGCCAACTGCCTGAAGCGGGCGATGGAGGTGGAACCGCGTTCACAGCACTGCCTTCCAGCCCCTGGGAACACCTCGGGCAGAAACACGCACGCCTGTCGCACTCGCCCAGAAACCACACGTGCCCCTGCACCTGAGGACACAGGAGCCCTTATCGTGAGCACGATCCTGGTAAAAGGAAGGGTTTCTGCTCAGTGAAGGCCACCCTGGACAAGTTTGAAGGGCAGGTAACAAATTGGGAGAATTATTTGCAAAATCTGAAATTAATGAGCAGCTAAAAGCAATAGGAACAGAAGGGACATTCTAGGAAAATAAGAGGGGCAGATGGGGAGAGGGGCAAGGGGTGGAGAGACCCCTGCCCAGGGCCACACAGGAGCAAGCTCAGCGTCACTGGAGGGGCAAAGCCTGGCGGGCACGCTGCCGGACACGGCAGAGGGCTGTGCGGCCGGGATGCAGGGGCACGGGAGTGCCGGAGGGGCGCCCTGGTGGTCTTGGGAGCCTGGCATCCCTGCTCCGCCCCGCATGCCGGGGTGGGCAGCGGGACACCGTGCAGAGGGGGTACCTCCCAGGCCCGCTGCAGAGAAAGGGCTCCAAGGGCCTGATCGTGCAGAGGCCCCGGCGGGCCTCGGGGACACGCCTGCCGGGAGAGGCAGGACAGGCCGCCCACAGCAAGGCGACTAACGCGGATTTAACGCACACATGGAAAGCGACAATACATATTTTAACAAGACCCCATAAACAATTTGGAAGAATTGCTTTACAATATGAGGATGGGGTGGGGATTTAAGATCACACAGAACAAATAAATAAGGAGAGAGGCCAACACAGAGCCAGGTGAGAGCGTGCCCTGGGGCCCGGGCTGGCTGACGTAGCACACACACCTTAAGTGAAAATTTTAAAATTAGTCCCCTTTGGGCAGTGCTGATAAATTTTAATTGACCAACAGAAACAGTAACGACAAGAACATGATACACACAAAACGTTTCAAGAGTGGAAAGTTTCCTAAAGTGACCCTCTGCTGCATAGACCAGTTCCATTCACCCCGTGCAGTGTGCCAGGCCCTCCCGCAAAGGTGCACACCCATCTTCCCCGTCATCCTCGCATCAGCGCTGCTGTCAGACCTCATTCCCAACACTCGGATGAAGCCCACAAAGACCCCAGCAGAAACTGACAGCCAGGAATGCGCCGTCTCAGGTAAGTGAGGTACACAGAGTAAAGGACTTCAGGATCGCTTTGACCCAGCGGCTCAAAACTTCCACAAAGTGCCTGGTTTCTTTCCCTTTGCCAAAGCTCTCAGGATGAAATAATGGCTCCTCACCCAGACCCAGAGAGAGGGCGTGAGAGAGAGGCCCCATGGGGCACAGACCCAGGGACAGGTGTTTGACACATACAGACCACAACACGGAGGGGCTGAGGTCACACAGAGGGTTGCCGATGGGCATGGCTGGAGCAAAGCGGGGGGTGGTGGGGGGGACCTGGGTGCTGAGGCCCGTGCGTGTGTTCACCGCAGCTTGAGGTTCCAGCCCGGGTCCAGCAACGCCTTACAACTCCTCAGGCTTCGCTCCTATGCCACGAGTTACCTCCTCCCTGGCTTCAGCCCTAGGTGGCCACGGCTCACGTCTCATTTCTCTCCCTCCATGTCCTTCGGTGGAGCCTGGGCCCCTCGCACCCCTCACTGGGCGGATTCCCAGCAAGCAGTGCCTGGTGACCAACCAGGGAAGAGAACGGGAAAGAAGCAGGCTCAGCAATCAAGAAACGCTAAGTGCGCGGAGAGGGGTGGATGGGTGGGCGGGCTTCAGTGGTGCTCTTGGGAACGCAGAGGGGGCAGTGAATGGCGGCACCACCAGCTAGCGGGCATGCGGCCTTCCCCCGCTGCTGCAGGGGATGAAGAAGGCAGACACCCTCGGCCCCAGCACACCGGCTCCTCTGAGATGCACCAGCTGACAAAGTCCGTGGTCTGCAACCTGGTGCAGACAGCCAGTCCTGGGAAGGCTGTGCCCCTGCTCGTGCCCAGGTCGCCATCTGTCGTGGCTCAGCACCACTGGTGCCCACCACTTTCACCCCTGCTCAGAGGGGCCGCGTGCATGGAAGCTGCCTGCTCCCGGGAAGGCTGGGCGTGGCCTGCCTGTGTCTCTTGTCCCCCGCTTGTTCACACTGATGTAGTTGAACTCCACCACCACTATGAGCAGGCATCGCGGGGAGAGGTGACCCCATCTGGAGCAAGTCACCTCTGAGGTCCAGCACAGCTCTTACAAAAACTGACATTTGTGGGGTGACATGTAGCTTTTTTTTTAGAAACACTGCCATCTCTGGGGCAGACGGTGGAGTTATTTCCGTGAAGGCAACATAAAGTTCAAATGACTACCCGGCAGCAGAGGACACAGCCCATCACATGTGTGCACGTGTGCCCTGCGAGTATCAGCCAGTGAGCACCCCCCACCAGCCCTCGCTGGGCCCCGGGAACGTGGTGGTGAGCGGCCCACAAGCACCCTGCCCTCCAGGACTTCGTTCTAGCAGAGACGCAGAGAGGAAAGCCAAGCTAAGCTGAGCGTGATGCGGAGAGAGCTCTCCGGAAAACAGCAGGGCGACGCTGACAAGCCTCAACCTGCTGATTGGAAGGACCGTTTGCCCGGGGACCTGGACAGGTTGGGGCGGATCCGCTGGCTCCAAGCAGGAGGTGTGTGGTGGGGCCTGGGTGCCCAGAAGCTACGGGGGCGGGGCACAGGATGGCAGGGGACAGGGACCCGGGAGGAGGTCAGCGTCAGGGAGATCTGAGGGGCACGCTGGCAGGGCTGTTGAGGGCCAGGGGTTTCTCTGCAGGAGAACTGAAGCCCTTGAGGTTGTCGGGGGCTTGGCCGAACTCGTGACCGGAAAGATTCAGGGTGGGATCCGGGGCATGGGGGGCACCAGCAGACGGCTCAGGGCACCCAGGGAGCACGTGACAACGCCAAACCCTCTCAGACATTTCCCAGCACTTCTGACTCTCAGCCTCCCTGGCCTGTGTGTTCTGCTTGGTGTCCACCTGGGGACTTCAGTTTCTGCAGCAACTGCAAATGGCACTTGATTTCGTCTCTGCTTCCACCTCACCGTCAGCCGCAGGAACGCAGTTGACCTGTTGCTGGCACAGCTGAACTCACTTCTTAGTCTCAGAGGCTTTTTTGCGCCTGTTTGTTTCCGTAGACTTGGGGCTTTCTGCCGGCCAGGCACTCCGTCTGCAGGTGGGGTGTTACTTCCTCTCTGTGTGCCTCCTGCTGACTTTTCTGCCCGTGGTGCACGGGCCAGGGCCTGCGGGGTGGCCGGTGCTGCAGGTGACAGCCCGCCTTGCTCCCCACCCCAGGGACGCCTTGCTCCCCTGGTGGGGGGGTGTCAGCCCGAGCATTCACAGGCACCCTGGGGGAGCCAAGGTGAGCCGGCCGGCGGCCGTTAGCATGAACAGGAGCTGCCTTTTGTCAAGTGCATTTCCCCATCTGCTGATGTGACCGCGCGAGTTCTTCTTCCGTCTACTGATGCTGCGGATGACGCTGGTTGATTTGAATTTGAACCAGCCTTGGGCCCCTGGAATAAATCCTGCTCTGTCATGGTGCATAATCCCTTATACACCATGGATTCCGTTGGTAATGTTCTGTTGAAGATATTTCTGTCTAAGTTCATGACAACTGGTCTGTAGTTTTCTCTTTTCTCTCACTCTTTCTTTTTTGGACTGTCTCTGGGTGGCTTGGTGGTAATACTGACTCAGTTTTTAATTTAAGAAACCAGGTGAGTGTCAAGGCCACAGCCTCATGTGTCTGAATTTCATCACGAGAGGCAAAGCCCGCCTCATGCTGCCTCCAAGGGCACAGAACAACGGGCATGTGAACACGGCTTCCAGCCCGCGGGGCCCACAGCAGCAGAAACAATGTCGCTCCCTTCCTGTGCTGTCGCTAACATCGGCAGCCACCTCGGACGTCACAGTCAGCCGGCCTGCACCCCCTGAGCTCGCTGGGGGCCAGGGCGGCCATGAACCACAACCGTGCAGATGCGAGTCATTGTCTTCCCATCACAAGGGGCGTCTCGAATGTCTGCTTGATCATCGCTGCCCCAGGAATTAATGTGACCCCATCCGGCATGTTAATCCCGTCCTTTGCAGCCAGACGTCTGCTGGGTGAGGTGCGAAGTCAGTGGTCCTGTAAACCCCTAGAAAGCCTGAAACATCCATGTGCACAGCTGACTCTATGCTCCGGCCAAATGGTGCTGACTTCATGAATGCAAAGTACCGCACAGACATTTCCAAGCCATAAACCCTCAGAAAGGCTGGGCGGAGATGTGCTCATGTGCCAGGCAGGGTACGGATATTCCCCGTTCGTGGGAGACCTGGGGAGCCGGCCAGCCTCAGCGAGCTGCAGCAGCCCGTCGGGGACAGGGCTGCTTTGGGCAGTTAGTTGCTCCAAGCAGTGGCAGTGGCTTCTCTCTGGCAGAAAAGAAAGTGGCTCCTCTTTGCTGTTCCATCTGGGGAAAGAGTTACGCCGGGTTTGTCTCTGAGGTCATGTCTGACCGAAGAAGGAGGCCGAGGCAGGCGCTGCAGACCAGCGATCATGGGCTGACCCCGTGGGGGAGTTAACAGTGAGTACATTTATGCTCCACAGGAGGGCTAGAGACGGTGCCGCAAATGTGCACGTGGACACGAACCCAATTTGGAGGCTGGGAGGGCCTCAGGGTGCCCCCCACACCGGGTGGAGTGGCCCAGCCTAAACCATATTTTCAACTATCATCTCCAGGGAGGTAGAGTCCAGCTCCTCTTGGGCCTCATGCTTATCCAGGAAATGAGAAGGTTGAATAAATCCCTTTTCCCAAAATGCAGCTGTTCGCGCGCCTTTGTCACATGCGTCTGATGCCCAGGGGGATTATCATTTGCTTGCGCTCTTCTTTAAAACAACCTGAAATGGACTTGCTTTTAAATGACACTCACCTGAAACAACAGTAGCTCAGAAATTATGTTTGGTGTCCTATTTAGATTTCTATAGGGTGCATGAAAGTCATGCAAACATAAACATCAAAAAATGAACCACTATTAAAATATGATCCCGAGGCCTGCACGTCTCAGGCCCTGGGCTGGGAGGTGTCACTTCTCGCATCACAGCCACAGACGGCTCTTTGCTCCTACTCAGCTCCAGACGGCTGGTGGGGACGGAGAGAGCCTGTCCTGTACTCTCTGGGGCACTGGGGAGTCAGGGCAGCTGGGCACCCCACAGAGGGCATGCATCCATCCCTAGAAATGGGCCCTGGTCCCCCAAACACCCCGGGCCTCTGCACTCAGGGCTATGGAAGCAGCAGGTGAAGGAGAAAGCTGGGCTCTTTCCCTCCAGGCCAAGGCTGGTGGGACCCTCCATGGTCTCCCAGACAGGGGTTCAGCAGTCCACACTGATGGGGGTTGAGGGACGCTTTCTGAGAACTTAGTGTGGAGGCCATAGGCCCTGAGGTAGCAGTGTGACTGACCCCGAGCTGGGGGCAGGGCCAGGGCTGTGCACATGGTCCCTGCTTTGCCGCCCAGACACCCTCGGTGGGACGGACCATTTCCCCTCTTATCTTAAAAGCCCACAAGAAGTTTGTCCTCTGCTCACAAAGATGAGCATATGATAAAAGAATGCTTTATCTGCCTTCCCTGTAAATCAAAGCCTGTGTCCAGTCCGTGTGCCACCTGCTCGGGCCCCTCCACCCACAGCCACATCCCCCTGAGCCTGTACGTCTGGAGACCACCTGTGTCACCTCGGGGGCCTGTTCCAGAGCCCACCAGACTGGACCGGAGTCTCAGGCCAGCACCCGGGCGCTGTGTCACCTGAGCTGTGGACTGCAGCTTTGCTGTCTGGGCACAATCTATGGTTCCATAATGCCTTTAGTGGGCATCCCTGGGGACGTGTCCCCCGAAGAGGGCAAAGAGGAGGCCCCCGGGGTGGTGACTCCAAGTAACAAAAGCATACACACGGGGGCAAGGTGGAGTGGTTATAACATGTCCTCACAGGCACTCTGGTCCCCTAATCAATTCTTCCGAGCTTCCCTGACGGCTCTCTCTGCTTCTCAATTATGAGAAAAATTACGATTTAATTTTTATGTACAGATTTTCCTGAAGGGCATAAATGCATTTTCAGTTTATGCCCCAGTAATTCAGTTTTAAACCAAGCATAAAAACTCAATAAACAGTGAAGAGCTAACGGCGTATGCCGGGCCTGCGACCTTTCACTGTTATTTTTGAATAAATAAGAAAGCCAGAGAAAGTCACATATGAAGTTGACTGACGATTTTTCCATTGTCTGTTAGAAAATCAGCTGGAATTGACAATAATTTGATAGTTCATGCTCGAGAGAGCTCTCAATTGGGAATGTGAGGCCCACAGATGGGCTCAGAGCGATCACCGGGAGACTGGGTGGCGAGCAGGCTCTCCTGACCTTGAAAACCACCCCCGACGCCGAGACGCCGTAATGAATGCAGACCCTGAGCCCAGACTCCCCAGCTCGGATTAGCAGCGGCGAAAGTGGAGATTTGTGAAGATATCACTCAAGTAGGTTTTTCAATTGGCTTCTCAAATGCCGCATGACTGCAGGGAATCCTGGACACTGGAGCCCCATGCAGGCCATGCATTCTGCATAAGGCCCATCTCAGGAGGGATATAGGCAAAGCCCACCTCTTTCACAGCCCCCCTTGGGAGATTCCTGTGGGTGATTTGAGCTGGAACTTCCTCAATCCCCCATGCAAAGGACCAGCCCCCCACGTTTCGGTCGGACTCAGAAATCAAAGCCCTGACCCCACCCAGCCCCAACTTGGGCTTCTCGTGGGGCTCAAACAGGTGCAGAGGTGGCATTCACCCCTTTGCATTCACCCCCATGCTTCTGCGGCCCACAAGGACCCTCCTGCTGGTTGGGGGGCTCCCAGGCCACAGGGAGATACATCTGCTCCTCAGCTGTGTCTTCCATGGCTCCAGGTTCTAGAAAGCTCCTTGTGTCTTGTCATTCTGTCCTTAGTCACCGAGCGGAGCCCTGTGCACGTCCAGGGGTCTCTCAGGCCAGCCCCGTGGGCCTGGCCTCCTTCCCTATTGTCTGTCTCCCGTTCTTGAGCTGCATGCCCAGTGGGTCCCACGCTCTGTCTGCCCACGTGTTTGCTGAGGCTGTCAGCTGGTGTCCCAGTCCCCACACGGGTGAGCAGAGGGCGGGGTGGGAGAGGAGGGAAGCGACAGGCAGGCACTGACCCCAGGCTCCATCACAGGGAGGACCGGTGGGCTCTGTGAAACCACAGGGCAGGGGCGCCAGGCCGTGCGGAGGCCGGACAGAGAGTCAGGCCGGCACCGAGGCTGTCCCGGGCCAGGAGACAGCAGGGTGGGGGCAGGAGCCCAGCGAGCTGACCTTCCTCTCCGGCCTCAGGACCAGGGCTTGGCTGAGGGGGCACAGCGCCCACCCCAGGCATGCAAGTATGGGGCGGCCCTACTCACATCTGCCACTGGTACTGCCCTGCTGGTCTCCCTGAGTCCTTGTAGCTCCCACTTTCACCCTGGCACCACTGAGGCCATGAGTGGGACATGTGTGCACACATGGGTGTGCATAAGTGTGTGAATACACACATGTACACATTTGTGAGTGTGTGCGTGCATAAGTATAGGTACACATGTCGTGCCTGTGCAATGAGTGTGTGTGTTAGAGATGCACATGTATATACATGTGCTTGTGTATAGGTGCACATGTGCATGTGTGTGTGCATGTGTGCATGGGTCCATGTGGGTGCTTGTGTGTGTATGCAGTGTGCAGGTGCCCATGCGTGCACGTGCGGGTGGAAGGGTTGGAAGCCAGGTGGTCCGGCAAGCCCATCAACACCGCTGTGTGCTACATGCCCACGTGGCTGGGTGGGTCTCCCAGGGCCTGTCCCCCTCCCTATGTACCCCGACCCCTCGGGGTGCCATCATCAGAAGTAGGGGCACTGCTGGATCAGTGCTCGGCACCCTCACAAGGACCTGCAGGTGAGACTCAGGCGAGGGGGGCGCTTGCTCAGTCTCAGCTGACTATTCTCTTCCAAACAAACCCCAGTGTCTGTGGTCCCTGCGCTCCAGGCCGATGTGACACCCAAGGGGCAGCAAGCATGGGGCAGGCCGGGAGGAGGCCAGGCCGAGGTGTGGTGGGAGCCCTGTGCCAAGTGTTCCAGCCACGGGGGTGCCAGGTGAGCTGCAGGAGCACCCGGGTCCGGGGGCTGCCCCGTGGCTCCAGTGCAGGTCCCTGAAGACACCCGGGGTTGGCCTCAGCCACAGCTTCCCGGGAAGGCTGGCAAAGCCTGTCATCTGCGGCAGCCCCCTGGCCTGGCCCTTGGTGGGAGGCTTTGCTCTTTCAGCAGAGAGAAGAGGTTCCCAGGGAGAGAGGGGGCGGCCTCCTGCCAGGACTCAGGCAGGGTGGGTGGGGCCCTTACAAGGTCCAGAGAGCCTGGCTCTGTCCCGAGGAGTCCGCCGTACCAGGACGGAGCCTGAACTCTATGCTTCCCGCTGCTGGAGTCTCTACCTCCAAGGGCGGCAGGAGCAGGGTGACTACCCATGCTCACCCATCCCACCCCTCGTCTTTTTCACTTGCCCTGGTGCCCACTCCTGTTCATCTGCTGTCTGCAGACAGGGCCAGCTCAGGGCTTCAGTGGCCACAGGGGCTGTAGGAGGACAGGTGGCAATGTGGTCTCTGCTCCCACAAGCTGCCACCAGTAACTGCTACCAGGCGGCTCTCCGTGGCTCTATAAACTCAGGCCTAAAACCCAAAAACCAAAGGTGGGGTGACCTGGCCTCAGAAAACAAGCCAGTGTCCCCAGAAGGTTCTTCGAGAGGCTGGCCAACATCCCCGTCCCCGGGGCATCCTCAGCTGCCCTGAGCAGACCCCAGCATGTGGACAGAGGGGGATTCTGGGGCAGGAAGGCAAGCAATCTCTGCCCTTATGGGAACTGGACGCTGACGGCCCTGTGGCCTCAGGAGTCAGGCTCCATTGCCCTAGAAACCAGAAGATGGAGATTAACGGGATGGGAACAATAAGCTGGATAGGGAGGGAGCCCTGGGGCGAGTCAGGGCCACCAGGCCTGGGGGCTCGCTGGGCCTCGGCCTCCACATCTGGGAAACTGAGCATTGCAAGGGAAAAGGCCCCTTAGCTCCAGGATTCAGGGATGCTCCTGCTAACCTCACTTATTTGGAAAAAAGCCCAGCTGGGTGCCCTCACTGCCCCCAGAGCCTGAGGTGCACACCCAGTGTCCCAAAGCCACAGTCCACACTTCCTCCAGGCCACTGGGACACAGAATTAACACCTCAGAAACTGTCTGAATCAACGCCTAAGCCCCGGAGAGGCTCCTGTCCCTGAGGCTTGGCTGGGGAGCTGGGGGAGGAGAGCTTAGGGAAGGACAGACATGCTTGTCCTGCTGAAGGCCAGTGCCCCCCGGTTCCTCCAGCACAGTAGCCTCAGAGCCCCGAGGTGCGCCATCTGCCTCCAAACGTGGTGCCTGGCTGCCCTGCACCCCTGCATCCTCCTGCCCTGAGGGCCACATCCAGGCCTCGCCTGGGCTCCCTGGTGTGAAGCCCATGGGGCAGTTCAGTGGGACCACATCCTGACAACTCCATGGCACCGCGGGGAATCCTCACACCCTGGTCTGTCCCAGGGCTGGGACCCCAGTGAATGCCCACACCCACTGTGCCCAGCTCCTGGCATCTGGGTGCCCAGGTGCTGTCCCAGTGCCCTCTGGCCTGGGCTGCACAGCCAGACCTGGTGCAGCCGGGGTGCTGATGTCCTGGGAGTTGCCGGCCTAACTCATTCCAAGGCCTCCTGCTCTCAGACCCTCTCCACAGGGCCTCTCCTCCTGGGACTCTCCTGGGCGGAGATGGGGGTCTTGAGAGGGCTGGTGCCCCAAGGATGGACCCTCAAGACAGTTGGGTCTGGAACGGATGGAGACCTGGGGGTTGGGCCATCTGAGTGGTCAGGCTGAGACCAGTCCCTTGGCCTGCTCACTGGCTTGTCCCCATAGGTGTTTTGCAGACCACTGTGTGGTGGCTGGGGCCCCAGGAGCTGACATGGGACGGGCCTCAGGTGACCCCTGAGGTGGCCACCTGTGCCTGTTGTTGACCATCCAGGTCTGCTGTGCACTTGCTCAGTTAGCAGGCCTGTCAAGCTGTTGGGGAGGATGCAGAGGTGAATCGGAGCCACTCTCCCTGCCTTCCAGGCACCACCCCCTACGCCCCACCAGCCCACAGAATAAACCCTCTACCATAGGCCGTCCTCAGTATAACGCTGTGGCTTAAACCGGCTCCAGGCACCCAGAGCCTCTATCAAAGGCCCTTGGAGGAGATTTGCATGTGGAGGGACTTCCCTGCAGGAAGATGCCTGTGAGCACAGGGTCACGGCCGGAGAGGAAAGTGCCTCCTGACACAGCTGCTGGTGCTTAGACCCCAGAGCTAGGAGTCCCCCAACCTCCTGGCAGCACGCCTAGGCAGTCAGGGGGCCCAGCATGCACGTGGTGGCGCCTTTCTGGCCCAAACATTTCCCTCTGGCTTTGGGAGTGTGGTACAAGCCTTCCTTAGTTAAAGACATTTTTCTACAACTCTGGTACAAAATTCAATTATTGCAACATTGACTGTTTGCTAAATTTCTAGCAATGAGCAAAATCTCCACTCCATCCGGCTTAGTTCCCCTCAATACCATCAAGCTCTTAATCTCTTTAATGATAGATGGGATAGTAAATGTCAATAGAAATTAAAATGAAAATCCTCTGCCCTTTATTCCTGCAACAACTATTTATTTGTGGGAGCCATGCGCAAGACGATGCTCTCACCGACCTTGGTTTCCAGGCCCAATAACACACAAGACTTAATCTTTCATTCCTGTTTCTTTACAACAAGTCTGTAGTAAGCACCTGCAAAGGGCCACACATCAGGGATTCACAGCTGAGCACCGCCTCACGGAGCATTCAACCTACTGGGTAGAAATGGAAACTAAACTCACAGGGCAACATCCCACAGGACATGCTGATCAATAAGGGCTACACGATGTGCTGCAGGAGGGGCTGGCCAGGTCACGGGGGACAGGTGGTGGGTGGGCATGCCTTTTCACAGGAAGGGCACCCTGAGAAGCAGGTGTTTGGAGAGAGACCCGAAAGCACCCAGGAAGTGAGTCACTCAGATGTCTTAGGGGAGAGACTTGGTGCCTACCATCCTGCCTGCACATAGTTGCTGAGCTGAGAGCTCACTGGCTGCATGTGGACAGACAGGAGGACAGATCTCAGGGGCCACTCAGGGCCAATCACATAAGAACTTCAGGCCTTCAAATGATGATGCAGATTGCTCTGAGTGACGCAGGTTTTAACAAGATGCCAGGCTGAGGGAAGGGGCTGTTCAGGGCAGTCCAGCCTGGAGGGCAGCTGTGTTTGAGATGGGAACTACAGCAAATAGGATGGGGATGCAGTGATGGAAATAGTAGGAAATGGCCCAAATCCTGATCTATCAACAAAATTTCCCTGGTAGGTTAGACATGGGGGAGGTTCCCTGGCAGAAAGTCAAGGACGCCTATAAGATTTGTGACCAGGACCAAGACATGTCAGTTGGAGTTGGCAGCTCTGAGATGGTGGCTTTGAATGAGTGGGGGCAGGAGGGCCAGCCGCCAGTTGTGAGGAAACATTCTGGAAGGATGAAGCAGTCCACTGGTGCAATCACGCCACTGTCTGCTTTTTGAGGAATGAAGTTACATGTGTAGCACTTTAAAGTTTACAAGCACTCATTGAGTATCTGGCCCTGTGCCTTCATTTCTGAGGCATAAGCATTACTAGCTCTGTTTTATGGATAAGGAAGCTGGGAAGAGGCTCACTTTTTACTTCTTGGTGTCCAGTTGCTCCCACACCATTTGTTACAAAGACCAACTTTCCTCTATTGAGTTGTGTTCAGACTTTTGTCAAAAGAGAGTTGGGCACATTTGTGTGGGTCTGTCCCTAGGTTCCCCATCCTGTTTCGCTGATCCATGTGTCTGTCCCTTTGCTGATACTAGATTGTTGATGATTGGGACCAGAGCCCTGAAAAAGGATAGACTGATTCCTCCAATTTATTGTTTGTTTGTTTTTCCAAAATTGTTTTTAGCTATTTTAGTTCCCTTGTTTTTCCTTATAAATTTTTGATGGTCTATATTTATAAAATAATTTGCTGGGATTTTGATAGGAATCATGTTAGCCCTATATAGCAATTTGGGAGAACTGACATCTCACTATGTTGAATCTTCCAGTCCATGAACATGGTATGCCTTTCCATTTATTCAGATCTGCTTTGATTCCTTTCATCACCATTTTGTAGTTTTCAATCTACGAGTCCTGTACATTCTTGTTAAGTTCTCACCTACATGTTTCATTTCTTGAGTAATTATTAATGGTGTTATATTTTTTTATTTTAGTGTCCATTTGCTCATTGCTATATGTAGAAATGGTGTTGAATGTTGTATTTTTATCTTGTATGCTATGACCTTACTGGACTCCCTTATTTGTTCCAGTTCTAGGAGGTTGTTTCATTTATTTATTTATTTCATAGATTCCTTGAGATTTCCAATTTTTATTATCTGCAGGTAGGGACAGTATTATTTCTCTCTTTCTCATCTGTATGTCTTTTAATTCCTTTTCAAGGACATATAAAAGGAAAAGCAAAATAATAACAAAGCAAGCAGAAGGAAGGAAAGAATAACAATAAAAAAAGGAGTCAAGATTAGAGGGAGGAGCCAAGATGGCGACATGAGTAGGGCAGCAGAAATCTCCTCCCAAAACCATATATATTTTTGAAAATACAACTAATCCTAAAAGAGAGACCAGAAAATACAGTACAACAGCCAGGCTGCATCTACATCTGCAAGAACTCAGCACCTCATGAACAGGGTAAGATACAAGCCGCGGCCCGGCGGGACCGGAGCACCCCTCACCCCAGCCCACCAGCGGAGGGAGAGGAGTCGGAGCGGGGAGGGAGAGGGAGTCCATGACTGCTGAGTACCCAGCCCTAGTCATCCGCACCAGAGGCGCAGACACACATTGTGTGGTGTGCTGGATATGAGGGAAACGGCACAGTAAAATCTGTGAGTGAGTCCCCGCAGCCGGCACCCCTGGGACAAAAGAAAAGTGAGTGCTTTTTGAAAGTCTTAAAGGGACAGGGGCCTCACAACTGGACAGAAGCGTCCCGGCACACTCAGCCCAGCAGCTGGGAATCCCAGGGAAATTCAGGCACTCCAGCCTCCTGGGCGACAGTGCAGCTCAGAGGCCCCTCACCGCAATAAACAGCCTCCCATCCATTACTCCTCCCACGCAGCCCTCCTCCGCAGCAGGGGAGTGGCCTGAGAGTGGCCACCCCCACAGCAACCACCCAGAGCCTCCTCCGCAGCCACCAGGGCCAGACTCAGAGGCCCCACCAGTGTGTGGTAGCCCAGCACAGACAGAGAAAGCTGGTACAGGGAGTGAAAGGTTGCCATTCTTGCAGGAGAGCACACCTGGTATGCCTGCCTCTCTCCACAGGGCCCTGGGCTGCCCTGATGGCTGCTGCACCCATGGCAGCTCAGAAAATAAAACCAGAAGCTGCCCCCTGTGTGTGGGTAACCAGCACAGGCAGCAGAGAAGGGCAAGGTGCAGGAAGGGACTCGGTTCTCCCAGCTGACATACGTGCCAACTGCCTACGACCACCTCTATTGCCATGAAAAGGCAGAAGAACTTGATCCCGTCCAGAATTACCCAGATGACCCCCGAGAGGGAGGCTGGGGAGATAGACTTAACCAATCTTCCTGAAATAGAATTCAAAATAAAGGTCATAACCATGCTGATGGACCTGCAGAGAAATATGCAAGAGCTAAAGGATCAAGTTAGGAGGGAGAATACAGAAATAAAACAATCTCTGGAAGGACGTAAGAGCAGACTGGATGAGGGGCAAGAGACTGTTAATGGAATAAAAATCAGAGAACAGGAACACAGAGAAGCTGACGCAGAGAGAGATAAAAGGATCTCCAGGAATGAAAGAATGTTAAGACAACTGTGTGACCAATCCAAATGGAACAATATCTGCATTATAGGGGTACCAGAAGAATAAGAGAGAGAAAAAGGGATAGAAAGTGTGTTTGAAGAAATAATTGCTGAAAACTTCCCCAAACTAGGGGAGGAAATAGTCTCTCAAACCATGGAAGCCCAAAGAACTCCCAACACAAGGGACCCAAGGAAGACAACACCAAGACACATAATAATTAAAATAGCAAAGATCAAGGACAAGGACAGAGTATTAAAGGCAGCCAGAGAGAGAAAAAAGGACACCTACAAAGGAAAACCCATCAGGCTATCATCAGACTTCTCAACAGAAACCTTACAGGCCAGAAGAGAATGGCATGATATAGTTAATGCAATGAAACAGAAGGGCCTCGAACCAAGAATACTGTATCCAGCACAATGATCATTTAAATAAGGAGGAATTAAACAATTCCCAGACAAGCAAAAGTTGAGGGAATTTGCCTCCCACAAACCACCTCTACAGGGTATTTTAGAGGGACTGCTCTAGATGGGAGCACTCCTAAGGCTAAACAGATGTCACCTGAGAAAATAAAATCACACCAAAGAAAGCAGACCAACCAACTACTAACTAAAGGCAAAAAATAAAATCAACTACTCACAAAAGCAGTCAAAGGAAACACAAAAGAGTCCAGAATAAAACACCTAACATATAAAGAATGGAGGAGGAGGAGTAAGAAGGGAGAGAAATAAAGAATCACCAGACTGTGTTTATAATAGCTTAATAAGTGAGTTAAGTTAGACAGTTAGACAGTAAAGAAGCTAAGCTACCCTTGATCTTTTGGTAACCACGAATCTAAAGTCTGCAATGGCAGTAAGTACATATCTTTCAATAATCATCCTAAATGTAAATGGACTGAACACATCAATCAAAAGACACAGAGTAATAAAATGGATAAAAAAGCAAGACCCATCTATATGCTGCTTACAAGAGACCCACCTCAAACCCAAAGACATGCACAGACTAAAAGTCAAGGGATGGAGAAAGATATTTCATGCAAACAACAGAGAGAAAAAAGCAGGTGTTGCAATACTAGTATCAGACAAAATAGACTTCAAAACAAAAAAAGTAACAAGAGATAAAGAAGGACATTACATAATGATAAAGGGCTCAGTCCAACAAGAGGATATAACCATTCTAAATAGATATGCACCCAATACAGGAGCACCAACATATGTGAAACAAATACTAACAGAACTAAAGAGGGAAATAGAAGGCAATGCATTCATTCTGGGAGACTTTAACACACCACTCACCCCAAAGGATAGATCCACCGGGCATAAAATAAGTAAGGACACAGAGGCACTGAACAACACACTAGAACAGATGGACCTAATAGACATCTACAGAACTCTACACCCAAAAGCAGCAAGATACACATTCTTCTCAAGTGCACATGGAACATTTTTCAGAATAGACCACATACTAGGCCACAAAAAGAGCCTCAATAAATTCAAAAAGATTGAAATTCTACCAACCAACTTCTCAGACCACAAAGGTATAAAACTAGAAATAAATTGTACAAAGAAAACAAAAAGGCTCACAAACACATGGAGGCTTAACAACATGCTCCTAAATAATCAATGGATCAATGACCAAATTAAAAGAGATCAAGGAATATATGGAAACAAATGACAACAACAGCACAAAGCCCCAACTACTGTGGGACGCAGTGAAGGCAGTTCTAAGAGGAAAGTATACAGCAATCCAGGCATATTTAAAGAAGGAAGAACAATCCCAAATGAATAGTCTAAAGTCACAATTATTGAAACTGGAAAAAGAAGAACAAATGAGGCCTAAAGTCAGCAGAAGGAGGGACATAATAAAGATCAGAGAAGAAACAAATAAAATTGAGAAGAATAAAACAATAGAAAAAATCAATGCAACCAAGAGCTGATTCTTTGAGAAAATAAACAAAATAGATAAGCCTCTAGCCAAACTTGTTAAGAGAAAAAGAGAATCAACACACATCATCAGAATCAGAAATGAGAAAGGAAAAATCACGATGGACCCCACAGAAATACAAAGAATCATTAGAGAATACTATGAAAACCTATATGCTAACAAGCTGGGAAATCTAGAAGAAATGGACAACTTCCTAGAAAAATACAACCTCCCAAGACTGACCAAGGAAGAAACAGAAAATCTAAACAGACCAATTATCAGCAAAGAAATTGAAGCGGTAATCAAAAAACTACCCAAGGGCAAAACTGCCAGGCCAGATGGATTTACCACGGAATTTTATCAGACATACAGAGAAGACATAATACCCGTTCTCCTTAAAGTTTTCCAAAAAAATATAAGAGGAGGGAATACTTCCAAACTCATTCTCTGAAGCCAGCATCACTCTAATACCAAAACCAGGCAAAGACCCCACCAAAAAAGAAAATTACAGACCAATATCCCTGATGAACATAGATGCAAAAATACTCAACAAAATATTAACATACTGAATTCAAAAATACATCAACAGGATCGTACACAATGACCAAGTGGGATTCATCTCAGGGATGCAAAGATGGTACAACATTCGAAAATCCATCAACATCATCCACCATATAAACAAAAAGAAGGACACAAACCACATGATCATCTCAATAGATGCTGAAAAAGCATTCGACAGAATTCAACATCCATTCATGATAAAAACTCTCAACAAAATGGGTATAGAGGGCAAGTACCTCAACATAATAAAGGCCATATATGATAAACCCACAGCCAGCACTATACTTAGCAGCAAGAAGCTGAAAGCTTTTCCTCTAAAATAGGAAACAAGACAGGGATGCCCACTTTCCCCACTGTTATTCAGCATAGTACTGGAGGTCCTAGCCACGGCAATCAGACAAAACAAAGAAATACAAGGAATCCAGATTGGTAAAGAAAAAGTCAAACTGTCAATATTTGCAGATGACATGATATTGTACATAAAAAACCCTAAAGACTCCACTCCAAAACTACTAGAACTGATACCTGAATTCAGCAAAGTTGCAGGATACAAAATTAATACACAGAAATCTGTGGCTTTCCTATACACTAACAATGAACTAGCAGAAAGAGAAATCAGGAAAACAATTCCATTCACAACTGCATCAAAAAGAATAAAATACCTAGGAATAAACCTAACCAAGGAAGTGAAAGACCTATACCCTGAAAACTATAAGACACTCTTAAGAGAAATTAAAGGGGACACTAACAAATGGAAACTCATCCCATGCTCTTGGCTAGGAAGAATTAATATTATCAAAATGGCCATCCTGCCCAAAGCAATATATAGATTCAATGAAATCCCTATCAAAATACCAACAGCATTCTTCAACAAACTGGAACAAATAGTTCTAAAATTCAAATGGAAACACCAAAGACCCCGAATAGGCAAAGCAATCCTGAGAAGGAAGAATAAAGTGGGGGGGATCTCACTTCCCAACTTCACGCTCTACTACAAAGCCACAGTAATCAAGACAATTTGGTACCGGCACAAGAGCAGAGCCACAGACCAGTGGAACAGGATAGAGACTCCAGATATTAACCCAAACATATATGGTCAATTAATATTCGATAAAGGAGGCATGGACATACAATGGCGAAATGACAGCCGCTTCAACAGCTGGTGTTGGCAAAACTGGACAGCTACATGTCAGAGAATGAAACTGGATCACTGTCTAACCCCATACACAAAAGTAAATTCAAAATGGATCAAAGCCCTGAATGTAAGTCATGAAACCATAAAACTCTAAGAAAAAAACAGGCAAAAATCTCTTGGACATAAAATGAGCAACTTCGTCATGAACATATCTCCCCGGGCAAGGGAAACAAAAGCAAAAATGAACAAGTGGGACTATATCAAGCTGAAAAGCTTCTGTACAGCAAAGGACACCATCAATAGAACAAAAAGGCATCCTACAGCATGAGAGAATATAGTCATAAATGACATTTCCAATAAAGGGCTGACATCCAAAATATATAAAGAGCTCATGCACCTCAACAAACAAAGAACAAATAATCCAATTAAAAAATGGGCAGAGGAGCTGAACAGACAGTTCTCCAAAGAAGAAATTCAGATGGCCAACAGACATATGAAAAGATGCTCCACATCGCTAATCATCAGAGAAATGCAAATTAAAACCACAATGAGATACCACCTCACACCAGTAAGGATGGCCACCATCCAAAAGACAAACAACAACAAATGTTGGCGAGGCTGTGGAGAAAGGGGAACCTCCTACACTGCTGGTGGGAATGTAAACTAGTTCGACGATTGTGGAAAGCAGTATGGAGGTTCCTCTAAAAATGCAAAATAGAAATACCATTTGGCCCAGGAATTCCACTTCTAGGAATTTACCCTAAGAATGCAGCAGTCCAGTTTGAAAAAGACAGATGCACCCCTATGTTTATCACAGGACTATTTACAATAGCCAAGAAATGGAAGCAACCTAAGTGTCCATCAGGAGATGAATGGATGAAGAAGATGTGGTACATATACACAATGGAATATTATTCAGCCATAAGAAGAAAACAAATCCTACCATTTGCAACAACATGGATGGAGCTGGAGGGTATTATGCTCAGTGAAATAAGCCAGGCGGAGAAAGACAAGTACCAAATGATTTCACTCATATGTGGAGCATAAGAGCAAAGAAAAACTGAAGGAACAAAACAGCAGCAGAATCACAGAACCCAAGAATGGACTAACAGTTACCAAAGGGAAAGGGACTGGGGAGGATGGGTGGGAAGGGAGGGATAAGAGGGGGAGGAAAATGAAAGGGGACATTACAATTAGCATGCATAATGGGGGGGGACCATGGGGAGGGATGTACAACACAGAGAAGACAAGTGATTCTACAGCCTCTTACTAGGCTGATGGACAGTGACTGTAATGGGCTACGTGGTGGGGACTTGGTGATGGGGGGAGTCTAGTAAACATAATGTTCCTCATGTAATTATAGATTAATGATACCAAAATAAAAAATAAATAAATAAATAAGAATTCCAAAAAAAAAAAGGAGTCAATAAAATTGAAAACAGAAAAACAATAGAGGAAAAATCAGTGAAAGAAAGAATTGTTCCTTAAAAAGAGCAAATGTTTGTAAAAGTCCGGTAATCTTTGTCAATGAAAGAAGACAAAAATTACCAACCAATATCAGCAAGGGAAACAACACATCACTAAGACCCTGCAGACACATAATAATAATAATAATAATAATAATAATAATAATAATAATAATAATAGACTATGACAAACAATTTCACATACATAAATTTGAACCCTTAGATATAATGGGCCATTCCTCAAAAGACACAGCTAGCAGAAGTCCTCCAAGAAGAAGTAGATGATATGAATAACTTTGTAACTATGAAGGAAATTCAGCTTATAATTTTAAAACTCCCCAAATGAAATGTCCACACCCAGATGACTTCAGTGGAATGTTCTATCCAACTTTTAAAAGAGAATTAGCACCAAGTTCTACACAATGTCCTCCAGAAAAGGAGGCGGAAACAGCGATCCCCCTATTCATGAGGGTGGTATTGCCCTGACACCAAAAGAATGCACAGATGGCTCAACAAAAGGAAACTAAGAAAACTATGCACAAAAATATCCCTCATCAGCGTAAAGAAATTCTTAGTGAAATGCTAGCAAACAGAATCTATAGAATAGATTTGCACCCCACCCCCACCAGGTGGGATTGGTCTCCCAATCTGAAGCAGCCCTGAGAGGCTGCCCGCTCCTGGTCCTCCGGTGAGGCATCTGCCCACTCCAGTTGGCACTGCTGGGTTGCTGCACTTCTTCAGCTCCAGTTCTGGGGCGCATACATGGACAAAAAGCAAACCCAGAAGCACCAGAATGGGGTTTCCTGGCTCCTCAGGTCCCTGGCTGGCCTGCCTTTTCTCTCCATCCTCAGACTCCGTGTTTGTTTTGTACATAAGCAGGGGCTTTACCTGCACTGCACGGGGCAACAGGCAGAGGAGGCCCATCCTCCTGGAAACAACCATTTTAATGGCAGGCACAGTGAGACAGCCGGCCTGGTCGTCGGGGTTCGCAGTGTCGGGGGTCTGGCTCACGTCTCGCACCTGGGGCCCGCCACTGCCCTGCTGCTCCGGACTCGGACTCCTGGCTCTGGAGAGCCCCACTCACCTTCCAGAAGGCTGGGGTCATGTGCCACTCTGAGAGCTGAGACACACATGCGTTTGGACCAAGTGGCCCAGTTGTTGAGAGTAGCTGGGCCTGAGCTTGCACAAGCGTCCTGACTGCTTCTAGAGCAGATTCTGGAGACAAGCGCTGGGACTGAGGATTGGGGTCACTCCCAGGCACTATCTCAGATCTGGCGCAGAAGGTGGTCACCCACCTGGGAGCTCTTTGGTTCCTGCCATTTAGGGTTTTTACGAAGGTTTCATTACAAAAGCATGATTGATTATATGACTGGACATTGGAGATTGACTCAATTCCGCTCCTCCCTGGAGTTTGGCGGTGGGGCTGAAAATTCCAACTCCCTAATCATGCTTCAAAGTTTTTGGGCACCAGCCCTACCCTGAAGCTATGTGGATGCCCAGCCACCAGGCATCTTGTTAGCATACAAAAGACACACTTATCCCTGCAGACATTCCATTTTAGGAGCTCTGTTCTAGGAACTAGGAACAAAGATCCAATATTTATTTTTTATTATATCACAGTACCAGTGCCTGGACAAGGGTCCAAATGATGGCTGGCCATGTAGCCTCATGGTCAACACCCTTAAAGACCACTGGACCCCAAGACTCAGTAGGCTGCCCTGGACAGAGACATCACATACGTGTCTTTGTGGTTCTCAGATGAAGAGAAAAGCATGTACGTGACCCTTGCAGAGGGGGTCCTGGCGATCTGTGCATGATTCATCTGGCTTTCACCTATGTCCTGCCATTTTCCCCTATAAATCTTTTACTGTAGTAGATCTTCCCATGAATATCCTTATTTGAGCCATGTGAGTCCCTCTGGTGAGTCACCAGTAAGGGGTGATCCTGGAATCCACAAACAGCTGCCTCTTGCAGGCTGTCTTGGCTACTCCGGATTCTATGTTTCCATATACATTTTAGAATAAGCTCATTCAGTTTACACACACGGTATTGCCAGAATTTTGACAGAGCTTAGATTCAAACCATGGATTAATTTAGGGGAGAATTTGCCTTTTCATAATGCTAGGCCTTCAGATCCATGAACATGGTATGCCTCTCCATTTATTTGTCTTTTTTAATTCTTTCAACAATTTCTTTTAAAAGATTTTGTACCTTTCATTGTTAAAATGTTTTTAACAGTTTTGTTAGATTTATTCCTATGTAAAACACATTTAATACATTTAATGTTATTACAAATGATATTGGTTTATTTTATTTTCTATTTGTTGCCAATAATAAACAAATTTAATTTTTGTATATTGTGCAGAATTTGAGTGACCCTGGTAAATTCACTTATTGATTCTCATAGTTTGCATACTTTTTAAGATTCTACAGATATTTAATCAGGTGAAAAATGTCACTGGTCTCTCTTCCTTTACAATCCCTGTACTTATTGTTTGTTTTTCCTTTTTCTGTGTTCTTGTGTGTTGAGCAGGAGCCCCCATCCCTCTGTGTGCACCCTTCCTTCTGCTGATGGCCCCCCAAGCCTTGTGACCATGCCCACACTTCTCCACCGTCCCTTCCAGCTGCTTTTCTCCTAACAAAACAAAATGAAATTCTCATCTATCACAAATCTTAATCTTCCTGGGATGCATTCCACTGAGAGCTTTGCAAGAAGTAGCTAAGATGCCAAGACTTTATCCCACCCAAGCCAGAAAGTCACCAAAGACAGCAGCTTCTGACTCTCCCCCACTTCTCTCCCTCTCTCTGTCTCTGTCTCTCCACATCCACCTCCATCTCCATCTCTGTCTCTATCTCTATCAAGTTACCCATCCTAGAATCAAAATAGGGAAGTGCACCTTGACAAGTTTATTTCAAGTGTGACTTTTATGACAGAAGCTTAGTTTCATTTGCCCAATAGTTTTGAGAATGACAACTGGTCTGGTCTGGTCAATTATATTTTCCATAAATCCAGTGAATGATAAATGAGGCTCAGAGAATGTACATTGAAAGTATATATATGAAACACAATGTCGTGATTAATATTCTATGCAACTATTAAATACACCATCACTACCTTGGATTTCAACTTGAAAACTTGCAAGACAGTTCCTAAATTTTCCAATTTCTTTTGGGGAAGAAGAATAAACCCTTTAAAGACCATTGACCTAAAAGCAGTCTCACGGGGAAACACGCACAGGATGT
The DNA here is from genome assembly GCF_040802235.1 of Manis javanica. Lineage (NCBI taxonomy): Eukaryota > Metazoa > Chordata > Mammalia > Pholidota > Manidae > Manis > Manis javanica. The sequence continues at coordinate 118,067,681 of NC_133165.1, forward strand.
TTAGTGCATGAATGATGGTGATAAGGATAATGCAAAAGGGACCCAAGAGAATGGATAAATAAAAGACCTCTTACGAGCACGTGAGAAGCTGCACATCGCTGTTCAGACACATGACCAAATCTACCCACACAATGTTGAGTGAACAAAGTCCCAAAGAGGCTATGATTCATTTTAAAACATAAAACACTAAAATGTAATATAATTTTTCAATAGAGGCTTGTAGTAAAGTATAAAACTCAGAGCGGAAGTGTACAAACCACCTTCACAAAGTTTGTTTACTCTTTAATAATAGATTCTTCATAAGAATCGGAAGCAAATGTGATTAAATGCTGTGGTATTGCATGTGATGGTGGCCATAGAATTTTCTGTTATAGTTTCCATGCTTCTTTTTCGTATGCTTACAATACGTCATAATTTCTCCAAAATCCGTGGCTAATGCTGCAAACAGAACCATGAATTCAGTTGCTATTTCTAGAGGTTTCTATTCTTGTTCCCCAGTCTCTCCTTTTATTGTCTCAGGCCAAGAATCAGGGCTCTGTGTTTTTCCTGATTTATTTTGAAACTGCTCGAAGCCTGAACACAATACACTCAGCAAACATAAACAAGTTGGTGAGTGGGCCACCGACCTGCACACTTGCCGGACAGTGAGGCCACGCTTGGCATCGGGAGGATCCTTCTCAAGAGCTCAGTAAGTATGTTCACTAACACAGACACCGGTCAGGCCCAAGTGTGGCTCAGGAACACAGGGTGACAGCGTCCCTCCCGGGCTTTGCCTCCCTGGAGCTCTCAGTAAACACGGGCTTCACCCACCAGCCTCCACCCTGAAAACCAGCCCCCCATCTGGCCGTCCGTGACGCCTTCAATGCATCCTCCTCCTGGAGCCCAGGGCTCAGAACCCATGGGGTGCACAGGTGTGGAGCGCTGACGCTGCCTGCAGGTCAGGGCTCTTCCCAAAGCTCCTGGCAAACTGGCTCTGGAAGGAGGACAGAGCAGCTGAGTGGCCGTTTCTGAGTTAGAAGGTTTGGCCGTGTCATTGACAAGGTGCCGTCTGCGCGGGGGGCCTCTGCCCTCTTGTGAGGCGTCGCGGCCCACAGGCAAAGCCGCCAGGCCTCCGGTCTTCCTTCTCGCAGGCTTGCTCCCAAATTCCTATTTCTCCTGCTGCCAGGTCCACAGCACAGCACACAATCTTGGTAAAATCTGAGAAGCGGCCTCTTTCCAGGGCAGTTCTCTGGTCAAGTGCTCACCAAAATGCAGTTTGCCGAAAGTGTTTCTAAGGAGACTCAGTGTGGGCGGCTGTTTCCCGACCACCGAAGACCAGGCCTCTGCGTCTTCCTAGTGACGGTGAGGACGGCGAACACATCTTGAGGTCTTACGATGCGCAGAGACTATGCGTAGCACTTTGCATGCACTGGTGTGCAAGTTATCTCTCCCTCCCTCCCACTTCCCGAAGATGGACAGACTGGGCCCCGTAACGGTCCGGCAGAGGCTCTGACAAAGGCCCAGGAGGACAGAAGAGCTGGGGGGTGATTCCCCAGTCCTACGCTGCTCTGCACATCTAATAAATTTTCATGGTCTTTGACACCAGGGAGCTGGGGTCTTGCTGCGTCTGTGTCCAGCAGCCAACACAACGGAATGCTAAGTGGTGTGGGTGCGAGGGGGCCCCCGTCACTGGAGCCAGGACACTGCACCCACGCTCTGCTCTGGCTCAGCACCATTCCTCTGGGCTCAGCGCCATGCAAAGAACACTTTTCTGAAACTCACCCTATGGACAGGGGATACACAACTCACGTGCACATTTTAAGGACTGACGTTCACAATAATAATGACAGGACTGAAGTGCACCCGCCGTCTGGCGTAAGAACCAGAGCACCCCCAGCACGTTGTGCCCCCGTGGTGTCCCTCACCGATCATAAGCTGCTTCCTATTGACAAAATAAAGTCTATCCCACACTTTACATTAATCATCCCGTGCTTTTCACATAAGATCAGTTTACACACATAAGCAATCCACAAGTGACACGGTGTTTACATTGGTCGTGCTCTGACTTTATACAAGTGGGGTGATACTGAATAGATTCCGGTTCTTTCCTCCAATACCGTGATTGGGAGGGCCGTGGATGTTTGACACGTGCAGCCGAAGTGCACTATTTCAGCACGACGCTGTTACTACATTTTGCGGCTGTCGCTTGTGTGACTCATCCCCCCTGCTGTGGGTGGGCGCTGAGGGTGTCTCGGTTTCTTAGTCCCATGAGTGCTTCTGCTGTGTACATTCCTGCACGCATCTATGGTTGCATGTACGAATGTGCGCACGCCCCAGATTCTCCAGAGCACAGGCCAAGAAGCGGACTGGCTGTCTGCAGGAGATGCCCCGTCCCTGATGCTGGACTGGCCATTAGAGCAACATCGTGGCTGTGTGTGTGTGTCGCACACGCACATGCATATACAATGTTCTCTCACTTCACCTTGAATTTCCCTGCTTATAAAGACTGTTGGTATCATTTTGCATAGTTACGACCATTCATATTCTGTCCCCCGTGACCCTCTCGTTCGTGTGCCATCTTCCTGCTCTCCCGGAGGATGCTTGGGAATTTGTATATTCTGAGTACTAATCCACCGTCAATCGCTTTTGCAATCATTTTGCCGACCTCTGCACCTTACTTCTCAACATCCCTACAGATCGGCTGCTGAGCAGTGTGGCCTGATTCTAACAGAGGCAAACCGTTCGGTCTCTTGTCACCTTGTTTGTGCTTTTTGTGTCCTAGGACCTCTTCTCCTGCCCTGAGGATGTGAGATTACCCCCTGTATTGACTTCTATGACTTGTCAGTTTATCTTTTACATTTTGTTCTCTACTCAAAATAGAATTAATTTGTGTACATGGTGTGAATCAGGATCAAATTCCACTTTCCTTTTACTTTGAAAATAACGAGCACTATTTATTGAAATCTGTGAGTGCGGCGTCTACATCCTCCTCCTGTTCAACCCCCCTGGGGGGTTCATTGCGCACCCCCACCCCACCCATTCAGGACCCATAAGTAATAAATCTTGTGACTTCACGTCCTTAGTTGGGTGAATCGAAACTGCGCCTTCAGTCCAACAGCCCCGGCTTCCCCGTCCCCGATGCGGGAGCTCGGACGCTGAGCGGCTGTGTCCTCGCTCAGCAGGTCAGGATCTGCGTCTTACACAGCAGCTCAGCCCCCAACACAGGTGCCGCCACACGTGTGTCTGATGCGTGTTTACCTGCGGCCGCCAGTGCTGAGCATCCTCCTGGCGCTCACTCACCGCCTGCGTCTGCCTCGAGTTGGTCTCTGTCCAAGTCGCCTGCCCCTTATAAATCATGTGTTTGTTTCCTTAGTGTTGAGTTCCAAGAGTTCTTTATATTTTCCAGATCAAAGTATTTGTCAAATACTTGGTTTTCAAATATGTTCTCCCAGGATGTGTTTCTTTTCATGTCTCTCTTTTAGAGAGTGATAGTAATTAATTTTGATAATTTCCAATTTTTCAGTTTTTCTTCTATGTATTATGCCCTTGGCGCCCTGCCTAAGGACTCCTGTAACCCAGGTCACAAGATTTTCTCCAATGTTTTGCAAAACTTGCCTGGGTGGCACCTCACTTTTGGATCCATGGTTCATTTTGGGTTAACATTTGCATAAGGAGTGAGATTCAAGTCAAGGGTGATTTACTTTTCTTACAAATGGATATCCAATTCCTGCAACACCTTTCGTTGAGAGACTATTCTTTTCCGCTGAATTGCCTTTGTGCTATTGTTAGAAAGCAATTGGTCACATCTGTGAGTGTCTGTTTCTGGGTTCTCCCCTCTGTCCCACTGACCTGCGTCTCTCTCTCTCATGAATATGCCAGTCCCGAGCACCGCGCTTGAGGCGGGCCCTGCAATGATGTGTATCGTTCTCCGGCCTCCCGCTTTTCCGTGAGGTTGATCACTGATTGAAACGAGTTCCTTGTAGATGGCATACAGGTGGGTCCGGCTTTTCTGTCCTTTCTGGTCGTGTCTGCCCATTACTCGTTTAAACCTTTTCTATCATCACTGATCCCTTAGGTCCATGCCCACCGTTTATCATTCATTTGCTATTTGTTCTGACTCCATTTCTCTCCTGGCTCTCCTGCCCTCCCTGTGTCAGGGTCCCTCGAACAATTTGTAATGCGCCGGTGTTACTTTTAATCCCAGGTTGCCTCACCCTGCAAACCCTCCGGCACCTCCTCATGCCAAGGCTCCCGGTCACCATCCCCCGGCCTGAAATCTGGGGCGTTCTCACCTCTGTGGCCGCCACGGCCCCCACTTCCAGACCCCAGGTGGAGACAAGACGCAGAGGGAGGCAGTGGGTGCTCCTGGCATCCGTGGTCCCACAGGAAGGCCGCCGTCCCTCGGTGGGGGCAGCTGCCTCTGCCTCTGCCGTCCCCGCCGTTGCCCCGCATCCTGGCCTTGTCTGGGTCGGGGCTGGGGTGACAGGGGAGGCAGAGAAGGCGGGGGGAAGGCGCAGACAATCCTTCCCCAGCCCCCCCCGCCTGCAGCCCACCTTCTGGGTTTCAGCTGCGCGGGGTTCGGTCCAGGGGGCACCCAGACAAGGAGGGACAGGCTGCCCTCGGTCTGAGCCGCCCACTGAATCCTGGTTTTCTTCCCCAATCCGCTGGCGTGATGGGCTCAGGGCTCTCGGAGGCCGCTCCGGACATCGCATCTGGGTTTTATAATTGCATTTAACGCGACAGGCAGTGTGCAGCCCGCCCACCCCATCAGACCCAGAACCAGGAGCCCCGAAGCTTCCCTTTGGTCACCAAACTTAATTTTAATCTTTATTCACATAGGCTTTGGGACGGTCTTTCTGAAGAGATAAGAAGTTTTTAGTTTCTGTCACAATTGTGAATCAGATATGCTCCCTTGGCCGTTTATAAATGAGTGTGTGTGTGTGCGAGAAACAGATCCATTCGGGTCCTTCATTTATCACGAGTCTCTGGGAGAGACCCCCATGTTTCCGGTTTTCTGGACGGACCATCATGACACCAGCAGGACGTGTTTTATGGGGCCTCCCCTTTTCTACTGCTTACACCACGTTTCAGAGGGACTTCCCTTCGTGCTCACTGAGAATTTCAGCCCGCCCTTGAGTAATGTGGCCAGAGGATGCGTGACTCGTTCCTGATTTTTATTGGAATGTCTTTCAAGTCTTCTTGTTACAATTATTTTGGCTGTTGCTTTCGGTAAATAGTCTCAGTTGTCTCCGGACGCTCCCATTTCCTGCGTCACACGGCATCTGTCAGAGCGCTTGGGGGTTAATAAAATCTTCTCAAGACCTGTTGGTACCTGCCTGCTTCAGTCTTTCGTCTAATCACCTATGGAATGAGGAGGTTGGCGAATGTTCTGGTATTTTATTAGGTTATATTTATGCTTCTGAATAAGCCCTACCTTGCTACTCTGTTCTGTTCTTTTAATGCATTTCCATGTTCCATTTGCTAGCCGGTTGCTTAGAGCTTTCGGTGTCTATGTCACCGAATAATTGGTGCACTGTATTTTAAGTCCTCACAGTTACATCTGCTGGAATCAGTTGTTTCTCATCTTTCCCATGGTGCCGTGTTGTTTAGTAACACTGCAGTTACCTGGTAATTTGGTAGATCTCAGCTGGAAAGCCATTTGATGCTAGTGTCTTAGGGAAGGTCATAATTTTAAGTCAAATCCCAGCCTCTCCTCTACTTCCTGAGCCAAGGTTGGCTCACCTTTAGCCAAGTGAGTGTTTCCTCTGTGGCTCAGATTTTATTCTCATAAGCATGTTGATCCCTAAGCCCCTCCTCTTCTGGAATCTGCCCTGGCCTCACCCGGTGCACCAGGTTGCAGCAGGTGAAGAACCCGGTGCCCAGAACCCCAGGGTGCCCTCAGAAATGCCCCACTTCTGGGCCCCAGTGGTCTTTGTCTGGGCCTTCCTCCAGGGTAGGCTGAGATGCTCACAGCCCTGGCTGCTCTGCAGGGGTCAGAGGGCAGCTGTCGGCAGGGTGCAGAGACCCAGGACCTGTCACCTGGCGTTCCCAGGTGTTCAGGCAGGACCCAAGGGGCAGGATGGAGCAGCCATGGGGAAGAGGGCGCCCTGCTGGCTGCCCCCACCCACCCCGTGTTTGGCAGATGGCTGGGGGACTTGACCTGAACCTGGTCTGCTGGTCAGGGAGGGCTTTGGCCATGGTGGGACAGGAGCGTGTTTCATTGTTAGTTAGCTTGACCTGCACCTGAAATACTTGACCACATGTGCTCATCATGTATACCACGCATTCTGAACCAGAGGGAAATGGGTCCTGGGGGCCAGTCGCCAGGCCCTGGGCACTCTGGGGCCCGTCCAGCAAGGCGCTCAGCATGTCTGGGCGCTGGGCTGTCTCTGCCGGGGCTGGGGGTGTGATCAGGGAAAGAGGTCCGGGAAGGCCCCTGGGCACAGCAGGGCATTCCCGGGGAGGCAGGGGGTCCAGTCGGTGTGCGGCACACCCTGGTCACGGGCCTGCCAGCTCCCCTCCTGTCTCCAGTCAGGCTCAGCAGGCACCATCTGTTTTTGGACCCAGTCAGGGAAACAGCTATTGGATTTATTTATATTTTCTACCACTTTTTTGTTTTGTGTTTAATTTTCACTCTTGTCTGATTGACTGCCTTTCCCTCTTTCATTTGACTATGAAAAACCAAATATGTGATTATGGGTGTCACGTTGACTAGGGCACCTTGTCCTCCAGGGCACGTGGCGGAGCCCCCCTCCTCTGCTGCCTGTCCAGTGGGATTGGGGATGAAAGGTTCTCACCCGCCTTGCCCACCATCGGCTCGAAGCCTGCGCCTCTGTGACGCATTCGTGTTCTGCACCTTCCCTGCACGGGTTTAGGACTTGGGCCCACCATCGCTCTATTTTTAATTTCATTGGCTTAGAATTGGAGAAAATGGCCTATGAAATCACAGCCAGTTTTTATTGTGAAATGCATGATTTATTTTTGAGGATAATCCACAGACGTGCAGACAACATAGTTCCGATCAAAGCGCCATAGATGTCTGTTGAATTCAGTTGATTTATTGCATTATTTGGTTCTTTGGTCTGTTTTAGTGTTTGCACATTTTTATTTGTTTCTGAAACACAATTCCTCGCTATTATGCTCTTTATTCAGATTTCTTACTTGTGATAATTATGGATTTTTTTTTACAGCTGGTGGATTCTTTGGATGCATCAAATTTGAGAAAATTAAGATTTATTCAGAAATTGTGCTTTTTATAATTAAATAATATGTTTATGCTGCTTTCCTACTTTTACCTCAAATCCTAAAAGTCCCCGTGTGCACGGGTGTTAATAGGGATGTCTGCTTTATTTTTCTTACATCTGCATTTGCCTGCATTTCTTACAAATTCCTGTGCATTTCTGTTCACATCAACATTTATTTGTCTTAAATATGTCTCATGAAAACTGCAGGTATCTAGTTTTTTTGTTTTTGTATTTTTTCATCAAAACGTTCTGCGAAGCTTGTCATTTTGAGGGGAGAGTTCAGTCAGGCGACACTTAGTGTGAACAGGTGGTAGGTGTGATTTCTCTCCTTGCAGTGTTATCAATAATCCTGATTTCTTCTGTGCTTTTCTTACAATTATTATGTTAGTAATTATGTTTAGGTAAGGTAGTAATTCAATAAAATCACAATCGTGGCACCTCTCTTCCCTCTTTCATTTGACTGTCTTCCTTTCAGCACCCGACGTCTGATTATGGGTGTTATGTTGACCAGGAGGATCCCGTGCCATAATAATTAAGACCGTTGGTTTGTTCAAATCGTCTGATGCCTGTGTTTCACTTGGAACCGAGTGGTGCTTCTGTGCTGATTCCTCCCACAAGACACCCCTGACTGCAGATAAATAAATGCAAAACGTTAGACCCTCTTCCACGAAGACTCGGTCGCCTGCCTCTTCTAAACAAGAGATTTCTAGAGCCTCCTGGCTCCCCACCCCGCTCCTTGCTGGAGAGCTGGTGGCTTGGCAGGGATGCCCCAGACCTGCCCCTGCAGGCCAGAGCTCAGCTGACCCTCCCATGCCCCTGGGGCACTGTCCTGCTCTGTGCCCTCAGCTGGGGTCCTCCCTGCCTCGCAAGGTGCCTCCTCCTCCAGGGGGTCCTCCCTGCCTGCAACAGGCGGCTGCTCTTGAAGGTGGCCTGGAGGAGCCGCCCTCAGCTACGGCTTCAGGACTTGCTCGGGCTTTGGGACTCGCTCCAGAACACGCACACCAGGTGCTGCACGTCCTCAGCACTGGCTGGGTTGGGGAAGAGCCTGGGCCAGCCGACCCAGTGCCAGCAGCCCAGGTCTGCTTCTACACGGCTGGTTTGCTCCTGGCCGGCCTGCGCCGCTCCCAGAGCTTCTGCCCTCTGACCTCGAGGCTCCTAACCTGTCCTCCGTCGGACGCTTCCTGAGATTTCCCATTCGTGCTGTTTCTCCCACCACGCGGCGCTTTCCAGGACTTGACTCCGGCTCTGGGCACTGACCATGCTCTCTGCTTGATGGGCTTTTAGTAAGAAAGCCTTGTTCTATGTTTCCGGGAAGCCCTCTGGTGCTCTCGACCCTGTAAGTTTTCAGCTAACTCACACCATCTCCTGCTCTCCATCCCCCACGCTCTGCAGCCCACCTGCGCCCCAGCCGCAGCTGCTTGCCAGGAGGGCTGGTGGACACAGTGGACATGGCACCTCATCACAGAGCTCTTGAATTCCCTGCCCCTGAGTCTTTCCGTTCCCAGGACTCCTCCCAACACACAGGCTCCTAACCTGAAAAGGCCTCCCTAATGAATGGGGGGCCAGAACTTGCCTGCCTGCCTCCGGGCTCGGCTGTCCATTTTCCTTTAGGGGCTGTGTCTCTGCCTGGAGCACCCAGCCACCACCAGCCCCCTGCGCTACACCAGGACCTCCCCCATTCAGCTGCTGCCCCAGTTCACTCGGCAGGAGGCTGCCAGGACAGGAAGTGCCCCGGAGAGAGGAGATGGGTCTGGGGACCCCACTGGGGTGGTGGGAAAGAACTGGAGGCTGAGGCCTGGGGCTCCGGGGACCCTCCCCTCCTCACGCCAGGCGCCCTCCGTCCACAGAGGCCCCACTGCCTATGAGCCCCTTGGGCCCAGCACATCAAGTCACAGCACAGCCTGACATGTAGTCGTGAGGGCTCTTCTAGCTGGGCGGGTGCAAAGCCCTGGTGCCCAGGAAGGGGGGCCCTCAGGATGGGTGGTACTCAGGGTCGGGTGACAGCTTTCAGGGTGGGGTGGCCCCTCTATGAGGGGGTGATGCCTTGTCCCTACTTGATGAGTGTGCTCTTGCTGTTACTGTTCAAGCCCCAGCAGAGAGCCTGGTCATGCCATAAGCCAAGCGCTGCACTGCCAGTAATGGGTGCATGGGCTGCCTGGCCCCACATGGCTCCTCCAGGGGTAGGTGTGGATGGGTGAGTGAGGGTGCCTACCATGTGGATCCTGGGGTGCCTGGCTCAGGGGGGGCTCATGTGGAAGATGCCCCGGAGCTGTATGGAGGAAGGCGGGGGTGTTGGTGACGAGGTGGGGGACACAGAGCAGCCCTCCAGCCTGGCTTCAAGGAGAGGCGTTTCCAGGGCTTCTGCTGCCACCAGGCCTCAGCCAGCCTACCAGGCGAGGGACATTTCCGCAGTGATGCACACCTGGCCAGGTGTTCTGCTTCTGCCTCGGGCCCCCAGCAGGGACAGTGCCTCCCTAGCCTCTGCCCCATACTGCTAAGAAGCCCCCAGGACAGACACACATCAGGCCTGTGACCCCCACGTGGTGGGGAGGAGCCTGCCTGATTGGTTCCAGCCAGCCTGGCTGTGACTGGACCCCCAAGCCACACGCATCCCCAGCCCGCCGCCCTCTCCCCTCCAGGGGCCCAGTGCCAGCACCAGGCACCACCCCAGAGGAGGGCCGGGAGATGGAAACCGCCCTCCCCAGCAGCAGGGCCAGGACCCTGCCTCCCTGGGCCTCTCGCTTCCTCCGCCTCCCAGGCAACGTGCATGGTCCCTGGGAGCTTCCCGTGGGCCTGCATGTGGGGGCTGATGGCCCTGCACCTGGGCCAGCATGCCATGACCATCATGGTGAGGGGTCCAGGGTAAGTGAGGGCATGGGGACCCAGCACCTGGGCTCAGCCTTGGGGTCCCTGAACCTCATCCTTTGTCTGGAAATTGAAGTGGCAGCAGATGATTCTGAAGCTATTTCTAGCTCTGAGAGCCAGGAGTAGCTTTATCCGTGGAAACCAAACACGTTTGTAGTGAGACCACTTTTGCGAATTGCATCCTGGAGTCACCTTACTCTGAAGGTGGCCGGAGCCCACTGCCCTGTGCCCCCCACTCCCAAATCACTCAGGTGCGGGCTGGGCCACGCCGTCTCAGCCTCGGCGTGGAGCTCAGATTCGGCCGGCGAGGGGGGCCCGGGCTCACCCCCAGGTGCTCGGCAGACCTATCTCTGCAAGCCCCTGAAGACGGCGCCTGTCTTGCCTGCAGGGACGTGATCCCCGAAGACCCCCGTGGCTGGACTCCTCTCGGCATCTGGCAGCGCAGAGTCTGCGAGTACCGACTCAATACTTTTTTTGTTTAATTTGCCCAATTTTGTCAACAGAAAAAGAACTGTTATCCTGTACTAGACATCCCAGCTGAATTCGCTGCTGAGATCCACTCTGGAAGGAAAAATAGACTTTAGCTTCTTAGTCCCTACAGACCGCACACGTCTAAGATGATATAATTAACTTCCCAGCCTCTGAGATGGTTTGGTTTTAGTCCAATTTTATTACATTTCACAATTTCCTCTCAGTTTTTCTTTAATTCTTCAGCTCCATTCAAAAACAGTACAGAGTCTTGACAGAAGATGTATTACCCACATTCCTGTTATGCCTTAAATTATCTTGAGCTGTTTTCCTGGCACAGGTTCCCCCGGCCCCTTAACCCCCCACCGCGGCAGGCACAGCCCCAGGGGACCCCGAGCGAGACCCTGCATCCCAGGTCTTGTCGGACCCGAGTCGTCTCCAAGACAGGATGCAGACCTGGCTCCTGAGACCAGCTGGGGCTTCTGCCCTCTTGAAAACCTGTAGAGACCCCTGTGGGAGGGACAGCTGACATGGCAGTGGATGGGGCATGTCTCCTGGTCCGCCCAGGATGTCTCCAGGAGGTGTGAGGGCTGTTTCCTCCAGGAGCACAACGGCAAATGCCGGGAGCGGCCAGAGCCCCAACGGGTCCTGTGGCCAAGCTCTTAGTCAGGGAAGCCTGGTGTCACGTGCATCCTGGCTCAGCAGAGCCGCCACATGTCCGGAGCCCCCCCATGGGTCTCAGAAGCTCAGGACCTGCTCACGGGCCTTGGCACTGTCCCTCTGGGGAACTGCCATGTGTCACAAGCCAAGAACCAGACACAACGTAGGGACAGGAGAGAGCAGGTGGCCTTGTCAGCCCCGCCGCGCTGTGTGACATATCATCTGTCTCCAACCTGGAAATCGGGGAGTCGTCTGACTGCCGTCTCCCCCACCCTCTCCCTCCACATCCAGTACATCAGGAAGTCTTATCAATTTTGCCTCCAACATCACTCGAGAATACTGATTCCTCTGCCTCGGCCCTGGCACGGGCCCCAGCCGCACCCACTGTCAACGGGGCTAGCACATAGCTCTCCATCAGGCCCTCGAGACGAGCGCATATGGGGCACGGAGTTGCTGTCGCGCCAACACTCAGAAGGAGGCCTGGGGACCATGCCACCTCCGTCCCCCCCAAGGCTCAGTGACGTTACTCTCAAGCTCATCCCCCGACTCCCTCCCCAGGAGCCCTGCCGTGTTTCATCTCTGCCATCTCTGCGCAACGCCATGCTGGTGGCAGGCAGCTGACCACGGTGCGCGCCTGGCCCCTGGTCCCCATGCCCGCTGCCTGGCGCCTGTCCCCGCTGTCTATCTCCCTTGTGCCCAGCCCCTGGCATCCCTCCTGCAGGGGGCTCCCTGAGCTGAGCTCCTCTGTCCCTGCTCCTCGGACATCGCTGTATGTCCCCACCTTAGCTTCGTGATCTATGGCTGTGTCTTCCATGGAGATGAGCAGGGACTGGGAAAAATAAACACAGGCAGGGCCAGAAAACTCGATCTATCTGTGAATGCCAATCACCCACATGAAAAGACAAAACGTAAGCTGGAGATGACGTCTGTGGGGAATGTGCCAAAGGGTTGATGACCACATGCACACAGGAAGGGCACCCCAATGCTTGAGTGCGTCACACGAGGGACAAATGCAGGGGGTGAACCTACTGGACGGTCCCCTGACCAGGAACAAGGGCATCAGTGAAGGGCTATGTGTGTCTTCGCCCGTGAGCACAGGAAAGCCTGTGTCCCCAGGTCCCCTGCTCCGGGAAGACTGTAGTTAGATGGGCATTTGTATATATATCATGCTTTGGGTGGGGGAGTAAATTCCTAGAATATTCATGCACTTTTCATAGAAGTTTTACTCTAGTAATGAATGCCAGCGTTATCATTCCACGTTAGGTAGAGTCTTCATTCAAAGCACTATCTAAAGTACAAACGCTGAAATACTCTAAATGCCCAAAAACAGAAGTTATATGATGCAACCACTGGATTAGTTATTTCTCAGCTACAGGCGTTTGTCTACTATTTTCTGTAACCCTTAGGGGACTCTCCCCTGTAGGTCCTGGTAGGAAGCAAAGCCATCCCTCAGAGAACTGAGGGCCCCAGTTTCCCCTCCCATAGGTGAGCAGGGCTGTAGCCCAGGCCCTGCCAGCCAGGTGCTCCCTGCAGAGCGGGGCCACAGGACGGGCACTGTGGGCTCAAACTCCTAAAGGTCAGAGGTACATACAAAGGGGGGTATACCTCCACCAAGTAAAGTTCATCCCAAGAGTGAAAGACTGGTTTAGTATTTCCTAAAACCTACCAGTGTAATCCGCAACCTTAATAGGGTAAAGAAGAAAGTGAATAATCAGCCCAACACTTCTTTAAATTCTTCAGTAAAATTCAAAGTCTGTATATGCCAAAAACAGCAAACTAAGAATAGAGGGAACTTCCTTAATATCACAAAAGGCATCTTCAAAAAGAATAAAATAAAAGAGGAAAAAATTATTTGCAGAGATTATACTTAATGGTAAAATACCGAAGATTTTTCCTCAAGATTGGATATAAGACATGACGTTCCATGAGCCATATATTCAAATGTCACCCTGAAAAATTCTCAACAGCACCACAGTGCAAATAAAAGGAAATTTTACATGAACTTGAAAGGAGTGAGTATCTTCTCTCTGGAGAACATAATTATGCATGAAGAAAATCCAAAGGGGTCTATAGACAAATCACTGGAATTAATTAGCGAATTTAGCAAGGTCAGTCTGATATTCCCGTATGCTAGCAACAAACGGTTAAATGATGAATTTTTTAAATGCCATTTGCAATAGCGTCGAGCAATCAAATACCTAATGACAGATGGGCATTTGTCGGGAGGGGGACGTGGGGCTCTGAGAAGCTAACGGAGGCCTGAGTGCATGTGGAGATGAGCCACATTCACGACCCGAATCTCAGTGTCGTGGGCGCCCCTCACTTTGATCTGGAGGGTCATTGTAATTCCGTTTAGAACTCCATTGTAGTATTTTGTCAAAATGAACAACCTGGCTTTAGATTGACAGGAAAATCAAAGGACATCAGGGCGTGAAGATAGCCTTTGAGAGGAAGAAGCAATTGAAAGGGGACCGCCAACCAAGAGCCCTGTGCCAACACCTTCATGCGGGCACATGGTTGTGCAGGATTGTGGACAAATGGACCCAGAGGAGAGCCCTCAGCGTGGCCCCCTGGCGTTGGATGAGATGCCTCCCTCTGCAGAGGCGGGTGGGGGCATCGCAGCGAGTCGCTTCACACAATGCAAACAGAAGGTCCCCATTTCTACCAACATCGTTGATTGGGGACAATCATTTTCCCAACTGTAAAAGCAAAACCTATAAAGCTTTCAGAAGAAAATGTAGTAGGATATTTTCAGGACCTTGGAGTAGGCAACAAGGTCTTAAACAGGATGCTGAAATTCTAACTATGCAAGTATTTTTTAATTGATTAAACTTCATTTAAAAAAAAGCTCCTTACAATACAGAAGGGATAATGCTCCAAGACTTTGAGCAAAGATTGCCATACTCGGAATACATAAAGAATGCCTACCCATCAGTGAGGGAGGGACAGCCCATGTTGGGTATAGACCAGAGGCCACACAAGCTCTTCGCCAAGAAAGACATTCGAATGATCTGTGAGCACAGAACAAGATGCTCAGAATTAACTAATAAGAAAAATTAAAATTAAAATGGTAAGAAATGGCTAGTCACCCACAAGAACAGCTAAAACCGCAAGGACCGAAGATGCCAAGTGTTGGCACGGCTGTGGACACTCAGCCTCCCACGGACGTGACACCGACACCAACAGATCTGGAAGCGGTTTGGCACTTCTAATAAAGTAAAACTGACTCCCACCCGCTGGCTCTGGGGTCCCTCTCCCAGGCACCTACCAGGAGCGGTGAATGCGTTTTTCCACAGACACTTCCTCACAATACTCTTAACAGCCTTTGTCATATAACATTCAAAAATTGGAAACAGCGCAGAAGTCCACAGACAGGATCTCAGGTAACACATCTGGTGCATCCATCCCGAGGGACGCTCCACACAAAGGCAGGGACAACAGTCGGCGGGGGCGGGGGCACTGCCCAGGGAAACATGTAGGTGGACGTTCGTCAAAGGCATGCTCCCATTCCGTGTATTTTACTACACTCAAATCATGCTTTGATTTCAAAAAGAGACATATACTATAAATGAACCAAATATTGTCATTCCCTTTCTGTATAAGGTAAGTATCACACGTTACTTACAGGCTGGTGGTGAACATTAATCACAGAAACACTTTCTGCTACTTTTCTACATCTTCCGACTCTCCTTCAGGCACTCATGTGTTCATTCACTTTAAACCAAAAAAATCACCTACACTTTTAACATTTTTAAAAAGAGCATTTGTATGTCAATCTGTATGTGTATATGTTTATATGAGTTGGTTCTTTGCAATATTGTTTCAATATTTATGTTTTGAAAAATGAAATCCAACAAAAGCAAGCGCAGCTCAGACACGCGAGCGTCTCGTGAGCCCTGACTTCCAAGCAGGCCGAGGGGACACCGCGCGAGCTTCTGCACCCGCGACGGATCCCCACAAGCCCGGTGACATAAACGCCCCCTTCCGTCAGGACCTGCTGGATTGGACTCCGGCAGAGGGTCTCACAGGCCTAGATGAAGGTGCCAGCGGGCTGTGGTCCACCTGGAACCCCGGATCCTCTCCCAGGCCCATTCAGGGATTGTTGGAATTCCGTTCTGTGATTATTATGTGACCCAGTTCCTGATTTCACTCTGACTGTTGGCCAGTATTCGCTCTCGGCAACCAGAGGCCCCTCAGTCCTGGCCCCATGCCTCCCTCCCCTCAGAGGCAGCCCACAGCATGGCTGTCACTTCCTGCAGGCCCGTCTCTGCCCACTCTCCACCCTTACAGGGCTTGCCTGATCAGGCCCACCCGCTGGGCCCTCCGGATCCCCTCGAAGTCAGCGGGTTACCAGCTCATCACTGGAGTGACGTCCCACCATACCCGGCCCCCACCCTGACGCACTCACACCACACGGGCCGCAAACACTGGGTGGCAGGACTCTTGGGGTTCATACTGGAATCCTGCCCAGTGTGGACACAATGTTAAAAACAAGCTAATGTCCTACCCGGGTATCTACAGAGGTAGAAGCCCCTGCATAAACCTGCAGTTGGAAATAAGTGCAGCTGACGGCGCCCTGCTGTGCTTCCCTCAGAATCGGGGGTCTGTCCATCTGCAGCCTTAACACCCCCACACCAGGCCCCCCAGGGCAGGGCTGAGCCAGAGGCGGCCTGATGACCAGGGCATGGCGCTGCCTCCCAGAGGTGTGTCCACACCGAGCGTCCAGGTGGCGCTCTGCTCCCAGCCGACCTGGGGCACAGCATGAAGGTGCAGGCCAGACCAGGGAGCCTCAGGCACTACCATCTGTGGTTTGGGGGTGGGGACAGGTTATCCCCCTGGAACCACGCCTGGGCCTGAAAGCAAAAAGGGCCTTTGGGGCAGAAAGGGAGTGGTGAGCTGGCCCGCTGGGTGGGCAGAGCAGGGACTCGGTGGTCGAGAGTGGGTGCGGGGGTCTGGGGGTGCGCTCTGGGTTGGGGAAGGCCCGCAGAACCCGGATGCCAGGAGCTGGGCAAACGGAAGCCAGCAGGATCCCGGAGCTGGGTGGGGTGCGGCACTGCAGGCCTGGACCCCGGGCTCGGGGCAGCTGGGAAAGGCCTGCCTTTCCGATACCACCCTCTCCCTCCTGTCCTGGGGCGACGGGGGCCTGGGGTCATCCCAGGCCTGCTGGTTGGAAGCAAACCTCATGGACAGGCGCTTATGGCCAGATGGGGACTTGATTTAGAAACTGAAAATAAATCTCAATGAGCAGGAGAAAATGGCCAATTCTTGCTACCATAGTAACAAAGATTTTGAGGAGGGAGAGCTTGGGGAAGAGCCTAGAAGGCCGCAGCGATGACTCCTGCCCTGCCTCCCAGGCCCAAGGCGCTTTCTGCTGCTTTCTCCCAAAATTCCCAGCCCAGCGAGGGCAGAGGGGGCAGGCTCCGTCCACCCCCACCCTGCCTGGGGGTGGGGAGGGGGCAAGCTCTGCTGCGGGAGCCGCTGCAGCGCCCCGCGGTCCTATCTGAGGGCTGCTCACCCCCTTCACACTCAGGGGTGGCTCCGCATGCTGGCCGGGGCAGATCCCTCCCTCCTGGGTGCCCCACCTCACCTCGGGGGCGTGCTCCATGTCTTCCCCAAGGACACAAGGCTCTCCAGGACGAGATGAGGGTCAGTGGGCTTAGAGGCACAGCTGTGTGTCACGTAGAGGGGTTAGGGCTCCCCAGCCCTGGGCTTCAGGGAGAGCTCATCCTTACGGGAAATCCACAAGCTCTGATCAGGCCCCCCATCGTCGGCCCGAGTACAGGCTCCAGGGACCCCAGGCCATGAGGAAGGTAGGCGTTTCAAGGTAGTGACAGGGTTCAGTTCAGATGAAGAATGGGGATCTCAGAGTCATGTGGGAGCGCAGCCTGGAAGGTTCCGGATGCATCTGGAAGTTGAGGCGGAGTCAGTGGCTCCTCCTAAAATGCAGCACCTGCAGTGTCCTTCAGGGGCCACTGAAGACAGCGAAGCCGTAGAGCTGGGATAGATGGGCTCGTGATGCCTGGCTCCAGGGTGCGCCCACCAGGAAGGCAGAGCGGCGGGCTCCGTAGTGTCAGAGACGTCTCGACCTTGAGCTCTGCTAGGCCGGGCCTGGACTGGTGCAGCACCTGGGAGGGCTCTCGGCAGTGTTATCTGCCCCCTTTAAACATGCACCTGCCCTGTGGCCCAGGAATTCCTCTCCTAGGTGGGCACCCACAGAAACGCTCACCAGGGGGGGCACCTGAGAATGTGCACAGAGCCCCACCCGTAGCCAAAAACAAAACCACCTCAAATATATGTTTAAGATGAAGACTTCATTTAAAAAGAGGTAAAGGTGATTATGTAAGAGCTGGAGGCGTCTGGGCCCAAAGAGAACTTGGGTTTAGAGGGCCGCCAAGTGTTTCTACAGACACGGCACTTGAAAGGAGAGTCGCCTGTCCCCTGGGTCCTGGCTGTCCAGGGCATAGATCCTGCGCCTCTGCCAGGAGCTTACGGAGGGGGAGCTGTCCAGGGACTGGGACCAATGCTTCCCCTGGCCCAGGGCTGCTGGGTGGGCTCCCCAGCCCGGGCACAGCCCCGTCCCTGAGGTCACCTCTGTCCGAGGGTGTCCTCACCCCAACAGGGCTCTTTCTTGCTTGTCCTTTTGTTTTGCAAAAAGGACAGAACCTTACCGGGGTCCCCACAGTGGTGTGCGGGTGGAGCCGAGCCCCTGGGCCTGTCCCTCCCTAGCGAGGCCCCTGGCTGGGCAGATGCATGTGTCAGGGACACACAGGCAGCAGAGGCAGATGTCATGCAGCCTGCTGCTAATTACCAGCAACGTGCAGCAGCAAATTGAGCGATGATGGATTTAATAAATTCCTATACTTTTTGTTTACACCAACAGTGATTCGGGTGTGGGAGTGTGGGGGGACGTGCTCGGCATGTCGAGTCACACCTGCTTCCCTGCTGCCTGCTTTACACGGCCTTTGGGGGCTGAGCAGACAGGAGAGCAATTGCGTTTTTCTCCCTGTATGTGGCTGAGGGACTGTTTGAAGGAGGAGGCCTACTGAAGCCTGTTCAACCTCAGAGCCGCGAGGATTGGGGCAGGGCCGCCCAGGAAGGTGCCCACCAGGCCCCACGGAGGCTCTGCGGCTCTACTCTGCCTGGGTTAGCAAACCAGTGGGCACCGAGCCGCACAGAGCTTGAGGGGTAGGGAGCCCTCGGCCATGGTAGCTCCGTGACTGCTGACCAGGTAGGACAGGGGCAGCTCAGAAGCCCCCTCCAGGCCGGCTGGTCCTCTGCCAGCCACGTAGTGCTGGGCAAACATGAGACTCTGCCCCAGACTCCCAGCAAGTAAAGAAACCCCAGGTCCCAGAGGCAGGGCCACTGTGCCCTCCCTCGTGTCCCCAGCCAAGTGTGATGCACAGTGGACACCTTCAGTGTTAGCCGAGGGCGGAGGGACAGAGACACACAGGGACACAGGGATGGGTGTGCATGAGGCGTGGTGGGACCCTCTGAGCACCTCTCCTGGTGTTCAAGTACCACGCCCCCCAAGCCCCAGCGCCTGAGGGTCAGGGGAATCAGCGGAGGCTCGGGCGGGACGGCGACATGCAGGCTGGGAGCCACAGGCCGTGCTGCCGAGCCGAAGGAACCAGGGCTGCCTGGCTGTTCGAGGCAGTGACTGCCCACACGCACTATTTGCCAGTTTTTGCCAAGCAATCTGGCTGGTAGGCTGGCGAGCCAGGGGGATCATATCAGGGTCTGGGTAAAGATGGGCGTCTGCTGCCCCAGCCTCAGCAACTGGGCAATGGGGGCGACTGGATGCTTTGGGAGACTCAACGTGTAGCATGGTGAGTAGGCTGTGCTGGCTGCACCCTGATCCCAACATAGCACACTTGGTGACCTGGGACAGCCCCTCCCTGTAAAATGGAGATGACAAGACAGTGGATTTGTGCATGAAGCAGAGCCCTGCTCAGCCAAGTTCTCAGCAAACACCAGGCGTTGGGGGAAGACACCACTGAGCCCGAGGATGGGGGCAGCTTGCAAAGGTCAGAGCCTGGGTAGCTGCGTGGGCCACTCCTGCGGCATTCCAGCCAAGGTCTAAGGGACCCAGGAGGTCTGGATCAATTCCCATGGCCTGTGCCAGCCCCTAGCACCCAGAGGGAAGGCGTGCAGGCACCTTGGAAGGCCGAGTCACACAGCGGGGGCACTGCCCCCCAGCCCCTGCAGCTCTGAGCCTGCATTACCTCCTCACCTCCAGCCCCCACCCCTGTGAGCTCAGGGCCTCTGCTGTGGCCTCTGCTGCTCAGTGAAGAAACTGGGGACCCCTGGCAGCTAGAAAGATGGGCTCGGAGGCTGCAGGGCACAAGCAAGCCTTGTGGGGTGGCGGGGGAAAGGGGTGAGGCACCGCTGCGTCTGGGAACCAGAGGCCCCAGGGAGAGGCTCGCAGAAGCCAGCCTGTCGCCTGGGCACCCAGGGAGAAGTGGGCTGAGAGCCCTCAGTCCTTGGAGCCCCCAAGGGGCAGCAGTCAGGACACTACCCACCCAGGGCAGCAGGGAGCCCCAGCATGCCTGGCCAGGGCACCCCCCAGGACTGGCTCTGATCTGAATGTTGCCCTTGGGTCTCCATCCCTGGCCCCACTCAGAGTTCTGGTTCCCGGGCCTGGACATTTGAGTCTGGACCTCCAGATTGACCCTTGCCCCAGCATGACCCCTGTTCCAGCACCCCCACGAGGCACACAGAGCCTGCCTGCCCCAGCCAGCAGGGCCATCCTCACGTGTGCTGAAGTGACCATCCGACCAGAGACTGCATCGCACTCAGGCTGGGGGCCCCACTGTGCCCACCTGCAGGGGCAGAGCCAAGCCCTCGGCTGTGACGACAGACACTGGGGCCCAGCCGCCCCCACATGTGGGCCCTCTCTCCTCCTGGGCTGTGGGCACGGGGCAGCCGGCAGGACGCCTGGTCAGCATTCCAGGCAGCCGGCCCGCTGCTGACAGCAGCCACAGCACGATTTACAGCTTTATTTCCTGTTAGTATCTCGAGCTCGGAGATGATAAATGGGGTCTGCAGAGCCCAAAACCACGATATCGCATTGCGGGAAGGGCCTGCGCGTGAGCCGCCTGGACCCAGCGTCCTGAGGGGCCTGCGGCCACCCCCCTGTGCGTGGCTGTGGGCTCGCGGGGTCCGGCTCCCTGACCCTGGCTCCTCACCACCAGCTCGGGGCTCCAGACCCACTCAGTCCTCCTGTGACCTGCAAGGTAGGGGCCCTGCTGCCCCAGGCACAGCCAGAGCCATAGCTGAAGCCGGAGGATCCCCGACACTGCAGGACGGAGAGCAAAGCCCGGGGCCAGGGAGTCCGGTTCCTGCTGTACACCAGCCCCAGGCGGCTGTGGGTCTCCTGGGAGCAGCCTGCAGGCTGGGCGCAGCCCCCGTGCACGGTCAGGCTGGACACCCGGGCTGCTCAGGGGGCTCAGGAGACCAGACAGGCCTGGGAGGTTCCCTGGGGGAGGGTGCTACGGTGTGGCACACAGGGCAACCAGCTGGGTGCAGGGACTGGGGAGGGAGCCAGAAGGGGAGGCCTGGGGGGCAGCCGACTGTCGGGGGGGGGGAGACCCAAGGAGGGTGGAGGGCAGAACTGGGGGTCTGCAGGGAAGATGGAGCGCCAGGGGCCAGACGTGGATAGTGTGTGGCTGGCAGAGGGCTGGGCACCCTGACCACCAGGCCCCACAGGCTGGGCACAGCTGGGGCCAGAGCTGGAGGGGGCAGGAAGCTGTGGGTGATGAAAGGAAGTGGTGGCCTGTACCCTGCAAGGTGCGACGTGCTCACACCTCTGTCTCGACAGGCGGTCACCAAGGCAGGGGGCCCACGCTCTCTGGCCCCTTCTGATCTGGGCAGGGGCCAGGGGACCCTCCTCAGGCTCTGTGGAAGCCCGGCCCAGCCCCATGTTCGATTCCATCTCATTTCCCAGGAGACCCCACAAGGCTCACTCAGTACTGTGCCCCCGGCTGGGCTCACATACCTCTGAGGGCCCCGCCCAGGGCCACCTGATGGCCCGGTCTGGGTGAAGCCCTTGAGTGCCATCCCAGAGGCTCAGGGAGGTCCTGCAGGGGTGCTCAGGACAGCAGGCCCGGTTCCCGGCTGCTGAAGCCCCATCCTAGCGCGGAGCCCAGAGCACCAGGCTGGGGACAGAAGGTGGGGTCCGTGTGCCCAGTGTCCTGAACTCAGCCCCGGGAACTGTAGTGGCATCTTGGGAGGTTGAGCCCCAGACCTGAGGCCCTGACCGCGGGCTGTGCTGTGGCTGCCCAAACCGCCGCTGGGACAGCTCGCCCTCCCCCACCCATGCCACGGGGAGCAGAGCCGGGGCCATCCATCTGAGTTTTAATTTGGATATTAGACAGTGTTCACATTCCATTATGTGGCAGAATTAGTTGCCAAAGCAAGGGGAGCCAGCGGGAGTGGAAAGTGATCTATGATTCTGTTAATCAGGGCGGACAGCGGTGGAAGCCGGGAGGCCAGCAGGGTCATCTCACGAGGGCGGGCAGCCCGCAGCCCCAGGGCTGGGCAGTGTCGGGCACGCGGGCCCCACCTGGGCTGCAGGCTCTGCCCCCAGAAACCCTGGTCTGACCTGCTTCCTGCTGCCCGGCGCCCTCATGGGGCACCCCTGCCCTGCCTAGGGCTCGGCCTGACCGCTGGTGTTCCCTCATTCAAGGGAAAGGTGCAGGCAGATGGGGCACCGGGGGAGCCGGAGGGGCAGAAGGCAGAGAGCCCGCCCCTGCCTGAAGGGTGGGGTCTCCGGCGCACTCGGGTGCAAGCTGCAGACAGAGCTCCCGCCAGTGAGCAGCCCACCAGCTGGCTCCACGGACAGAGGAGACACAGGCACAGAGACAAGCGAGGCGGCCGCGAGCCCCGAGGCACCTGAGGCCCGGAGCTGGAAGAGGCAGGAAGGACCCTCGCCCGGAGCACGGCCTGGGGTGTGAAGCCTCCAGCACACAGCACCTTTCTGCACTGGCCTGGAAGCCTACACACCTCTGTGGGGTCTGGTCCCCCAGGGCTGGCCATGGGCCTTGCTGCGGAAAGGGAACCCACAGCAGGCAGCGGGGTCTGCAGCACATTCCAGACACTCGGTGGCTCTCTTCCTCCCCAAAGCCAGGTCTGTGCGTGGTGGGAAGACGCCCAAAGGAGACAGGGGTGCTGAGGCCAGGCAGCCACAGGGCTGGCAGTAGAGAGTGGGAAAAACTCAGCAGAGGAAGCCTCACCCCAAAGCCAGGGCCTGGTCCTTGGCTGCTGGGGCTGTGCGGCCCTGTGTCAGTGCCTGGGACCAGACACTGAGGGGTGGTCACCTGGCTGAAGCCACACAGCTGAGTTAAGGGGCACCTGTCACTGCAGGACAGTGGCCAGAGCTGAGCAGGGCTTCTGTCTCCAGGGGAACAGTGGCTGAGCCCCTCCTGGGACCCCTTCCACTCCAAGAGCCTCTGGCTTCAAAGCAGAGACTTTTGCTTTCAAAGAACTTTGTTTACTACAATTTATTAAGGCTCTGGGAGGACATGATGAGAAAGTTCTGGAGACAGACGGTGCGGAGGGCTGCGCAAGGTGAATGTGTTCAGTCTCTGGACCTGTGCGATTCACGTGGTAAAATGTACATTATGGTACATGTATTTTACTGCAACAAAAAAGTCGCCCAAGGACATGGCTACACAACAAAAATGAGGGCTGGCAGCACCCTGGCAGCCCCTCCCAGGCAAGCACTGCACACGGCAGCTGCTCAGTCCTCGTCCAGCGCCATGCATCTCCCAGGGCTCAGCACTGCGCCCGCTTGGCCCCACCTGTCGTTGCGAATAAAGTTTTATCGGCAACCAGCACATCTCTTGTCCATTGCCTGCCCTCAACCTACTTGGCTGAGTCGAGGGGGTAGGACAGAAAAAAACAGGGCCACGAAGCCTGAGATACCGGCCGGCCCCCCGCAGGAAAGGCCCGCGGCCCTGCCTGGACCACAGAGCCAGCCCTGCCTCCGAGCACGCACACTGCGGTCCGGTGGGCCCCTGGGGAGAGGGCCTGTGTGAGCAGGGCCCCTTGGTCCTCCTCCCGGCACAGTCGCCCATGACACGGTTCTGGTCTTTACAGCTTCAAACTGTATTAAACTCCCTCCTGGCCCCATCGCCTCTCAGGCTACTGTCGAGTGAGCGCCGAGGAGATCCTGCCTCCCCATCCCACTGTGTCCACCTCTGTGTCTTAGAGCCACCGAGAGGATGCACGTGCCACCCGGCACTGGGAGCTGATTAACAATCCAGGTGGAGAAGCAGCAGGCGGTATGGACGTCGTGTGGGCTGTGCCCTTGCTCAGGCCACCGGGACCGGGAGCTGTGGCTCCTCCGTGTTGGTCGGTGGGCTCACCAGACGTGGGGTGGGGCAGCACTGGCTGGTCCTGAAGCCCTAATCCCAAGCCCACTCAGTGGCCCACCGGAGCGAGGCCACTTAAGAACCATGCGTCGGGTGGCCCGTAGGCAGGCACCAAAGAAGCAGCCGGCACTCTGCTCCCGACCCCCTGCTGACCACCCAGCCTCGACGCAGGTGCAGAGGAGGCCCTGTGTGTGGTGGGCCAGGCCCAAGCCCTCAGGAGCAGTGCCGAGGGAGCTCCCGGCCAGGAAGCAGGCACCGGGGGCCAAGACCTGCTTTACCTCCACTGCCTGCCCCTGCCCCCCACCCCTGATGGGTGCTGCCTGCCCCTGCCCCCACCCCCACTGGGTGTGCGTGGTCCCAGGCTTCGCTGTGTAAGGAAGGGGTGGGCTCAGCGTGGGGCACAGGGGGTCAGGGGCGCTGGGGGCCCCCTGCACTGGGAGAGGAGCGGAGCAGGTGTGGCCCCTCTGCAGATGGCCTGGCCCAGGTGCGGACCCCGGGACAGCTCCCACGAGCCCCCTTTCCTCAGTCCCTCAGAGCTGCTGAGGGGGAGGCAGATGTGCCAGGATGTACAGGGCCCGCCAGGCCCTGGCACATGCTGCTCCCCACCCCTCGCTCGTCCGCACCTCACATCCTAGCTCAGCTGAGGGGTGCTCGGCCGGGGAGCCCGTCCCGGGTGCAGGCCACACGGCCTGAGCCTGAGGTCGCTCAGAGGCTGACCTTGCCCCTTGTTAAATGCGTGGCCTGGCCCAGATCTTCTACCACCTCCAAGCCCGTTCCCACATCCTCGGGGGGTGCTGACAATGCCTCTGTCAAGGGCTTCGAGTTTCATCTCTGGACAAGTGAGGTGATGGAGGAGAAGGGCTCAGCCTGGCACCAGGCCAAGGGAGGGCCGGGCAGGGGCTTCACCAGGACCTCATCACTGTCCACCCGGGAAGACAGGGCTCCTTTGCCCGCACAGCGTCCTGGGTGTCCCGGCCTTGGGCCCTGGAGCCCTCAGAGTCGGCTTGCCCGGCTGAATAGCAAGCGGTTTCTGAAGTATTTCACGGGGAAGAAAACCCCAGCCACGGGATCTGAAGTTAGGAGCCACCCTCGAGATACACGTCCCCGCAGGTCCCGGCGTGGGCCCAGGGTGGGGCTGTGGTGTCCAGCCCTGGCTCAGCAGCCCACGGGGCACCCAGAGGGAGGGGCAGGCAGATGGACGTCGGAGCGGTTGCCTCGGGGCCCTCCGTGACCCGACCTGCTGCTCCTGGCTCCCGAAGCGACCCTCGTGGCCTGAGCCGGAGGAGGACCGTTCCCGGGGAGGGTGAGGTCCCCAGGGAAACACAGGGGCACCAGTGCTCCCTCCGCCCCTGCCCACCTCCCTGCCCCTTACTCCTCTCCTCTCCAGACCAGGCCTGGGCGGTGAGGCTGAGAGGGAGCCTCAAGGTGGCCTTACCCTCCCGGGAGGCATCTGCTCTGGGAGGGGGTGGGTCCTTGGACCTGGGACTCAGGTCGCCCCCTCCCTTAGCAGGGCAAAAAGACCACCACCTGCCAGGGAGCTGGCCGTGATGTGTGGGTGGGGGACACACAGGCCCATGAGAGACACGGGCCCCAGATGCTTTCTTTGCTCACTCAGGGACCGCAGAGGGTCCACAGAGGCAGGGGAGAGGGGCCGTGACCTTCGTGGGGCGGGGCCTGAGCAGCGGTGGGCCGGGCGCGCGGGTCTCTGCTTTCCGGAGGCTCCGGCCCCGGGCCTGCGCCCACTCAGGCTCTTGGCACCTCCCGGACGGATACAGAGAGTCCATCATGTTCAATTACTCTGCGAAAAAACCAGAGGTTTCTCACAATTCAACACCCCATTAGCCGATAATTCAGCACAGATTCTCATCTAATGTGACTATATTTTACACAGATTATTTCGGACAAGAATCCAGTCCCTGATAACATCGATCTTCATAGAGTCGTCCTCAGGCATCTCGTCTCAGGCCCCTGCGCACGGGCTCACGGCTGCAAATCGGAGAGGGAGACAGGGCCAGGCGACCTTGCGTCCCAGAGCCCCGGGGCAGGTGGCAGTGAGGGGAGGGGGTCCGGGCTTCTGGGGGCTGCACGCCCCTGAGGACACCCCACAGCTCGTCTCCCCAGGTGGAAGGCCGCGTGCCCTGCTGGTCAGCTTGGCCTCCGGCCCTTTGCCGCGTAGGTGGACATCGCCTGGCCCCGAGGACACTCTGGGGATGAATGACAGTCTTTTCAGAAGGCCAGCGGCCTTGCAAGTGCCCACTGACGGGCACCCACGGGCATCTGATGGAAGATTTATCCCACGGCTCTGCAACACAGCACGGCCATTGCCCTAATACTTTATCAGGCTTGTTGAAATATCAATTTTGCACATGGCTTCACACGGCTGCCTGCGGCCCTGCTCAGGCCTATTACTTAATTCTTCTGTCATTAAGAAATCCAATCTCTAACTCCACTGCCATGGGAGGAGGCAAAGGGGGGCACCGGCTAATAGACCTGGAACCATCTGCTAATTGTGGTTCCTCGGCCCTGAGTGAAATGGAGAGGGATGAAGACAGCGATGGGACTGTGGCGGCCGGGGGCAGGGCCGGACCTGGTCAGCGCGTCGGGGCGGCCACCTTCCTGCTGGCCTGGGCTGCCTGCCTTTCTAAGCCCCAACGGAGAGAGACAGCGAGCAGGTGGGCTCCCCACAGCCGTCCAGCTCCGTCTGTATCCACCGCAAGGTCACAGCCACTGCGAGCCACCCGGGGTCACAGGAGGGCACCTGTCACCCTTCCTGCTTTGGCCGGCCTGCCCCCTAGGCACTCAGCAGCCCCTTCCCCGGATCTGAAACACCTCCCCTCCTTCCCCGTCCAGGATGCCCTTGGAGCGATGGATGACTTTGGGAAGTTCCAGCCCCTCTCCTCCTCCAGGGGGAGGTCTGTTGACAAGTTTTCTATATCACAAGCCCCTTTGTAATTGAGGACATTAATTTATTTCTCCATCCTGTTAGCTCCATGCTAAGTAGGTCCCAGTCCTTACCCTACAAAGTCTGCTTTGCTGACAATTAATCATCCCCATCTGCCTTTTGAGCCCTTCCCGATAAAGGATTCATTTGATGCACCTCAAGGAAGTCGTCCACCATCTCATCAAAGTCCATTCACAGCCCAACGAAACAAGGGCAGATTTTTTTAAAGAATAATTCCCAACCTAAATGACCGTAAACAACTAATTTTCTCTGTGTCCCCTGCTGGGCCCAGGATGCAGCAATTCAGATACAAGCCCCTTTGTCCCCAGCTGTTGCCCAGAAGCAGTTTGGCCCTTGTCCAAGCCTGCACACCTATTTTGGCTCCAACTTAATGTTCCCATTTGTATTGTTTGTAGTTTTCAAGTAAATGCACCTCAAACAAAGAGGAGGAGGCCGGCTGGCTGAAACACTGGTAGAGGGCTGGCCCACACCCCTCTACGGAGCCAATCTTCCATCACCGGGTCTCAGTAAAGCCCGGAAGCCCAAGGCACCAGCCCCCCACACGCAGCACCCAGGGCCTTGGCAGGCCGCTCCTCCTCAAGCGAGACGTGAGGTGGCGTCTTCCGCACCACCCAGGGACACCCTACCCTTCCACTGCCCACCATGCTTTGCAGAGGGGCTGTGAACAGAACCCAAGGGCCTGTGGCTGGGGGTGCACTGGACTCCCCACTTTCTCTGGACCTCCCCATCCCAGCAGCTCGCACTTCAGGATCTGGGGACTAAGAAGCCATCCTGCTGCCTACAGAGCAGACCCCCCTTCTCCACGCCCCACCCTTGCCCCCTGCTGTGGAGCTCCCCAGGGTGCTGGAGCGAACCTGCTGAGCCAGTTAGGAGTCTGCAGCAGAAGTCCATGGGAGAGGGGATGCGAGTGACAGAGGGGAGTCCGGGCTATGCTCCAGCGCCGGGCCTGCTGGGCGCTAGTGCCTCTGGCCGGGACAGAGAACAGAAGGAAGGGCTGGTTTCGTGTGGAGGTTGACTGGTGTTCGTCGGACTGTAAGCTCATGAGGTCAGGGACCACACCCGCCTTGGGTCCAGGGTGTTCTGGTACTGGCACGAATTTCAGGAAGTAACAGTTGAAATAATAAACAACAGTTGTCTTTGCACTGACTCCGGGAGCCCGAGTCCCCCAGCCAAGGTGGCCTGCATGGCCAGTGACAGCTCTGTGTGGGGCGCAGACGAGGCCGCTCCTCCGGCAGCTGCCCCAGAGGCTGTGCGCCAGCGGCCGTGGGCGGCCTGTTTGTCTCATGTTTCAGGCTCAAGGTCAGTTACCTGCAGATTCTCGAGAGGCATGACCCAAGGCCATAATCCGTCTTCTGCACCCAGGAGGGGTTGTGCCAGACCCCAGGAATGCCGCAGGGCCTGGGCAGCTGCCCTCGGAGCCTCAGTTACTAAATCTGAAATTCGGGATATTTGGGAAGAACCTAACTCTTCACAAGTAGCTGTGAGGATGTGATGGAACGATGTGTGTAACATGCTGGCACCATGTACGGCTAAGCGGGGACTCGGATCACCCATGCGTCCCTGTCACTGGGAACCAGTCAAGGCCCATGGACTTGCACCTCTCCCGCCCCTGGAACAACATGTGCTGTCCACAAGGTGCCCAGCAGGTGCTGCCCCAAGGAACCGGCTTGTCCGCCAAGACAGCACATGTCTCCTGGCTTGGAGACTGTGGGTCTCCAGGCATTTCTTCCCCCATGGATGGGGAGCATCACAGGGCGGGCCCCTGGGTCCCCCACCTGCCAGGGAGTCTGCCGTGTTTCCTGGGAGAATGCAGAAGGGAAAGGTTATGGGGACCTTTCCTGCTCGGGGTTAGCAGAGGTCCGGGACGTGCAGTCACCTCAGGCAGGTGGGCTCCACAGGGTCCCAGGAAGGCGGGTGTCCCAGGAAGATCAGCAGCAGATCCCAACCACTGTGGCTGCCAAGCTCTCCTCCCCTGGGGGCATGGGGTGGGGGTGTCGACTGGCAGACGCTCAGGTGTGAAAGCGGCCGGCACACAGGCCCCTTCTCCAAAACTGGGAACCACCTTCCTAGTCGGTCACCAAGGAGCGCTGGCCCCCGGCTGGTCAAGAGTTAAGGACCTTCGGACTTTGCTGGAATTTCCACTACGATCTGAGCGAGGGATGCGGCTGTGTCCGAGTTCAGAGGCACGGCTGCATTTAAGCAGGAAATGAAAGGGCCTCTGAATAATAGAACTCGGCTTCATGTTCTGTATTTAATTTCCCCGTAACATGGGGGGCGGACAGCTCGGACGGCAGCACCCCCAGGGCCCCCTGACGCCCCTGGGCAAGGGCAGGACCCATCGGACGTGCAGTGTGAAGGGTTTCTGTGCCTTCACAGACTGCAGCCCAGTTTAACTAGCTTGTTTCACCTACATATTTGACCTTTTTATTTAAACAAAGATGTGCTATTTCTTTCCCCACTGGCTTTACTTGAGCAGAGATGGTGCATCCCAGC
The DNA here is from genome assembly GCF_040802235.1 of Manis javanica. Lineage (NCBI taxonomy): Eukaryota > Metazoa > Chordata > Mammalia > Pholidota > Manidae > Manis > Manis javanica. The sequence goes on from NC_133165.1 coordinate 118,096,723, forward strand.
TGGGGGGCTGCTCTGCACACCTGAGGGCTCCGGCGCAGCTTCCTCCCAGCGGTGGCTGCCCAGATGCCAGGCGTGTGCGTGCGGCCCGTCCTTGCCCTCCCATCAGACAGAAGGAGACCCATATCCCCGTGCATGCCTGCATGGCTCAGGGGGCCCAGGGGTCTCGGGTGGAGGCAGTGCCCTGCCGGCCCTCAGCCAGGTAGTGTCCATGAACTAGGCAGCCATCAGACAGGGGTCCCGGCTGCTGTGCCCGACACATTCCCAGGTTGCCAGCATGCTGAGGGCTCCTGTTCTCCGGGACCTGACTCTCCAGAGTATAGACCACTTGCCTGGGAGCCAGAGGCATAATAAAGACCCCCTCACCTCCCCATGAGCCCCCCAGAATGGAGAATGGGGTCATGCACAGAGCAAAGGGTGTTGCTCCCATTATCCCTATAATTAAACCCCACAACTACCCAGGTCTCCAAAGCCCGAGGTCCGGCCTCCTCCAGCCTGCAGATGGTCCTCCCACGGCCGCCCGCCCACCCGCTACCTCCCAAGCTTGTGCCCACCTTCTCAGGGCCCTGGCACTGCCCTCCTTTCACCTGACCATCTCTGCAGGGACACGCTCTCCTCAGAGGCGCCGGGAGCCCCCCACACTCCCAGGCTTACTGATCCATCCTCGTCACCGCCCGAAATCTCTCGGGCCTGGAATACTGGGTGTGCGTGTGTTGTTCAGCCACCTCTCCTCTCTAAGCCCCACAGAGGCGACACCCTCTGCCTATTCCCGGGGCTTTCTGGGGCCTGGGAGGGGCCCAGCCAGTAGCCAGTGATCGATACCTACTTCTTGATCAGAAGCGGCTATGAAGCCCCCATGTACCTACCTGCACAGGGGGCCCACGTGGTCCTTGGAGCCACGAGCAGAGCCATCCACTAAGAACACCCTCCCTCCAGCCACGTGGCTCCTGGCAGTGAGTTATCCATGATCAGGGAGTGTCCACATCCCAAACTGTGGGTGACATGCCCTCAGGAGTGGAGCACAAGCCCTACCCCAGGGCTGCATATGATGGCTTTATCCCAAATGGGCAGTGTGCAAAACAGAATGAGTGACTCGCAGTGGAGACACCTGGCAGGCACACCGAGCAGGGCCAAGGTCACCACCACGGGGCTCAGCCACGGGGATGGTGCGCCCGGAAGGACGGCGAAGGAAGGACGCGGCCTCTGCGGCCTCCCTCCCCAAACCCCACAGCCACAGCCTGGGTGTGAACACACATCAGACAAATCCCAATTAAGGGACGTTCTGTAAAACGCCTGCCCAGCGCTCCCCAAAACTGTCAGGGTCTTTAAAACCAGGGAAAGTCCGAGAAATGTCCGAGCCCAGAGGAGCTGAGGGGACACGACGACTCAGTGTGGTGCACCCTGCATGGGGTGCTGGGCAGAAAAAGGGCAGGGAAGCGCTAGCATTCTAAACAACGCAGGGCTGACTCAGTTAACCACAGTGCATAAGCACTATTCCTTAACTGTTAACACATGCGCAGTAATAATGCAAGATGTTAGTAAAGGGGGGAAATGGGCAGGGATCTAGGGAAGCCCTGCACTACCACAGTCCTTTCCATAAATCTAAAATTGATTTAAAACAAAGTGTTAATTTTTAAGTGTCTGTGCACTGATATTTTTACTGAAATGTCACTTCTAATGAGGGGATGTCTTTGTAAAGCATGAGACAGCCAGGCATCAACACACGAATCAACCCTTCAGGATGACATGGAGCTCAAGACATCCAGAAACACCGGGAGTTTAACGTTAGCTGGAAAAGTAGGATTTTAAAAATCCATTAAGAAAGAGACACGCCAACTCAAGTCCTGTGCTTCACAGGGACCATAAGTCGCTTTGCTGAAACACGAGTGCCCATAAAGGAAGGTACTGGTGAGAGGGCGCCCGATGGTGCCACGGCGAGGGCACAGCACTCCGGGACCAGGAGCTGGTGGGTCAGAAACGGGCTCCGGGGAAGCTGTGTCCACGGTGCTGCCTCGGTGCTGCAGATCCTCCTGCCTGACGCCGCTAAACTCACCGCCCTGCAAAACGTGAGCCTTGAGAGGTGGGCAGGACGTCCCGGCCCCAAGATTAAGACGTGGATTTGACACCACTAGACGCCGCTCTCTGGAGCTTTGCCAGGAGAAGCCACAAGGCCAGCAACCGGCTCTCACGCGCCCATCCTGTTAGAAGGCGCCTACCTTCTCTGCTGAGAAGATTAAACATTTAGGGAGTAAATCCAGGTCTTGTCTGACATGACATTTTGGAAGCAGAAGCTCAGAAACTTTTGTGCTCCGTGGTAATAGGATAACACGCTACAGTAGGTACAGTAATTACCCAGCTCTTCCCGGGCCCTCCCCTCCAGAGACTCTGTCCTCAGAGCTGCCACCTCATGGGAAACAGGCTCGGGGCTGACGACATTCACCACGACATCACTAAGGACAGGGAGGGCCCAGTCCCTGACTTGCCTGGCATCAACCCTGCAGAAGCCAGGACGGAGGCATGAATACCTGTTGTGCGCCCCCACACCCCAGCCAAGTGGGAGACGGCGGGAAAGGCATGCCGTCGCCTGTCCACCACGTGACTCTGGACAAGCGGCCCATGGCTCTGAAGTCAGCGCTCATGGCCACGGTGCCACCTGGCTGGTGCAGTGCTGACAGGCCACAGCCCTGGCACTGGGCCCAGGGCCTCAGCTGGTACCCCGGTGCGCGTGCCCAGGGAGGCCCACAGGAGGCCGCACCGTGCGGGTGGTCCACAGTGGGACGATCTGGGCCCTGTGGGTGGGTGTCACCACCGGCCATCAGGTCCAGGCTTCCTGACAAGAGGAGAGCCCAGGGGCCCAGAGCTGAGAGCGCCCCAGGAAGACCATTCAGCACATTTTCAGACAAGAAGACAGACGGGCAGGCGGGGTCCAGCACTGGGGACGAGCACAGACCCCCTCGCCCCTGGCATCCAGGCCACAGTGAAGACCAGGCCTCTGGGGCCCTCCTGCTTCCCCGCAGCAGGCAGAGCGATGAAATGGGCGGGGCCTCGGCAAGCATCGGGCGCCCCCGGGTGGGCAGGGGCTGTGATCTGAAGCCTGGAAGCTTCCAGAAGGGGAGGGGAGAGTGAGGCGGAAGCTGGGTGGGTGGAACAGAGGAAGCAGGGGAGGCGGTGGCCCCCAGAGCTGCTTCTGCAGAAGGACCCAAACGTGCTCAGGGCCTGACGGAGGCCAGGGCTTCCTCCACGGGATCAGGAGGCCCCAGCGGGCCCGGCCATGTGCCCACCTACCACCTGGCTGGGATCTTTCCTGCCACTCCCCATCCTGTTCCCTCAAACACCTTGTCCCCTGCCACTAGCCACTGCTCCTGGGACCCGGGAGCTGCTCCGCGCCCCAGAGGGATGCCCAGTCTGCCCCCGCCACCCCCCCCAACGCTCTCTGGGGCCTCCTCAGGCGCTGTTTCTCCATCTGTTTGTTCGGCGGTAAAGCATCCCCACCCCACGAGGTTCCTGGCCAGCACTCCCTGGCTGCACATGCCAGACCCCCTCCCCCGGAGGCATCACCTGCCGCCTCCAGCCAGGAGGCCAGCCCCTGCCCCACCAGCCCACAGCTTGCAGAGAGTCTCAGAGACGTCACAGCAGGACCCTTGCCCTCCCCGAACCCCAGCTGGGTGGGTGGGGGTTGTGGTCAGGCATGTGGTGCTTAGAGCCGTGGGCAGGGCGCAGGCACCCCCTTGCCGAACTGCCCCCAGGGACGGGACAGAGGCTGTCCATCAGCTGCAGCTGCAGCTCACAGGTGTCTGCCCACCACCTGGGCATCAGGCTGGCAGGCTTGGCGTGCTGCTGCGGAAGCCCCAGGAGGCAGGTGGCAGGAAGCACACGGCCGGGGTGCTAGGCCATGGGGCTCTGGCCTGGACTCTGACTTCTCACGGAGGAACCCATGTGCACCTGGGCCCGGGGCCCCCTGGCAGCTGAGGCCCAGAGTGACTCGCTTCTGGGCCTGATGGGCGGAGGCCAAGCCTTACACCAGGGGGAGTGAGGAGCAGGGCTCCGGGCAGAAGCCCCCTCAAGGGTGGGCACCGCCTGAGCCTCTGCAGAATGTGCTAAAGCCGGGCTTGGCCAGAGGGGGTGTCAGCCAGATGGGGAGCCAGACTGGACGGTGTGGGCATCCTCCTGGGCCCACGTAGCTTCTGATAAATGGCCTCCTGTGGGCACAGGAATGGGCTGCACAACACTCCCATGGGGCCGGGGTCCCAACGCTGTCCACATTTCTGTAAGCCTGGCCCCCCAGGACAGTCGGCTCGACTGAGATGCTTTGGAAGGGGCCGTCCCTGCCTGGGTCCAGGGCTCAGGACGCGTCTGCACTTGGGGAGGAGCCCCTCTTGTGGGTGGCCAGAGGACAGTGGGCAGGGCCTGGCCTGGCCTGGCGAGTGGCGTGGGCTTCTGCTGAAGGACTGGGGTGGCTTCCTGGGGGAGGCTGGTCTCAGCTGGACACTGGAGGGAGAGGCACGTGTTCAGCCACTCCTCTCTCCAGGGCCTGCCAGCAAAGCTTGGGAAGAAGGTTTTAAAATGACTGCAGAGAAAGAGGAAGGGAATTCCACTGTCTTCCACATCAGGGTGCCACGGCTCAGAGGCACCCTGGCCACCTGGACCAAGCAGCCTGGGCAGAGAACGCAGAGCCATCATTCCTGCCTGAGCATTCAGTCAGGGCAGTCATGCCCACAGTGGCCCAGCCTGGCCTCCTCGGCTCCGTAACCAGCTCTCCAGAGCCTCGGCCGCACTCAGGACCCTGGGGGGTGGGGCTCACCTGCCTCAAGCCTGATGAAGGGAGCTTTGTACAGACACCCTGAGGATGTAAGCTGGGGAGAGTCCCATACGGTGACATCTCATTTACCCGCCGTGGTCAGGGGCTGTTCAACCCAGTGGGGCTTCCAGGCAACCGAGCTCCTGGGCCCCAGGACCCCACCCGCCCCATGTTTACTCCCCATTAAACCACCTGGGATGGACAGGAGGCAGCCAGGCCCCTGCACTCTCCCATTAAACAGGACCCAGCAGCCAGCTTGCAGAACCGGGCCACCACATCCCAGGTCTGCGGTCGGGGCACTTCTACGTGATGAGGTGGGAACTGACTCCAGAGGCAGCACCCCGCACCCCCAGCCTCCTGTCTGCAATGTCAAGGGTACCCTGTGAGTGGCCCGCGGCGTCCCGGGGTTCACGGTGCTCAGGCTGCGGGCAGCTGGCAGCGGCATGCCTGCTCCTGAGGCCTCCCATGGCATCGAGCCTGGCAGGCTGTGCTCTGGACAGCTTGCACTCAGCAGCCTCTCCTGCCCTGGGACAGCACCCTGCCACTTCGCTCTCCGTCCCGGACCTGCAGCTCCCGGGCAGGGTGCCCGTCTGCCTCGGGGCTCTGAGCACCCCTCCTGGAATGGAGGTGGGAGCCTGCGACTGCTCTCCTGTGTGTGGGGTCTCTACACCTGTGCCAGGTCTCTGCCAGCTGCCCCCTGGTGCCGAGGCCACCCCCGAGGTGTCCACAGACAGGGGGTGTGGGCCTTTGGGTCCCTCGGGACCCCTGGGTCTTACGCTGTGTGTCAGTCACGGTTCTCCAGAACAGACAGGAGGCAGACGTACAGACAGATCCAGACAGAGATATAAATATCACCGAGGATCACAGCCCTCCCAGCCCGCTGGTCCTGCCACTTGGGGGGTTTAATCAGGATTCTGCATGACACCAGGACTTGTTCCCTGCCCAGAATTCTTGTGTTGCTGGCAAGAAAGCCCATCTCCAGCCACATGCCTCTGCCGGCACTTTTGAGACCCACAGAGCCAGCGATGAGCCTGCCGGTGGCCACATCAGTGGCCTTTGCTGCTGTGCTGGGTCTGCTCTGCTCCGCTGCGTGGGCCTGCGGTCCCCGTGGGCGCCCACCCAGGCTGCTGCTCCTCCCTGCGGGGCTCTGTGTGAGGTGAGCAGGCGCTGCTGCCTTTGGGGAGCCTTGGGAACCCCTTGGGTCTCCATCGGGCCGATAGAAGCACGTTCTCAGGAGACAGAGTGGCCATAGAGCACAGACCCCGTGTGCAAGACAGCGTGGGAAATGGGAGCACTGCCCGGGCCTGGGCTCACTGACATTCCGCTGGGCAAAGCCAGCCACACAGTCTTCATTCAGGTCAAGTTTAAACAAAAGGATCTTGGACGTTTCTCTTTTAAACACTTTATTAAAGGATAGCGTGCCTTCTGGAGCGTGCAAATGCCATAAATGTGCCCCTCTGAATTTTCACAAGCTGAATGGACTGGAGTTAAGTCCTGCTCACATCAAAAACGAAAGGTCGCCGGCTCTCAGAAACCCGTCCTGCCCACCTCCTGTCACCTCTGACGCCCGCGGGCAGCACTGCACCGCCTTCTAAGCCGGCAGGCTCCCGCAGTCTGTCTCCGTTTCATAGCATGATGTACACACTCTTTACGCCGGCCTCACTCGCTCTAGGTCTGTTTATGAGATTGTGCACGTGGCCTCTGCTGCCGAAGACTGAGCAACCGAGCTGAGGTAAAGTGGTGAGAGGACATACCTGACTGGTGGGTCCCCACATTGCTGGGAGCCTGTCCCGTGTGCAGCCAGCCATCATGGAAGGAGCAGATAACCTTGCACAAATCTGTGCATGACTATGGTGCGCTGTGCTCAGCCATATCACGTTATGCCAAAGCTCCCGAGTGGCTCTTAGCAATTCACACCCACCAGCAGTGCAGGAGGGCCCTGTTTCTTACCCACTTTTGTCCACACTTGGTGTTTTCTGTCCTCTGCTTTTCTTCAGTTAGTGAACACATTCAAGTTTTATTTTTCATTTGCATATTGCAGTGGCTCGAGAAGTCCAGCTACATACGGCATGTTTACGGGCCATCCCGACATTCCCGCTCGTGAGCGGTCTACTGGAGCACGTTGCCTGTTTCCATCGAGTGATCAGCTTTTTATGCGCTGGTTTGTGGACTCCTGTGTATTCTGGATTTGAGTCCAGGCTGGACAGGGACACTGAGGACATAGCCTCCTACTCTGGGGGCTGGTTTTTTACTCCCCTAATGGTGTCTTTGTGAATAGACATTCCTAATACTAAGATAGTGTAATTTATCAAATGCATGTTTTGTGTGTAGCACTTCCCATGGCTTACCCACTCAGGGCTGAAATCCACTTCACATGATGTTTGCTCTGGTGTGATGTAGGAGAAGAGGTTAATTTTTCCCCATACGGACGCTCAGATGCTCAAGCAGCCTTACAAAGGGCCACCTGTCCCACTGGGAGAGTGTTTTCTGTGTCATAAGCAAGACGCATCGGTCCGCTCAGGAACCCCTCAGACTCCGGTGGTTAGTCTGTGTGTTTTTGCGCTGACACCGAGCTGTCGTTACCCCCGAAGGTTTACAGCGACAGTGATGTGGGCGAGCAGCTCCGTGTCACCATGCCCGTCCTCAGCTTTGCTCAAGACTGTGCATTTTCCTGGCCCTTTGAATTGCCACATGGAACTTAGTCGGCTTGTGGGTTTCTAGGGGAGAAAACTAC